>NC_134364.1:104623504-104967254 GCF_048569485.1 Anomaloglossus baeobatrachus
GATGGATGGATTGATGGTGGGTGGATAGATGGATGGATGGATTGATGGTGGATGGATAGATAGATGGATAGATGGATGGATGGATGGATGGTGGATAGATGGATAGATCGATGGATGGATTGATGGTGGATGGATGGATGGTGGATAGATGGATGATAGCTGGATGGATTGATAGATGAATGGATGGATTGATAGCTAGATGGATGGATGGATTGATAGATGGATGGATGGATTGATAGCTGGATGAATGGATGGATGGATGGATGGATTCATAGATGGATGGATTGATGGTGGATAGATAGATGAATGGATTGATAGATGAATGGATGGATTGATAGCTGGATGGATGGATGGATTGATAGATGAATGGATGGATTGATAGCTGGATGGATGGATGGATTGATAGATGAATGGATGGATTGATAGCTGGATGGATGGATGGATGGATGGATTGATAGATGAATGAATGGATTGATAGCTGGATGGATGGATGGATGGATGGATTGATAGATGAATGGATGGATTGATAGCTGGATGGATGGATGGATTGATAGATGGATGGATTGATAGATAGCTGGATGGATGGATGGATTGATAGCTGGATGGATGGATGGATTGATAGATGGATGGATTGATGGTGGATAGATGGATGGATGGATGGATGGATGGATTGATAGCTGGATGGATGGATGGATGGATTGATAGAGAGATAGCTGGATGGATTGATGGAGAATAGATGGATGGATGCTTGGGTGGATGGAAGGATGATAGATCACGTTGTGTCTGGACCTCCTCCCTATGACCCTTGACCCTCGCACCACATGGATCTCCATCTGCTCAGTGACACTGAGTCTCCTGCTGACATGGCAGTAATTGTAGGCGGCCGTAGCCCGGGGCCGGAGTGAGGGGTCAGAGCTGCCGTCAGGGAGGGATGATTGTCTCCCACCACTGCACTGGTTGGAGTGGGCAATGCAGCCTGCCGCTGCCCAGGAGTCCATGCCAGCTCCACTCCCTTGTCGCAGCCCAGTGTCCCTCAGCGTTTTGGTCACCCTGCGCTTCCTGCACTTGCTCTTTGCTTGGCCTGTGCATTTTCTTTGTGGTGGCCGGAGGAGGGGGGTGAATACATTTAGGAAGCCGTATAGCGGCTTGGGAAGGTCAGCCCTGCGCCAGCCCGTGCATTTGTGCTGATTGCTCTAGGAGCGGGTTATTCGTTGCAGCTTCTTGGAATCATTCCTTGCTTGGCTACAGATTTCTGTCACTTCTAGGTCCGCAGGAAGAAGGCTTCCAACTCTATTACTGCATAAACAAGTCGTTAATGGGTGGTCCGGTCGTAACCGTCCTCCCATCAAAGATATTGAAATGGTCAAAGGGGCCGAGTGTTATACATGGGGGGGTGAGGGTCCGGATGTTATACACCGGGGGTGAGGCGCCGGAAGTTATACATCGGGGGCGAGGGGCCGGATGTTATACACCGGAGGCGAGGGGCTGGATGTTATACACCAGGGGCGAGGCGCCGGATGTTATACACCAGGGGCGAGGGGCCGGATGTTATACACCGGAGGCGAGGGGCTGGATGTTATACACCGGAGGCGAGGGTCCGGATGTTATACACCGGAGGCGAGGGGCTGGATGTTATACACCGGGGGTGAGGCGCCGGATGTTATACATCGGGGGCGAGGGGCCGGATGTTATACACCGGAGGCGAGGGGCTGGATGTTATACACCAGGGGCGAGGCGCCGGATGTTATACACCAGGGGCGAGGGACTGAATGTTATACACCGAGGACGAGGGGCTGGATGTGTGATGCCCCGGACTATCCAGGTCGTCCCAGGTAGACACAACAACACTACACACCCCCCTTTCCCAGTTAGGTAACAGCAGTCAACCTAAAAGCCTTGTCACCACCCTCCAGGTTTGATGTCCACACCAGGGGGAATGGAGCCAGGCGGTTGGCTCCACCCACCGAGGAGTTCACAGGCCTAGAGGCGGGAACCTAGTAGTCAAGTTCAAGGGAGTAGAGTGGTGTTGACCATGAAGGAGGGAGGTTGTGTCCAAAAGCAGACCTGTGCTCAGGCCTGCCAAAGACTACTCCAGTGGCTGGGTTGGAGCCCAGTCACTTTTGGCAAGGAGGCAGACAGTAGTGGCCTCCTGCAGGAGACCTGGAATACGACCGGTGGAACCGTAAGGGACCGGGACAGGGTAGTGGCCCGCCGGAACCGAACCGGGGAGCCAACTGGATACCGGAGCACCAGGCAGGGTACTCAGACCCCGAACTAGGCTAGAAGCCACCGCCATAGTCAAATTAACTGATTGCGGTCTGGACCTCAGGGGTTCATTCCCCCCTAAGTCCCAATTGAAGGCAACAGCCCAACCATTCCGGATAAGTGCCACCGCCAAGGGCCAGAGATCCAAAGGGCGAGCGTCTGGGGGCAAATGGGCTCCTACGACAGATACACGCCAGGGAGCGGACTACCGGTGCTTAGGCACGGGAGTCAAGATTCACATACAAAGGTGCAGGAGAAAGGCGGACATTACCAACCTAACCTGGGAAAAGCTGCAGCCGGCTGTGGGCCCCGTTCATCACTCTGTTTGGTTTACCAGTGACTCCAGTGTCTTGTGTCAGAGTGAGTACACCAGTACCATCCGGCACCGCGTTACGCTGCACCGCAACCTTACACCCTGCACCTGGGCCTCGGCCCACCGGACCCCGGGACCAACATCCCCTACCCACGGAGGGGTCAACATCTAGCTGCGTTACTACATCGCTCCCGGGGGACCCCCCCCCACACCTTCCCCGCAGCGGTGGTGTCCCCAATCACCACAACCCGTGGGTGGCGTCACGAACTATCACCTGAAATCCAAACACCCCACATCCCCGCATGTAGCGCCAACTCCCTTGCAGAGCGACGTGACCCCTGGGTCCGTGAGAGGCTCGAGCCACCACCCACAGTGCAAGCACGGATCCGAGCGGCTCGGCGGTCGCAGCCGAGCCCGCGGGGCGGTACAGATGTTATACACCGGGGGCGAAGGGCCGGATGTTATACACCGAGGGGCGAAGGACTGGATGTGATACAACAGGGGCGAGGGGCCAGATATTATACACCGTGGGGCGAGGGACTGGATGTTATACAGCAGGGGTGAGGGGCCAGATGTTATACACCAGGGGTGAGGGGCCGGATGTTATTGTAGCGCCCCTGAGCCACTCAGGGCACTACTAGGTACTGCATCCCTACAAGAATGCAGAGCCTACCCTCTGGGACCTGGAACACCAGTGCCAGTAACACCAGCACACACCAAAAATCCTAGTTCCCTCACCAGACCAGGGGTATTCGCTAGTCAGACGCTGGGGCATGGCCACCTAGAGGGCGGAGCCAGACCAGGGGACTAGACAGCCTGGTGGGAGTTGACATTGGGCAGTCTGTAAGAATATAGTGAAGGGAGCAGACGCGCCTCAAGCTGGGTCTGTGTAACGGTGACCCGGGGGCACAGGAGTAGGTTTCCAAAATAGGAGCAAACAAGTATCTCTGGAACAGAGAGAAATTGCCAGGGACGGTACGAGGGAGCACCACTGGAACCAAGCACGCACGGGGCACAGGGCCATAGGTCAGGTGACAGTTTCACACGGCCTGGCAAATTCCTGTGTGACGCCCTGGACCCCAGGGGTCACAGAATAACAACACACACATACCCCCTTTCCTGGTAGGGAACACCAGTCAACAAAACCCTTGTTGCCCCCTCCAGGGTCTGATGTCCACACCAGGTGGGGCGGAGCCAGGCGGTTGGCCCCACCCATCGAGGAGTTCACAGGCCTGGAGGCGGGAAAAGTAGTCAGTTGAGAGTTGGAGTTCAGTGGAGTTGGAGTTGAGGAGTGAAGTGGTGACTGTGTGTGTCTGGGTTGGAGCCCAGGCACCATCTGCAAGGTCGGCAGACGGTGGTGGCCGTCTGCAGGAGTTAGTGGACGTCTGCAGAACCGTAGGACCGTGGTCGGGCGGTGGCCCGCCGGTATCGAACCGGGGAGCGGATTGAAGCTAAGCACCAAGGCAGGGTACTCAGACCCCGACTAGGCTCGGAAGCCGCCGTAACGGTCAAATTCTCTGATTGCGGTCTGGACCTCAGGGGTTCATTCCCAACCAAGTCCCGTCAGAAGGCAACAGCCCAACCCGTCCGGATAAGAGCCACCGCCAACGGCCAGAAATCCAAGGGCCAGCGCCTGCGGGCAAAACGGGCTCTCCCGACACGTACAAGCCGGGGAGCGGACCACCCGTGGGAATCCATAGGGGTCAAACCTTTACACACAGGTGCAGGGAAAGACAGCCGCCATCAACCCGTCCGGGGAGAGTGAAGATGCCGCAGCTGACTGCGGGCCCCGTCCATCTAGCCGTTTGGTTTACCAGAGACTACCTGAGTGAGTACACCAGTGCCATCCGGCACAGCGCTGCACCGTATCGCGGCCCCGCTTCCGCGCTGCCTCCCCGCATCGGCACCTGCACCTAGCCCCTACCCACCAACATCCATCCAACCAAACCCTCTCCCCCAACCGGGGCCCCGGGACCAACCGCCCCTACCCACGGAGGGGCCAAACCCTCAGCTGCTCCCCGCCATCGCTCCCGGGAACCCCCGTCATCAGCAGCGGTGGTGCTCACCATCACGACAACCCCGTGGGTGGCGTCACAACTGACATCCCACCACCAAACCTTCCCCTTTCACTCGTGGGCGAGGAGGCGCTGCTCGAGCCCATGGGACCGGACCCGAGCGCCAGAGATTCCCCAGGCGAGCAGCGTTCCCCAAAAAAACCCTCTCCGCCCGCGACACCTGCACAGTGAGGGCTCTCCATGGGCCTCACTGACCTACAGATCCGGGGGCATCAGCAGTAAAGCAAGGAAATGGGTTCGGACACATACCTCCCTACAGGGTCCACACTGCCAGCCAAATGGACAGACAGCTGTATAACAGCTGGGGGACCCCCAAAGTTCCAGGCTTCGGGGTCCCAACTACACTGAGAGTGCTGGGGACAGAGCAACCGAGTGATTAAACTGGCACTGGAATACCAGGGACCTGAACCAGCCGTGCACAGGTCAAAGTGAGTAGAGACTGTTCATTACAACCCCGGTGTGGTCTCCTTCATTATAAAGTGCAAAAGCTTCCATCTCACAAATCCCCTGGCTCAGCCCTGCCTGCGGAGGGCCTACCACCATAGCTGCCATTACCATCAGCCCAGGGGTAATTCCACTAAGCAGCAGCGGTTCCATCCTATTAACCGCAACCCGCAGGTGGCGTCACATAAATTACTTTCATCTGCCATATAAATAACCCTTTTTCAAAAAGGTCCCAGGACACGGGATCGGACAACGGCCACCAAAGTGACATTCCTAAATAGTGAACTGCCCGGGACCGAGTACCCCATTCCCTGGGTGACACATTATACATCGGGGGCAAGGGGTCAGTTGTTATACACCGAGAGGCGAGGAGCTGAATGTTATACAGTGGGTTGAGGGGCTGGATGTTATACACCGAGGGTAAGGGGCCACATGTGATACGTGATGCCCCTGGGGCTTCAGTCGCTACAGGGTACTGCATCTTATTTAATGTACAGTATCGATCCTGGGTACGAGGAGATTGGTGTCTGGTATGTCTCACTTACACCACACAGTCCTGAGAATGAGTCAGCAGTGTCCCTTGCATAACACATACAGCAGGTGCTTTCCACTAACTGGGATAAAGGTGATCACCATAAGAACAGGACTTCCCCAGCTTGATGATTCATCTGGAGGGAGGGGGAGCACTGGGAAAATACAGAACAGACAGGAAATCAGTTCAGAACAGTCTGGGACACAGAAGAACACGGTCACCCGGAGAGCGTGCTTCAGAGCTTCTCCTTGAAGAATCGTCCAGACCAGGGGGAGGAAAGGAGCCCGGTATTGGTGGTTCCTGTGGGACATAGGAGTTTAACGGTTGTGAGGAGGATACCATGTCAGTTCCCCCAGAACCAGCACTGTTCAGGGTGCAGCACCCTAGGGTGATGTAATTCCACGTTGCATCACCAGATTCTGCCGGACGGAGGAGTTCCATGCTTCTTTGACCACCCTAGTTTCTAGAGCCAGGTGGTATTTAGGACTCCCGGGGCCTAGCTCACGGTCAGACTCAAGGGGATCCCCGCTACTGGCATAGGAAACAGTACTCTACCTAGTACGAAAGGGACTCTAAAGGGGGCTTTACACGCTACGATATCGTTAATGTTTTGTCGTCGGGGTCAAGTTGTTAGTGATGCACATCCGGCGTCATTAACGATATCGCAGCGTGTAATACTTACCAGCGACCTTAGGCGACCTCAAAAATGGTGAAAATCGTTCACCATGGAGAGGTCGTCCCAAAGTCAAAAATCAGTAAGGGTTGTTTAGCGTTGTGGTTCATCGCTCATGCGGCAGCACACATCGCTATGTGTGACACCGCATGAGCGAGGAACGTCTTCTTACCTGCTGCCGGCCCCAATGAGGAAGGAAGGAGGTGGGCGGGATGTTACGTCCTGCTCATCTCCGCCCCTCTGCTTTGATTGGCCGGCCGCTTAGTGACGTTGCGGTGACGTCGCTGTGATGCCGAACGTCCCTCCCCCTTGAAGGAGGGATTGTTCGTCAGCCACAGCGACGACGCCGACCAGGTAAGTATGTGTGACGCTGCGTAGCGATAATGTTTGCTACAGCAGCGATCACAAACAATCGCATGCGCGACAGGGGCGGGTACTTACACGGTTGCTATTGCTACAAATTGCTAGCGATATCGCTACCGTGTAAAGCCCCCTTAAGTGCTTCAAGTCACAGGGACCCACACTACAAAGCGCAGCGAGGTAGGGTCCACAGACTGCCATACCGGACCTAACATCTAACCTGCCCGGGATTGACCTGAGCCCTTCACGGCAAAGACCAGTACCCGGGGTGCGGCATCGAATCAGTAAGTAAAGACCTGGAACCCGCACCTATTGACTCTGATTCTGATTGCCGTCGCCCCATGCTCCGGCGCTCTTAGGGACTGCCTCCCCCGCCATCCTCCCAGGACCTGCTCCGCCTGTGGGGAGTGACACCATCCCGGCTACGATAACACCTGACCCGGAGAGGAACCCGGCAGCGACGGCTATTCCCTGGCCACATACCACAGGTGGCGTCACAACAAACTCTTTTCTAAATACCCTGCTTCCCTCCCCCTCCATTTAACTGTACGCCTTGGGGCAACGGAACCGGGCAAGGTCACCCCATGACAATGCCTGGGTGAGGGGCCGGATGTTATACACCGGGGGTGAGGGGCTGGATGTTATACATCGGGGGGCGAGGGGCCAGATGTTATACACTGGGGGTGAGGGGCCGGATGTTATACACCAGGGGTGAGGGGCTGGATGTTATACATCGGGGGGCGAGGGGCCGGATGTTAAACACTGGGGGTGAGGGGCCAGATGTTATACACTGGGGGGTGAGGGGCCAGATGTTATACACCGGGGGTGAGGGGCCGGATGTTATGCACCGGGAGTGAGGGGCCGGATGTTATACACCGGGGGTGAGGGGCCAGATGTTATACACTGGGGGTGAGGGGCCGGATGTTATACACTGGAGGTGAGGGGCCAGATGTTATACAATGGGGGGCGAGGGGCCGGATGTTATACACCAGGGGTGAGGGGCCAGATGTTATACACCGGGTGTGAGGGGCCGGATGTTATACACTGGGGGTGAGGGGCCAGATGTTATGCACTGGGGGTGAGGGGCTGGATGTTATACACTGGGGGGTGAGGGGCCGGATGTTATACACTAAGGGGTGAGGGGCCGGATGTTATACACTGGGGTTGAGGGGCTGGATTTTATACACTGGGGGGTGAGGGGTCGGATGTTATACACTGGGGGTGAGGGGTCAGTTGTTATACACCGGGGGTGAGGGGCCGGATGTTATACACTGGGGGTGTGGGGCTGGATGTTATACACTGGGGGGTGAGGGGTCGGATGTTATACACTGGGGGTGAGGGGTCAGTTGTTATACACTGGGGGGTGAGGGGCCGGATGTTATACACTGGGGGTGAGGGGCTGGATGTTATACACTGGGGGGTGAGGGGCTGGATGTTATACACTGGGGGTGAGGGGTCAGTTGTTATACACCGGGGGTGAGGGGCCGGATGTTATACACTGGGGGTGAGGGGTCAGTTGTTATACACTGGGGGGTGAGGGGTCGGATGTTATACACTGGGGGTGAGGGGTCAGTTGTTATACACCGGGGGAGAGGGGCCGGATGTTATACACTGGGGGTGTGGGGCCGGATGTTATACACTGGGGGTGAGGGGCCGGATGTTATACACTGGGGGGTGAGGGGCCGGATGTTATACACTGGGGGGTGAGGGGCCGGATGTTATACACTGGGGGTGAGGGGCTGGATGTTATACACTGGGGGGTGGGGGGCTGGATGTTATACACTGGGGGTGAGGGGTCAGTTGTTATACACTGGGGGGTGAGGGGCCGGATATTATACACTGGAGGTGAGGGGTCAGTTGTTATACACCGGGGGTGAGGGGTCAGATGTAATATACTGGAGGCGAGGGGCCAGATGTTCTATACTGGGGGGTGAGGTGTCGGATGTTATACAGCAGTAGTCATTTTTCAGGAGAACACTGATAGAAGAAGCCCTGTTGATCCATCATCTGTAGGACAGTCAGTGCGCTTATTCCTCTTTCTTGCCCGTTCCTCGGTCTCGGTGAGCCGGGATCCCGCGTTTCTTACCTTGTGTGATGTAATTATTGCACCTTAATAGCTTATTAATATGTGGTTAATTTTCCCTGTAAATAGCGCTCGTTCCAGTGCTGACAATACGCGAGCGACACTTCCGAGCAGCACAATAGCCGCAGCTTCTTTTCATGTGTTTTTTTTTTCTCTCCCTCCAAAGTGTTATTTTTAAGCTGTGTAAAATAGACTGTACCATTACACGGCATTGTGCCAGTCACACCGGGCTGCCAGGACGAGAGGCAATTAAACTGTTAAGTCAAATCCTACTGGGGATGGAGGAAAAGGAGGAGAAAACAGAAATAGTTACCAACATATTTACTGTAAAAGCAAAACACAAGAGCTGCAAATACAGGAGCTATGTGGAGGGGGAGAGGAGAGGCAAACATTGAGGATGGACCCCATGACCACCAGGGATGCTGATAACTTCTTCTGTGCTCTAGACCATTGGGATGCTGATAATTACCTCTTCTCTGCCCTAGACCACCAGGGATGCTAATAATTACCTTTTGTCTGTCCTAGACCACCAGGGATGCTAATAATTACCTTTTGTCTGTCCTAGACCACCAGGGATGCTAATGTGGCGCCCCTGAGGTGTCAGGTGCCACAGGGTATTGCATCCCGTAACAGGTGCAGTGCTAACCTCGGGTTCCTGGAAGACCAGTGCCGGTGATTTCCAACCAAACACACACAATTCAACCCTTTTTCCCAGACTGGGTACAGGCTAGAGACGGACCTGGTGAATGGCCACCTATAGTGGGGACTTACCCAAGCCGCTAGTCAGAAACCCGGGAGGAAGAAGGGCCAGATAGTGCAGTTGTCAGTGGACTGTAGACAGACATCTTGAGAAGAAGTCTGAAGTTGGCGTGCAGACAGAAAGTGTGAAGTGACTTGTTGGGCTAAAGGAGTACGGTCGCCAGGGAGAGTACATTGTGAGTACTCATGGGACCGAGCACAGGCGGGGTGCAGAGCCCTAGTTCAGGAAGATGTTTCAAGCTCATCTGATAAATCTGCCTGGTGAGGGAATCATCACGGTTCGTCACCAACGTTAGTGTCCGGGGCACAGCAGCAAAGAGGGAACCTGGGTACGGGGACAGAGGTCCAACCCAAGAGAGGTTCAACCTGCCTGCCATATGGGCCAGGACTGTGACAACAGGAGGGAACCCCCAAAAACGCTTCAGGCTACAGGGACCCACCAACTGCAGATGGGTGCATGGAAGTAAAGCTCACCAGGTCACCACACCGGCACTGGGACAAAAGGAATACTAGATTACCAGATTACCTGAGGCCCAGATTGGTAGAGACCAGCACCAGCCGGGTTGCAGCTACTCAGAACCAGTGAGTAAAGAACAAGTTAAACCACAGCCCCTGTGTTGTGTGAATTCTTCCTGTGCCTCTAACACCAACTGTCACCATACTACAACCACCATCATCGTCCTCTGGGGCCTAGCTCTACTTGTGGAGGGCCAAAATATCCCAGCTGCCCAATACCACCAGCCCCAGCAGTGAGAGACTTTACAGCGGCGGCTTCCCTCCCCTAGCCGCATACCGCAAGACACCAAAAACATTTTATTTTATTTTTCCTTAATTCTCCTTTTTAAACAACCTCCCCAGGGTCACGGAACCGGGCATTGGTCAGTCCCGTTACATGTCCCTGTGACTCGAGGCCCGGGACCAAGTACCCCACAGCCCTGGGGTGTGTCACTAATAATTACCAATTCTCTGTCCTAGACCACTAGAGATGCAGATGATTACCTCTTCTCTGTCCTAGACCAATAGGGATGCTGATAATTACCTCTTCTCCACCCTAGACCACCAGGGATGCTAATAATTACCTCTTCTCTGTCCTAGACCAATAGTGATGCTGATAATTACCTCTTTTCCACCCTAGACCACCAGGGATGCTAATAATTACCTCTTCTTTGTCCTAGACCACCAAGGATGCTAATAATTACCTCTTCTCTGTGCTAGACCACCATGGAAGTTAATAATTACCTCTTCTCTGCCCTAGACCACCAGGGATGCTAATAATTACCCTTTCTCTGTCCTAGACCAATAGGGATGCTGATAATTACCTCTTCTCTGTGTTAGACCACCAGGGATGCTAATAATTACCTCTTCTCTGTGCTAGACCACCAGGGATGCTTATAATTACCTCTTGTCTGTGCTAGACCACCATGGAAGTTAATAATTACCTCTTCTCTGCCCTAGACCACCAGGGATGCTAATAATTACCCTTTCTCTGTCCTAGACCAATAGGGATGCTGATAATTACCTCTTCTCTGTGTTAGACCACCAGGGATGCTAATAATTACCTCTTCTCTGTGCTAGACCACCAGGGATGCTAATAATTACCTCTTCTCTGTGCCAGACCACCAGGGATGCTTATAATTACCTCTTGTCTGTGCTAGACCACCATGGAAGTTAATAATTACCTCTTCTCTGCCCTAGACCACCAGGGATGCTAATAATTACCCTTTCTCTGTCCTAGACCAATAGGGATGCTGATAGTGTAATTACCTCTTCTCTGTTCTAGACCACCAGGGATAGTGATAACTACCCTTTCTCCACCCTAGACCACCAAGCATGCTGATAATTACTGCTTTTCTGCCCTAAACCGCCAGGGATGCTGATAATTACCCCTTCTGTGCCCTAGACTACCAGGGATGCTGATAACAACCCTTTCTCAGCCCTACACCACCAGGAATGCTAACTACTCCGTCTCTGCCCTACACCGCCAGGGATGCTAATAATTACTCTTTCTCTGCCATCGACCACCAGGAATTCAAACATTTATCTCTTCTCCACCAAATTTTATTCTTCTAAGTCACAGAAATGTTACCAAACATTCCTTTACAACCCTAGACCACCAGGGATATTGCCATCAATCTATTGAACAGTCTAGACCATCATAGACATGTGGTTAATGATTTGGGCAATATACTAATATTTAGTGCCTGCTCACCCGGTTGAGAAGAAAATGTCCTGGCCCTAAATTGGATGGTGTAACAGATAACATGTATCACCCGTCCTCCAGACAAAAAGAAATCTGAGGTTCAGTCTAATGAATACAGGACAGGGAATAAGAGGTTTTCTATGTTTGAGCACCAGTTCACTGGCGGTTTACACAGTTTGGACAAAGGGTCTGCTTTTATTCCAAACACGGCGCCACTCTGGTCCTGTGGCCGTGTCTGGTATTGCATCCCTGTCAAAGTGATTTGAATGAGGCTAAGCAGTAACTTCCAGCTCAGCCTGAAAGTAAAAAGAAGGCAATTTTTTCAGAATCTGTCAGCAGAAAATGACTGTCCAAACCTAGCACAGGAGCTTGGTGCACACTAGGTGTGGCCAAACAGTTCAGTGTACCTTCCCACCGACTTGTAAGCTGTCACTGCCAGAGCAGAAGAGATAGATGGAGAAGGCGATCTGACCACACCAAGGGTGAACAGATCGCCTGTGCTTGGTTTGGACAGTCTTTTTTTTCTGCATTAAAATCAGACTTTCTAATCAGGAACAACTCCAATGAAGTCAAGAAATATTATTGAGTATTCCTTGAATGTGCTGCACTTGTGTTTCAAGACTTTATATTTTGAATAATGTGGTGTCTCAGCCTTCACAAGGTATCACCGTGACCCCATGTCTTCTCTGACCGCCCCTGAAACGCCTTGTTTCTCTACTATTCCAGGCAGCTACACCTAGGTGGGGGTCTTCATTTCTCCACATTGTTTGGGACGATTTTACATCAATGGACAGAGACAACTCCACCTAGATGGGATCTCCATTTCTCCACATTGTTTGGAACCATTTTACATCGATGGACGGACACAACTCCACCTAGGTGAGGTCTCCATTTCTCCACATTGTTTGGGACCATTTTACATCGATGGATGGACACAGCTCCACCTAGGTGAGGTCTCCATTTCACCTCATCGTTTGGGACCATTTTACATCGATGGATGGACACAGCTCCACCTAGGTGGGGTCTCCATTTCTCCTCATCGTTTGGGACCATTTTACATCGATGGATGGACACAGCTCCACCTAGGTGAGGTCTCCATTTCACCTCATCGTTTGGGACCATTTTACATCGATGGACGGAGACAGCTCCACCTACATGGGGTCTCCATTTCTCCTCTTCGTTTGGAACCAGTTTACATTGATGGATGGAGACAGCTCCATCTCGGTGGAGTCTCCATTTCTCCTCATCGTTTTGGGACAATTTTACACTGATGGGCGGAGACAGCTCCACCTAGGTGAGGTCTCCATCTTTTTGCATCACTTAAATTGATTTTACATCGGTGGAAGAAGATAGCTGCACCTAGGTGGGGTCTCCATTTCTCCTCATTGTTTGGGAGCATTTTACATTGATGGATGTTGATAGCTCCACCTAGATGGGGTCTCTATTTCTTCGCATCATTTGAAACAATTTTACACTGATGGACAAAGACAGCTCCACCTAGGTGGGTCTCTATTTCTCCTCATTGTTTGAGACAATTGTACACCAACGGACAAAGACAGCTCCACCTAGGTGGTGTCTCCATTTCTCTGCATCGTTTGGAACACTTTTACACCAATGGATGAAGACAGCTCCACCTAGTTGGGGGGGTCTCCATTTCTTTGTATCATTTAAGATGATTTTGCACCAATGGAAGAAGACAGCTCAACCTAGGTGGGATCTATATTTCTCCACATTGTTTGGGATGATTTTACACCAATGGAAGAAGACAGCTCCACATAGATGAGGTCTCCCTTTCTCTGCATCATTTGGGCCGATTTTACACCGATGGGAGAAGATCCATGTTTGAACCAGATAAGATGGGGAAAGCTGTCCAAAGACCAAGCATCAACTCTTTTTCCCATACAGAGATGTAGACCCCAAAGGCTTTGTATTCGTCTATAAACCAAGTTCCCCCCTCCATAGGTCACTATTTCTGTAGATCCATTTGTTCTGGTTTCAATGACTAAATATCTAAGTTTGGGGAAGATGTGGATTATGGAACCAACATGGAGACATGACAATCTGTTATTCAAATACAGAAATTAATAGGTTTTGAAATGAGCTTTACCCATCTCTAAACCTACAGAAACCAAGAATTAGGATCCAGATTTAGATCAGACTTGGATGATGGTCCAAGCCCTGAGACCATGGATGATCCTTAGTTTTTGAGCTTTGAATCACATCTAAATGTGGTTTTATCAGTTATTAATAATGCCCACGTTTGAGCAAGACATGGATGATGGATCCTGCCCCAAGGCAAAAGATGGACCCTTCGTCATGGTCTTCTGTAGATATAGATATTTGTAGGCTCTGAACCACTTTGGATCTACATCAACGTTCATATATTTGGACTATGATAGGCAGTACTACCTAGACGTGTCTACATTACATTATTTGTGATGATTTTAAAGTGATGATGGACGAAAGTCCAAGTATGAACAGTATTGACTGAAGATCCAAGATAAGACCAAATGTGGTCTTGGTTAGAGAACATGGAGAACCTGCTGTAAAAATGTCTTGATCTTGAAATGTGCTGTCCACATCTGTGGACCTCTTCTGCCTCACTTGGTAAGATGGATTCTAGAAGGCCTTGATCCATATGAGGAATTGTTGAGAAGCACGAAGAATGCAATGAGTTTAACAGGTTGGAGCAATAAAAGCAGTAATGGTTGAATGGCAAGTGGAGGAGAAGGGCAAAAGATCTCAGGAAATCCAGAGACTCAGCAAAGGAACACGGAAGAAGCAAAAAATATAGATAATGGCACAGTATAATAGATGTCTTGATATAGTAGAATCAAATAGGTCTGGAGCATCACATTAGAAATGTAGCAGAGCCCTGTGAGGAAGTAGAGTTGCATGCTGTAGAAGAACCCAGCAGCACAGCACAGCTAGGTATATCAGGAGACTCACATATAGTGAAGTAGCAGAGCCTAGTAGCACAGCTGAGCTGAGCATACCAGGAGACTTATTTGTAGTACTGTACAGTTGGCCCTGGGTTTGTAAGGAGACAAACATGTAGTGAGGTAGTAGAGCCAGCTGCACAGCAGAGCTGGGTATGTCAGTGTCGCGGGCGGGGAGGACGCCACTGCGCTGCGCTCGCTGACGCTTGGGTCCGGCGCTGCTGCGACTGCTGCTCGGTGGCTCGAGCGGTGGGCCGGATCCGGGGACTTGAGCGGCGCTCCTCGCCCGTGAGTGAAAGAGGTGGTTGGTTTGGGGAATTTAGTCCGTGACGCCACCCACGGGTCGTGGTGAAGATGGGCACCACCGCTGCTGGTGACGGGGATCCCGGGAGCGATGGTAGGGAGCAGCTGGGATGTTGTTTTCCCGCTCCGTGGGTAGGGGTCGGTGGTCCCGGGGCCCGGTGATGTTGTAACGGGGAGGCAGGGTTGGTGAGGTGCAGGTTCACAAGGACAGCGCGGCGCGGGTGTACTCACTCAGCAAGAAAGGTACAAAGTCCTCGGTAAACCAAACAGCTGGATGGACGGGTCCCGCAGCCAGCTGCAGTGTCTCTCCCCGGACAGGTGATGGCGGCTGTCTTTCCCTGCACCTTGATGTTCTCTTTCTGACTACTATGGATTCCCAACGGTATTCCGCTCCCCGGTGTATGGGTACCGGAGGAGCCCGTTTGCCCGCAGATGCTGGCCCTTGGGTCTCTAGCCTTAGGCGATAGCTGTATACCCTCACGGTGTGGGCGGTTGCCTTCAATCGGGACTTTTGCTGTTGTGAAACCCCTGGGGTTCCAATCACATTCGGATCTGACTATTGTCGGCGGTTCCAAGCCTGGTCGGGGTCCGAAGGCCCTGCCTGTGTGTGCTGGCTTCACTTCGCTCCCCGGTCGGTACCGGCGGGCCGTCGCCCGTCCCCGGTCCTACGGTTCCGCGATGCTCCACCACTCCTTCAGACGGCCACCACCGTCTGCCAACCTTGCTGTCAGTGCCTGGGCCACAAACCCAGACACCCAAGTGTTCACTCCTCTCACTTCAAACTCCAAACTCTATCTGACACTTTTTCCACCTCCAGGCCTGTGAACTCCTCGGTGGGTGGGGCCAACCGTTTGGCTCCGCCCCACCTGGTGTGGACATCAGTCACTGGAGGGAGCCAACAAGGGTTTTTTTGTTTGGCTGTTGTCCCTATCTGATGGGGGTGGGGTGTTTGTGTGTTATCTGTGACGACCTGTAAACATCCCGCCCACCTCCTTCCTTCCATTAAGCCGTCGGGTGCCACGGGAGGCAGGTAAAGCTGCTGTTCATTGTTCCCGTGGTGTCACACGGAGCAACGTGTGATGCCACGGAAATGATGAACAACCGCCGCCATTTTAATTAAACAATTTTATGAAACCTAGCGACGAGTACACGACTCACGATTTGTGAGCGTTACTGCGTCGCTAGGAGGTGTCACACGAAACGACGTCGTGCGGTATGCCGGATGTGCGTCACGAAAACCGTGACCCCGACGACACATCGCACGATAGCTCGTCTCGTGTAAAGCCCGCATTACTATCATACATCAACTACCCAAATACTCAGGCACTAGTCTGCCACCTGAGCCGGCCCATAAGATCGACGAGGTGGAATCAGCACAAGAAAAGATAAAAAAAAGATCCAAACTTAGTCTATAGACAAAGGCCCCAAAGTCTCTGAATTCATTATAATAGTTTTCTCAATAACGACTTAGGATCCAGGTTTGGAAGATGAAGGCTGCCAAAGACCAAGAATGGATTTATGTTTTGGTCTCGCGTCCGCCCCATTCAGATCACATTCTGTTCACATAAAAACAGAACTACTTATAGGTAGCAGGTATAATAAAAAATAAGATTTCGAGAGCAACTAATTGTTGTTCCTTTCATTAGCAGAAGTATCCCCGTACAAGGAGTGGGATTTAATTACCTCCACGAGGCGTGCGGTGCCGCCTGCCTCCACGCTATTTGATGCTCGCAGTTCCAATCTTTCTGAAAATCACCAAAACAAAAGCCGCGGGCGGAACTCTAGTTTGTTGAAGTGTAGCTTAAACTGAGGCACTCGATGGAATTGATGATCGCGCGTCTGCCATTCATAAATCTTATCAAAAGGAAATTTATTTGGAACTGTTCTCCGCTTTTAAACCGCAATTAAGAATTAACTAACAAGGTGATTCCGCAGATGATTATCGAAAGAGAGCGACTGCGCGTGACAGACGGAGAAATCACCCAACTAATAACTATTCATTAACCCTTACAAAAAAAGAGAGAATAGTTTTGTACCTTGATAGGCTATGTGCACACAGAGTCTTTTTGCAGAGTTTACGGAGCAGAATCTTGAACAAAACCTTCACGTTTTTGAGGAGGGTTTGAATATTTTTCACTCATTTTGTGGTCAGTTTTTGCTCCAAAAAGTCCTTAAATAGCTCTGTGTGCATCTACCCATAAGCTATGGGTCTTTTTGCAGCATTTTTGGACTAGAAACTAACTGAGCAGAAGCACAAGCTTTTGAGGAGTTTTTGAGGAAGGTTTGGAGAGTTTGCATTCAGTTTCTGGTCAGTTTTTGCTCCAAAAAGTCCTTAAACAGCTCAGTGTTCACCTACCCATAAGCTATGGGTATTTTTGCAGAGTTTTAGGACCAGAAACTAACTGAGCAGAACCCCAAGTTTTTGAGACGTTTTGAGAAGGATTTGGAGAGTTTTTGCTCATTTGCTGCTGTGTTTTTGCTCCAAAAAATCCTTAAGGCCTCTGCCACATTTACGTGAAATTCACGCACGTGCCGAGAGACATGTATTTCCCCTGCGTGTTGCGTGCAGGTAAGTACGTGTCTCTGGTACGTGCGGGCCACATGTGTTCTACGTGTGCTATCCGCGATAGCACACGTAGAACCGGTAATTTACATACTCACCTGGTCCTTCCTGCTGTCCGCGCTGCTGTCCGTGGTGCTGATCCTTGGTCTCCAGCCCTCCCGTCTCCCCGCTGCTGCTGCTGCCAGGCAGTGAAGGGGAATATTAAATGAGAATAATGAGCGGCGGTCGGCAGCAAGAGGCAGCAGCGGCAGAGGCAGGAGGGCTGGAGAAGGTGAGTTAATGTTTTTAGTTTTTTTCACTGACACGTGTGTTTTCTCCGGCGCGTGTCACACGGGACCGCATCCACACTACACCCGTGTGGTACGGGTGCGGGCCGTGTGACACCCGTGCTGCGGGAGAAAACACTGACATGTCAGCGCTTTGAAAAATGCACACACGTACAAACGCACACGGACACACGTTCCGTGTGGTTTTACGTGTGTGTGCCTGCTACAATAGGGTAGCATTGCTTAACGTGTCTCCGTGCCGCCGGTACGTGTAAGAAATGACAAAAACGTGCCGGCGGCACGGATGTGTGTCGCAGGCCTAACTCAGCGAGCCCCGACCCATAAGCTATGGGTCTTTTTGCAGCATTTTTGGACTAGAAACTAAATAAGCAGAATCCACAGTTTTTGAGGACTTTTTGAGGAGGATTTGGAAAGTTTCTGCTCCATTTCTGCTACGTTTTTGCTCCAAATAGTCCTTAAACAGCTCTATGTGCACCTACCCATAAGCTATGGGTCTTTTTAAAGAGTTTTTGATTCAGAAACTAACTGAGCAGAATCCCCAAGTTTTGAGTTTTTAAGGAGGATCCGGAGAGTTTCTGCTTAGTGCCTGCTAAGTTTTTGCTCCCAAAAGTTTTTAAACAGCTCAGTGTGCACCTAACCATAAGCTGTGGGGCTTTTTCTAGAGTTTTTGGACTATAAACTAACTGAGCAGAACCCCAAGTTTTTGAGGAGTATTTTAGGAGGGCTTGGAGATTTTGCGTGCAGTTTCTGCTAAGTTTTTGTTCCAAAAATTTCTTAAACACCTTATTGTGCACCTACCCATGAGATATGGGTATTTGTACAGTTTTCGGACCAGAGGCTCTGGTTGCCACAGGGTACTGCACCTCAATTAAGGTGCGGTATCCATTTCAGGTAAGGGGGGGGGTTAATCACCGGTGTTCCACACACTACATACACCTCAGGAGCCTTCTCACAGGGTGGGATGGCTCAGGGTAGGCAGGGGGCGGCCATTACGATACATACGATACATGGGACTTCCCCGGTCACTGAAGCCAGCCACCTGGGGTGCGGGGTCCACTTGGGGTACATATAGGCGCAACACACTCTCATCAGAGAGATCCATCGGACCATAGTTCTGACAAGACATTGCTGAATTCTTGGACTTTGTTAAGCCCGGGGCCTGGAGCGGGAGCTCGGCCTGGATACCTAACGGCAGAGGAGAACATTCTAGACCGGTTACATTCTCCTTCTCTCTCTCTTCAAACACCGGTGGGGATCCCTTTTCTTGCCTTGGATTGACCGGAGCCCACGACGGCAGAGACCAGCACCTGGGTGCAACTTTTAATTCAGTGAGTAAAAGAACCTAGAACCGCAGCTGCCGACTCAGATTCTGATTAGCGACGCCGTCGTCCCGCACTCCAACGCTTTCAAGGGACCGCCATCCCACCAACATCCACCCGGGGCACGCTCCACCTGTGGGGAGCGACACCATCCTGGCTGCCATAACACTTGCCCCGGCGAAGAACCCTGCAGCAGCAGCTAACCTCTGGCCGCACTGCACATGTGGCATCACGACTTTCCCCAATCACCCCGCTTTCCCCACCATTTACTGCACACCTCGGGGCAACAGAATCGGGGAAGGCCACCCGTGACAATGCCTGACCCGACTCAAAAAGGCCCACCACCTACCATGCACCTACCCATAAACTATGAGTCTTTTTGCAACATTTTGGGACTATAAACAAACTGAGCAGAAGCCCAAGTTTTTGAGCAGTTTTGATGAGAATTTAGAAAGTTTCTGATCAGTTTTTGGTCAGTTTTTGCTTCAACAAGTTCTTAAACAGCTAAGTGTGCACCTACCCATAAGCTATGGGTCTTTTTGCAGCGTTTTTGGACCAGAAACTAACTGAGCAAAACCCCAAGGTTTTGAAAAGGATTTGGACAGTTTTTGCTCAGTTTCTACTAAGTTTTTGCTCCAAAAAGTCCTTAAACAACTCAGTGATCCCCATAAACTTTGGGTCTTTTGCAGTGTTTTTGGTCAAGAAACTGAGCAGGATCCCAAGTTTTTGAGGAGTGTTTGGAGAGTTTCCGTTCAGTTTCTGCTACGTTTTTGCTTCAAAAAGTCCTTAAACAGCTCAGTAACAACCTACCCATAATCTAGGTGCACAAGAGTCTTTTTGCTGAGTTTTTAGAACAGAAACTAAGCAGAACCTATAGGTTTTTGACGAGTTTTGAGTTATTCAACAGGATTTTAGAAAGTTTTTGCCAAGTTTTGTCTCCAAAAAGTCCTTTATCAGCTCAGTGTGCACCTACCCAGAAGCTATGTAAATAGAGTTTTTTAGCAGAGTTTTCAAACTAGGAAGTAACTGAGCAGAATCCAAACATTTTTTATAAGTTTTCAGTTTTTTAGGATGATTTGGAGAGTTTCCGCTCAGTTTCTGTTTAGTTTTTGCTATGAAAAGTCCTTAAACATCTCTGTCGTCAACTATTCATAAACAATGTGCCCACGGAGTCTATTTGCGAGTGATCTGAGCAGAAGCTAAGGAGAAACTACTAGTTTTTGAGGAGTTTTGAGCTATTCAGGAAGATTTTAGAGAGTTTCTGCTGTTTTTTTCCAAAAAGTCCTTAAACAGCTTAGTGTGCTCATAAGCTATGTACGTGCAGTGCCCCACGGGGCAGGTGGTTAACCTACTCGTTGCCGGGCCATTGAGGGTCGGGTCAGGCGATGTCACGGGTGGCCTTGCACAATTCCATTGCCATGGCTTGCAGTAAATGAAGGGAAAACGGGGTGTTTGGTGAAAGTTTGTCGTGACGCCACCTGTAGTATGCGGCCAGGCAGTAGCCGCCACTGCAGAATTCCTCGCCGGGGCAGGTGTTATGGCAGCCAGGTTAGTGTCACTCCCCACTGGCGGAGCGGGCCCCGGGTGGATGACGAGGGCAGTAGTCCACGGGAGCGCCGACGTGCAGGCCGACGGCGCCAGCAAAGACAGGGATGACACAGGGGGCTACGATTCAAAGTTCTAAAGGTGCCCCGGAGTTGCCGCTCCCAGCAGCGATGGGCCTCAGCCAGTCCCAGGTAAATCAGAGGCAATCAGAGGTGTCTGTGAAGTGTGAGACCTCCCTTCCTTGCACTTGGTTGTGGATCCCCGTGGCTTGAAGCAGCTTGGGGACCCCAGTGTCTCTGTTAACGTTAAGTGTCCAATCCCGAATGCAGGTGGCGCGGATCCTCGCCGTGGGGCCTGGCTGCAATCCCGACCCCGGATCCTATGTGTCCTTGTGCTCTGGGAAAATGAGTTGTGGATGATGGGACTTAAGGGGGCTTTACACGGTAACGATATCGCTAGCAATTTGTAGCGATAGCGAGCGTGTAAGTACCCGCGATTGTTTGTGATCGCTGCCGTAGCGAACATTATCGCTACGGCAGCGTCACACGTACTTACCTGGTTGGCGGCGTCACTGTGACTGCCGAGCAATCCCTCCTTCAAGGGGGAGGGACGTTCGCCATCACAGTGACGTCACCGCAACGTCACTAAGCGGCCGGCCGACCAAAGCGGAGGGGCGGAGATGAGCAGGACGTAACATCCCGCCCACCTCTTTCCTTCCGCATTGTGGCCGGCGGCAGGTAAGGAGACGTTCCTCGCTCCTGCGGTGTCACACGTAGCTATGTGTGCTGCCGCATGAGCGATGAACCACCTGGATAAACAACCCATACTGATTTTTGAGTTTGGGACGACCTATCCATGGTGAACGATTTTCACCATTTTTGAGGTCGCTTAAGGTCACTGGTCAGTGTCACACGCTGCGATATTGTTAATGACGCCGGATGTGCATCACTAACAACTTGACCCCGGCGACAAAACATTAACGATATCGTAGCGTGTAAAGCCCCCTTTAGAATCTCCATCCCCTGCAGATTCTGGCAGACAGCATAGAGTATAATCTGCCCTAGGACTTCTGCACCCTTTCTGCACTGGCACTGTGGGAACGGTTAGGCTCGACCTCCAGCTACCATGTTCTCCTTTGTCTCACCATCTCCACCAGTTTCCTCTCTCCATCTTCCAGTCTGTCCAGTTCCAGCTACAGAAGCTCTTAAGCATTCTCTATAGCAGCCGTGGTACTACAAGTCCCATGATGTTCTGGCACTTTCACCTTTCCCGATATAGCTCTGAAGCACGCATCCCGGGCGGTATCCCTGAGGGGACCTGGGTCGCACACCCCCCAGGGACCTGTTGTTGCTTCTCTGTCCCAAACTGATCTGACTAGAAACTGTGTCTGCTCACTTCCTCAGGCAGCCCCCACCCTGAAGCCTCAGGGGCACCACATACGCACAGAGTCTTTGTCCAGCGTTTTCAGACTAGGAACTAACTGAGCAAAATCCTCAAGTTTTTGAGAAGTTTTGAGATTTTGAGTAGGATTTGGAGTGTTTCTGCTCAGTTTCTGTTTAGTTTTTGCGCCAAAAAGTCCTTAAACAGCTTAGTGAGCACCTACCCATAAGCTATGTGCACACAGATTCTTTTTGCAGAGTTGTCTAAGCAGAAACTACAAGTTATTCAGGAAGGTTTTAAAAAGTTTCTGCTACCTTTTTGCTACAAAAAGTCCTTAAACAGCTCAGTGTGTAACTATCCATAAGCTATGCACACACAGTCTTTTTCCAGAGTTTTCGGACCAGAAACTAACTAAGAACAATCTCTAAGTTTTGATAAGTTTTTGAGGATGATTTGGAGAGTTTTTGCTCTGTTTCTGCTCAGCTTTTGCTCCAAAGTCATCCAACAACACAGTGTGTACCCAAAGGCTATGTGCACAAGGGATCGTTTTGCAGAGTTTTCATTGTAGAAACAACCTGAGCAGACCCTACAAGTATTTTAAGTGGTTTGAGTTTTTAAGGAGAATTTGGAGAGTTTCTGATCAGTTTCTGTTAACCCCCCCCCTCCCCCCGCACCCCTCCCAAAAAAAAAAAAAAAAGCTCGTTTTGTACATTGCCACACAGTGTTTTTCAAATTGATTCTCTCCAAATTCATTCTGCTTCTAAAACTCTTGGAAAACTCTTCCAATTAATATCTGTGGTAAATTTCATAGGTTCATAGGCTGTTCAAAGGTCATAGGAGAAATTTTTTAGATTTTTTTTTTTTTCTTGAAGAGGTTTTGAAAAAAACTTGGATCCTGAAGGAAACCTCTCCAGAGTAAAGGCCGCTTTACACACTGCGATATCGGTACCGATATCGCCAGCGTTGGTACCCGCCCCCATCGGTTGTGCGACATGGGCAAATCGCTGCCCGTGGTGTACAACATCGCCCAGACCCGTCACACTACTTACCTGCCCTGCGACGTCGCTGTGACTGGCGAACCGCCTCCTTTCTAAGTGGGCGGTTCGTTCAGCGTCACAGCGACGTCACAGCAGCGTCACTGAACCGCCGCCCAATAGAAGCGGAGGGGCGGAGATGAGCGGGACGTAACATCCCGCCCACCTCCTTCCTTCCGCATTGTGGCCGGGAGGCAGGTAAGGGGAGCTTCCTCGTTCCTGCGGTGTCACACGGAGCGATGTGTGTTGCCGCAGGAACGAGGAACAACTTCGTTACTGCTGCAGTAACAATATTTGAGAATGGACCCCCATGTCACCGATCAGCGATTTTGCACGTTTTTGCGACGATGCAAAATCGTTCATAGGTGTGACACGCAACGGCATCGCTAAAGCGACCGGATGTGCGTCACAAGATCTGTGACCCCAACGAGATCACTTGAGCGATGTCGTAGCGTGTAAAGCCCGCATAAGGCTATGTGCCCACGATGCGTTGAGGTAGTTGCAGTTCTAAACGCATCCTCTGGCAGAAATGTTTTTTGCCAAAGTTGGTTTTGATCATAAAAACGTGATAAATACGCGTGCATTTTACCGCGTTTTTAGCGCGATTTACATGCTTTTTCATTGCTTAAACTCAGATGCGTTTTTAACATAAAGACACTGCTAAATAAAGTTTAAACATACAAACACTGAAAAAAGGAAAAAAAAATGAAAACAAATATAATTATTTATATCGAAACGAAAATTGTTATATTTAATATAATTATAGCGGTTTTATACTATTTATGGCTAAAATAACATTAAATTAATATTTTTAATTATTTTAATTGACGGACTGTGTGTGTGTGTAAAGGGACATATCATGCCATTATTTTGATGTCAGAAACACTTGCGTTTATATAGTCCAAAACGCATGTTTTCTGCACCTAAAAAGCAGGTAAAACGCTGGAATTTTGATGTTTGTTGCTTTTTCCTACTTCTCATTGACTTCAATGTTAGCAAAACGCAGCCCAAATGGCAAAAACAATTGACATGCTGCTTCTTTGAACGCTGAGTTTTTGCCCAAAATTATGCAAATTAAATGCAGCGTTTTAAACAGCATGGTGTGCACAAGAAATCCCTATTTCTCATAGACTTTGCAGGAAAATCAAAACGCATGCATTTTGGCATTAAAAAGGTGCAGCTGCTGAAAAGCATGAAAAAACACATTGTGGGCACATAGCCTAACATTGTCTAATTAAAAGGCTGCAAAATACTATTCAAGAAAAAAAAAAACTTTTCAAGAAACTGAACTTTTAGGTAAAAGAAAAACTCCAAAACCCCACTAAAAAGGTTAATTTCTTTAAGTGTTTTTTGCTTAAAATCTTGTGTTTTTTTAACTCAGCGTGGACAAAGCCTAAAGGGTAGAATCTGTGGTAAGTCAACAAAAAAAAATCTACAGTAAATTTGAGATATAATTCAGAGTCTTTTTGCAGAGTTCGGAGAACAGAAACTGAGCGGCTCCAACATTTTTGAGGAGTTTGGAGAGTTTCTTCTCTGTTTCTTCTCAGTTTCTACTTCAAAAACTCCTATGTTTTGGATTCCAGGGTCCTGATATCACTATTGTGACGCCCTGGCAAAACCAGGTAGTCACAGAAAGAGTTAATTCTCCCTGGCAGCTACACAATCCCGACAGAGATGTACATCAGCCAATCAGGCCCTACTCACCCCCTCCCCAGGAAAAAGGGAGGGGGCTAGAGGGGCTAAGGAAGGAGAGAGAGGAGTCATGTTTCAGTCGTGCTTAGGCAGTGGAGAGCTGACAGGGGAAGCTTGGAGCTCCCTGGAGAGAAGGTTGTAGTCGGGGTTGGAGCCCTGGACTACCGGACTAGGTGGCAGTGAGGGCCATAGGTGACGGAGATCCGGTCGCGGGGATCCTGAGGCGACCGGGACAGGGTTGTAGCCCGCCGGTGCTGGGAGAGGGACCCGATCCAGAGGCCGTTCAAACGGACTAGTCCAGACAAGAAAAAGACAGGCAAAGAGTGTTGAAAGAAGGGCCCTGGCTGTACATCTGGGTGTGGGACCCGAAGACACTTGCCAAAGGTGACCGGCCATTTGGCAAGTTGTTTGACAAAACATACTGTGTGTTTACTGTCCCTCCACATCAGTACAGCCTCATCCAGCACCAGGACAACCAAACTGTAAGTGTGCTGATCCCTGCAAGCCCTGCCACCACCACAACTCCCAACTGGACCCCGGGACTACAACTCACCTCCCCGTGGAGGGGATCCCACCTTGCTGCCCCACACCATTAGTCCCGGGCACGGTCCCCAGAGGCAGCGATGGTGCCACCATCTCATCACCGCAACCCACAGGTGGCGTCACAGACAATCTCCCTTGTAAATATCCCTTTTCACTTGTGGGCGGCGGACCGCTGCTCGAGCCCGGGTCCAGTTTCTACTCGAGCCACAGTAAACCCCCGGATCCGAGCATCCCCGAGCAGCCCCCTAGCTATGATATGGCCCCCGCCCGCAACACTATTATGAGGAGTCCCAAGATTAACGTAGCATTTTGGGAATACCCCTTTTGTTCCAAGGCTGCAACCACTCTCTATGTAATTTTGTATGATCACCTGATAATCCAGCACCTATCTGTCATGATGACTATGGGATAGCAGGGAAATGGGGCTCCTAAGATGTCTTGCTGGAGAAACCTGAGTGGAGAAGCCTGAGTCTCCTACTTGGCTCTGCTCCTGACCAGTCCTGATCTGATTTCCCCTTCCCCAGGTAGGGACGGCAAAGGAATGTGATGAAACCACAGAAAAAGACAGACATGGAAAACCAAAACTTTGTCACACAGCACACACATACAAAGGTAAAGACAATAAGAGATTCAGGAGGAAAAACAAAACAGCAAGGAAGCTACAAAACAACAAGGGTAAACTCCATAATTGCACCAAGCAATGACCACAACATTCACTAGAAAGTCTGGGACACAACACCTGATAGACCAATATAGACAAACTATAGCTGGCATGGGCAGAAGGTTTCCACTAGCATAAATAGGGGGGGAGCAGATATGATTGATAGGTCTCCCCATAACATGTGATCAAATGAGAAAGTAGACCATCAGACATCAACTCTTGATCCCAGACACCAGAAAAACCATTGGGAGTGTCAGAATCTGCAATCTCAACAGAACCCAATGCCAACATGACAGTTGGCAGAGTTTGTGCACTATCATGTCTTAGGCTGCTTTCACACCTCCGGTTTCTGCAATGCGGCACACTCCGGCACTTTGCAGGAAAATCGCAACCGTTTTTTTTTTTGCTGCCGGTTGCGTTTTTTCTGCATAGACTTTAATTAGTGCCGCATTGTGCCGCATGGCCTTGCGTTCCATCCGGTTTTTGCCGCATGGGGCAGATTTAGCCGATGCGGCGGCCGGATGGAACGTTGCCTAGCATGTTTTTTCGTGCGGCCAAAAAACCCGCATCGCGCCGCATTCGGCCGATGCGGCGCATTTTTCAATGCATGCCTATGGCGGCCGGATGCGGCGCGATGCGGCAAAAACCGCATCCGGCCGCCGCATGCGGTTTTTGCCACTGCGCATGCTCAGTAGCATGCCGCAAGCGGCAAAAAACGGACGGGCCGCAAGGGAAAAACTTATGCAAAGGATGCTGTGTTTTCACCGCATCCGTTGCATAGCTTGCACAGCCGGATTGAGCCGCAGAGCTCAAGCCGGATGTGTGAAAGCAGCCTAACTGGTTCTGGATTAAAGTAATTTGACTATATTAGGTTATCTTTGCTCCTTTTTTTCCATGCTTAAAAGATGAAAGTAATGATCTGAATTTTACCTACTCTCCCCTGCTGGCCTTCAGCTGAAAGTCTCTGCTCCCATAGGTGCTGTCCACTTTGCACTGTGCACGGTGGTGTCGTTCCTTTTTCTATTTTCTATCAGGATTACTATTTTCTACAGTCAGTTTTTTGTTACTGTCTCCACCAATGTGCGTACTCTCCTTGATGACGCGTTTCGCCCTCTGCTATGCTGTGGATGGACTTTGTATCGTGCTTTTGGCTTCAGAAGCTGGAGTTTTTGGCTCGCTGCATTGTTTGTATCAGACAGCCGGTTTTAATAAACTATTTACTCTCTGTTTTTGAAAAAGAGCTCATTATTAGAGACAAGTATTTCTAAATTTTCTGCTTTGCTCAAGACAGTCATGAAAGTGACATCCTAAACCGCATACAGGTGACACAGTAAATCCACTAAAGTTGTGATTTTCTAGTAGTAAAGTGAGTGATTTATAATAACATTGCTACATTTGGAGGATACAGTTGGTACGGAAAGTATTCAGACCCCTTTACATTTTTCACTCTCTCTTTCATTGCAGCCATTTGGTAAATTCCTAAAAGTTCATTTTTTTTCTCATTAATGTGCACTCTGCACCCATCCCCCATATTGTCAGCAAAAACAGAAATGTAGATTTTTTTGTAAATTTTTTCAACAAGAAAAACTGAAATATCACATGGTCATAAGTATTCAGACCCTTTGCTCAGTATTGAATAGAAGCACCCTCCTTTTGAGCTAGTACAGCCATGAGTCTTCTTGGGAATGATGCAACAAGTTTTTCACCCCTGGATTTGGGGATCCTCTGCCATTCTTCCTTGCAGATCCTCTCCAGTTCCGTCAGGTTGGATGGTGAACGTTGGAGGACGTCATTTTCAGGTCTCTCCAGAGATGCTCAATTGGGTTCAGGTCAGGGTTCTGTCTGGGCCGGTCAAGAATGGTCACAGAGTCATTCTGAAGCCACTCCTTTTTTATTTTAGCTGTGTGCTTAGGGTCATTGTCTTGTTGGAAGGGGAAGCTTCAGCCACGTCTGAGGTCCAGAGCACTCTGGAAGAGGTTTTCTTCCAGGATATCTCTGTACTTGGCCGCATTCATCTTTCCTTCAATTGCAGCCAGTCGTCCTGTCCCTGCAGCTGAAAAACACCCCATAGCATGATGCTGCCACCACCATGTTTCACTGTTGGGATTGTATTGGGCAGGTGATGAGCAGTGCCTGGTTTTCTCCACACATACCACTTAGATTTGTCACCTGATCAGACAAGAGAATCTTATTTCTCATAGTCTGGGAGTCCTTCATGTGTTTTTTTGCAAACTCTATGTGGGCTTTCATATGTCTTGCACTGAGGAGAGGCTTCTGTAGGGCCACTCTGCCATAAAGGCCCGACTAGTGGAGGGATGCAGTGATAGTTCACTTTGTGGACCTTTCTCCCATCTCCCTACTGCATCTCTGGAGTTCAGCCACAGTGATCTTGGGGTTCTTCTTTACCTCTCTCACCAAGGCTCTTCTCCCACGATTGGTCAGTTTGGCTGGACGGTCAGGTCTAGGAAGATTTCTGGTGGTCCCAAACTTCTTCCATTTAAGGATTATGGAGGCAACTGTGCTCTTTCAAGGGGTCTGCATATTTTCTGTACCCACTGTATTAAACAAGAAACACTGAAATATCACAAGGTCATAAGTATTCAGCCCCTTTGCTCAGACACTCATATGTAAGTCACATGCTGTCCATTTCCTTGTGATCCTCTTGAGATGGTTCTACTCCTTCATTGGAGTCCAGCTGTGTTTAATTAAACTGATAGGACTTGATTTGGAAAGGCGCACATCTGTCTATATAAAACCTCACAGCTCACAGTGCATGTCAGACTGTAATACTTATTCTATGTTCTGAGGATTTCGATAGCGTAGGGCAATGACAATCAGAGACGAGTTCCGGGTACAAGATGTTTTATAGTATGTCACCACGGTAGATACAGAACAAACACAACAACACAATAACACATACAATACTTTCCGGAATAGACGCGCAGGGGATTCCCGGGGCCACGCACCGGACTCCCCCAGGGAGACCACCAGAGCGAACCCCTATACAGGGACTGTCCGGCAATCTACCCCGGAAGGCCTAAATGCGCAGCAGCCGGGATAAGGAGCAAGCGGTAAAGTCAATGAGTGTCCGTACGGAAATGTTTGTCCACAATGGTTACGAACCAAAAGAGAACCAGGCGGAGTGCTGACCGAAGATGGTAAACGGAATCCGGGCACAGCCTTGAAGAGCCGGGTACAGTCCAGAGTCAATCGGTAGGTAGTCTTTTAGGGGAATCCAGAGGCAATCAGGAATAAGCAGCAAACACAGCAGGAGCACACGGCAGGCAGTATACTCAGGCACTGGACTGGGCTGGGAGGCGGCCTTTTAAGCAGCTGGACAGGAAGTAGGGCAACAGAACGGTAACCTCCATGTTAACCGAGGGCAAGGGCAGTCAAAAGAGAACTGGAAAACATGGAAACCTGACATTACTCCCCCCCCCCACAGACGGCCTCAGGACGGATCAGGGCCAGGTTTGTCCGGGTACCGTCGATGAAACTGAGCAATCTTCCGGGGTGCCCGAATGTTACCCACCGGTTCCCAGGAATCGTCCTCGGGGGCGTACCCCTGCCAACGTACCAGATACTGAAGCCGACGACGATGGAGCCGGGAGTCAATAATGTCCTCAACCACGAACTGCTCCTCGCCGTCGACCATCACAGGCGGAGGAGGAGGCACAATACGACCATGAAACGTATTAGGGGAAACGGGTTTGAGGAGAGACACATGAAAGACCGGGTGTACCTTTAGATGGTGCGGTAACCGTAGCCGACAGGCCACAGGGCTCACGATCCCGGTGATTTTAAACGGACCGATGAATTTTTGTCCTAGTTTTTGCGAAGGAACACCCAATCTCAGGTTTTTGGTGGATAACCATACAGAGTCCCCTACCTTATACATGGGTGCCGGTTTCCGGTGAGTGTCCGCCGACCTCTTGTAACGCTCCTGGGCCGTAGCCACGGTGTCCTTTAGAACCTCCAGATTTTGTCGTATTTCTGTCACTCTGTCCTCCACCGCTGGTACCGAAACCGCAACCGGTGACCTAGGCAAAATAGTCGGATGGTAACCCAGGTTAGCGAAAAAGGGCGTTACCTTAGTGGAGCTGCTCTGTGTGTTGTTGTAGGAGAACTCCGCCAACGGAAGCATCTTCAACCAATCGTCTTGGAGATGGCTGACATAACAGCGAAGGTATTGTTCCAGGGTTTGATTCGTCCGTTCGGTTTGTCCATTTGTCTGAGGATGGTATGCAGAAGACAAACAGACATCAATCTGGAGTGCCGTACAAAACCCCTTCCAGAATCTAGACGTGAACTGCACGCCCCGATCGGAGATGATCTCATCCGGTACCCCATGCAATCGGAATACGTTCTGGACAACCAAATCCACTGTCTCTGCGGCTGAGGGAAGACCGGTACACGGAATGAAGTGAGCAGCTTTAGTCAATCGATCCACCACCACTAAAATGGTATTATGCCCGCCTGAGACTGGCAACTCCACAATAAAATCCATGGAGATAGACCCCCAAGGGCGAGATGGCACGGGTAACGGTTGGAGGAGTCCCGTAGGAGCCACACGAGGGACCTTGCACCGGGCACAAACCACACATGAGTGGACATAGTCCTTCACGTCCTTTAAACAGGTAGGCCACCAGAAAAACCGGCTCAGAAATTCCTGCGTCTTCTGTACCCCCCTATGACCGGCCAACACGGAGTCATGAACCAACTTGAGAACCCGAAGTCTTACGGCCTCCGGGACATAAATGCGTCGTTCTCTTAACCACACACCATTCCGAAGAACAAGAGTTACATCATTCGGGGGGGCAGCAAGAAATACATCACCATCATAGGCCAGCTTGATGTCCTTCCACAAGTCCTGGTCCTGGATTACTCCAACGAAATTGGCATCTGATAACACGGTCTGCGACGGGGTTCCAGGCACGGAGTCCACGGCAGGGATTCGGGACAAGGCATCGGCTTTCCCATTACGTGAACCTGGACGGTATGTAACAACAAAATTGAATTGGTTAAGAAATAGGCTCCAACGGGCTTGCCGTGGAGACAGGCACCTGGCAGACTTAAGAAATTCCAGATTACGATGATCTGTGAGTACTATCACTTGCTGCGCGGCTCCCTGTAAGTGGTGTCTCCATTCCTTGAAGGCGGCAATAATCGCCAATAATTCCTTATCCGCAATGTCGTAGTTCCTTTCCGCAGGGGACAACCTGCGGGAGAAGAAGGCACACGGATGCAGGAGACTCTTGTCCCCGGTCCTTTGAGAAAGAATGGCCCCTAATGCGTAGTCGGAAGCGTCGACCTCCACGATGAAGGGAAGTGCGGGATTCGGATGCACTAGTATGGGTGCTGAGGTAAAACATCCCTTGAGACGATGGAACGCTTCCTGAGCCTGGGCGGACCATACAAACTTCTGTCCTTTCTTAGTCAACAGGGTGATGGGACGAACAATCTCTGAAAAGTTACGGATAAAGCGTCGGTAAAAGTTGGCAAAACCGACAAAGCGTTGTACCTCTTTGATGTTTCCCGGTTCCGGCCAGTCGAGAATGGCTTGTATCTTGCTAGATTCCATGTTCAGTCCCTGAGGAGAGATGACATAACCTAAGAATTGTATTTGTGAGCAGTGGAACTCACATTTCTCCAGTTTAATGTACAGGTGGTTGTCCCTCAGCCGGGTAAGTACGGTCTTGACGTGCTCCTGGTGTTCCTGGAGAGAATCAGAAAAGATTAGAATATCGTCCAGATAGATCACCATGAATTGGTCCATGATATCCCTGAAAATATCATTAACTAGATGTTGAAATGCCGCAGGAGCGTTACAAAGTCCAAAAGGCATCACTAAATACTCAAAATGTCCGTACCGACATCGGAACGCGGTCTTCTACTCGTCTCCGGGACGTATACGAAGCAGATTATATGCCCCACGGAGGTCCAATTTGGTGAATATCTTTGCCTGTTGGACTCTCTCCAATAGCTCCGGAATCAACGGTAACGGATACCGGTTCCGGATGGTTATTTTATTCAGTTCCCGGTAGTCAATACAGGGTCTCAGAGTCCCCTCCTTCTTTTTCACAAAAAAGATGGGTGCCCCTGCGGGCGAGGTAGACGGGCGAATAAATCCCTTGGCCAGGCTTTCATCAATATACTCCTTTAGGGCTTCTAGCTCAGGTGCCGCCAACGGGTAAACATGACCAAACGGGATTTCTGCCCCTGGGAGTAAGTCTATGGGGCAATCATACGGTCTATGCGGAGGAAGCCGATCGGCCTTTCTTTTGTCGCATATGTCAGCGAAGTCACGATAAACCGAGGGTAAAACGGGTACCTGTACCGTGCCTTCTGCATGTGGTGTTACCGGAACCGGAACAGTTGGACAAATGGCCGGATCACTCTGCGGTGGGAAGGATATCTCCTTAGTTTCCCAATTGATGACCGGATTTGTAGACCGTAGCCACGGAATACCTAAAATAATCGGAAAATGTGGAGAAGTGATCATCATGAAAATAAGAGTCTCCTGCTGACCTGGTTTCATCACGCATTCTAGCGGTACTGTTTCCCGATCCACTGGTCCAGATGTTAACGGAGATCCGTCTACCGTCTCCATGGTAACCGGTGAGGATCTTTGCTGAGTCCGGATACCGTGTTTACTAGCAAAAGAAAAGTCCATGAAATTTCCCCCTGCCCCAGAGTCTATCATTGCAGAGGTAGGAATTAGCTGTCCCTCCCACCGGATCTGAATGGGGAGTGAACAATGGGTATATTTCCCTTCTGAGTCCTTCGGTGAGGTAGACATTACAGTCAAGGGAAATACCGCATCCAAGTGTCCACTTGCCTCAGAGATATCAGACTCTGCGTCCGTGTTATCACACTCTGCCATGGCTGCCAATACCTTATTTGGGCGATTCGGACGTTTCGGGCAGTCGATTAAGAAATGGTCCGATTGACCGCAGTAGAAACACAAACGCTCACGGAGCCGGTGTTCACGACGTTCGTTGGTCTCTCGCTTTTGTAGAGAGTCCACTTGCATAGGAACGTCCTCAGCCTCCCGTGGCGTCCTGAAAGCAGGTTCTCTGGAAGGAAACGTATTATTATTTATACGGTTTATAGCTGCCCATTTTTCCTGTCTACGTTCCGTCAAACGGGTATCTATGCGCACACAGTGCTGGAGAAACAGGTCAAAATCCCCTGGGGATTCGGAACGGGCTAACTCGTCCTTGATGGTACCGGACAAACCCTTTCTGAAAACGGACAATAATGCATTGTTTCCCCAGTCGGTGTCTACCACTAACCTCCTGAACTCAGTGGCGTATTCAATGACAGAGCGCTTTCCCTGACGTAAGGAAAGGAGAGCAGATTCAGCGGTAGCACGGCGATTCGGATCATCAAACATCTGCGCCATTGCGTTCAGAAAGTCATCTAGGTGATTTAAACGGATGTCCCGGTTCTCTATCATAGGATTAGCCCAAGCCAGTGCTCGTGAGGTTAATAACATGATGATACATAACACCTTTGACCGGTCAGAACGGTAATAATCAGCATGTACATCGAAAAACAGTATACATTGGTTAATAAATCCACGGAACTGACTACGATCACCATTGAAACGGAATGGGGGTAACCTAGGCATACCGGCAGCTGGTACGGACGTAGTGGGGACGGCTTCCTGAGCCTCCACTCTGACTTGCAAATCCTGTATAGCCGGACCCAGTACCTGGTGATCATGGCCCAGCTGCGCTTCCACATCTCTAAGCTTAGTCTGCACCACCTCCATCTCCTGCTGCAGGGAGTTAATCATGGAGAACAGCTGATCTACTCCTCGTGTCTCAGTCATTGCCCCAGCGAAATCCTCTAATGGCCTGAGTATAATGTAATACTTATTCTATGTTCTGAGGATTTCGATAGCGTAGGGCAATGACAATCAGAGACGAGTTCCGGGTACAAGATGTTTTATAGTATGTCACCACGGTAGATACAGAACAAACACAACAACACAATAACACATACAATACTTTCCGGAATAGACGCGCAGGGGATTCCCGGGGCCACGCACCGGACTCCCCCAGGGAGACCACCAGAGCGAACCCCTATACAGGGACTGTCCGGCAATCTACCCCGGAAGGCCTAAATGCGCAGCAGCCGGGATAAGGAGCAAGCGGTAAAGTCAATGAGTGTCCGTACGGAAATGTTTGTCCAGAATGGTTACGAACCAAAAGAGAACCAGGCGGAGTGCTGACCGAAGATGGTAAACGGAATCCGGGCACAGCCTTGAAGAGCCGGGTACAGTCCAGAGTCAATCGGTAGGTAGTCTTTTAGGGGAATCCAGAGGCAATCAGGAATAAGCAGCAAACACAGCAGGAGCACACGGCAGGCAGTATACTCAGGCACTGGACTGGGCTGGGAGGCGGCCTTTTAAGCAGCTGGACAGGAAGTAGGGCAACAGAACGGTAACCTCCATGTTAACCGAGGGCAAGGGCAGTCAAAAGAGAACTGGAAAACCTGGAAACCTGACACAGACCAAATGAAAATGACGAGATCAAAGGAACTGCCCAAGGAGCTCAGAGACAGAATTGTGGCAAGGCACAGATCTGGCCAAGGTTACAAAATAAGTTCTGCAGTACTTAAGGTTCCTAAGAGCACTGTGGGCTCCATAATCCTTAATTGGAAGACGTTTGGGACCACCAGAACGTTTCCTAGACCTGGCCGTCCAGCCAAACTAAGCAACCATAGGAGAAGAGCCTTGGTGAGAGAGGTAAAGAAGAACCCCAAGATCACTGTGGCTGAGCTTCAGAGATGCAGTAGGGCGATGGGAGAAAGTTGCACAAAGTTAACTATCACTGCAGCCTCCACCAGTCGGGCCTTTATGGCAGAGTGGCCCGACAGAAGCCTCTCCTAAGTGCAAGACATAGGAAATCCGCATAGAGTTTGCAAAAAAACACATGAATGACTCCCAGACTATGAGAAATAAGATTCTCTGTTATGATGAGACGAAAATAGAACTTTTTGGTGATCATTCTAAACGGTATATGTGGAGAAAACCAGGCACTGCTCATCACCTGGCCAATACAATCCCAACAGTGAAACATGGTGGCAGCATCATGCTATGGGGGTGTTTTTCAGCTACAGGGACAGGACGACTGGCTGCAATTGAAGGAAAGATGAATGCGGCCAAGTACAGAGATATCCTGGAAGAAAACCTCTTCCAGAGTGCTCTGGACCTCAGACTTGGCCAAAGGCTCACCTACCAACTAGACAATGACCCTAAGCACTGAACCCTATGACATCATTAATGATTAATGATATCATAGGGTTCAGCTAACACTTATGGGTCGGGAGGTTTCACATTTCTGTTCCCGCCTCTACTGTTCTTGTTGGTGCATAGTTCAGAGGGACCTTATCCTTTGTCTGTGACCCTATATAAACTGGTCACACGTGTATTAATAAAGGAGAATTCTTTGAGTACACCATACTAAGCAGCGTGTGCTGTATTAATTTCCTGAGCGCTCGTAAAACAAATCTTATTAATAAGACAAGATGAGCACTTTAAGAACAAAACGGATTCTCTTCTGTCTCACACGTTTCAATTTTAACCATTTTATATTGTCGAGAAAATCTCTTTAAGGACTTCAAAAAGCCCTTAAAATGTGATTAAAGGGATCGTTGTGCTCTACCTCCTATTCTGTTTAGTTGGGTGCAGTGCTGTGCCTACAGAAGGGGACGCATTATAACAAGGGGCTCAAAATTCAGATGGTAAATTCAGTTGGCTAAAGAAGTGTCCTTGATGTTGACGACCTGGAAAAATCCCTTTAAAAGGCAAAACAATTCGAAGAACTTTCCTCTACTGGAATAATTACTAAAGCATACAAATTATTTGATGAGAATGGAACCAGTGGCTCTTTTAGAGATTTATTGCTACCTGAATAAGTGGCGGCCCACGAGACTAGGAAATCACGGGAATACTGATGGACAATGGGCAATGATTATGTAAGGCACTTCTGTCTCCGAAATCTGATTTCTACCAAAACCATTAGTTCCACATTTAGCAAACACTTTACATAATTTTCTATGCACAGTCTGCGCCTGCAATCTGTAACACATTATATACACTGAATCGTATCGCAAAAAAAAAAAATCAATAGCGAAAAAAAATCAAATAAACTGTAGATCAGGGAGACGCCGAGGGAATGTTGGGGACCAGCAATCTGCAATGTATCGGCCTTGATAAGTCATTTCTTCTTGGATCTCTGGAAATTCAAACCTGGTTCATAAGGGTTGTAACTTGTGTAATGTATATAAAGACAACATAAGCCCAAAAGTTACAGCTGCCATATTTATTAATGGAGAGAGCCTTGATAACCAAACCTTAGCTCCTCCAAATCATTGTCAAAAATTGTTGAAGGCCTTTAGTGTCATGCTACTTACAGGGAAGTACCAAGTGAGCGGCAAAAGGTAATGGAAGGGACTCCTGCATCTAGGGAAGGTGGAGATGGTGACCCCTGACTAAACCTACTGCTGTTCTGTGGAGTCCCTCACCACCCTAGATAGGTTCCACACCTATGCGCCGAGTTGGATACCTGACCCTAGGTATGTCTAGTTCTGAACCCTAAATAGGGAACGGGTGGGATGAGCTCTTCGTCAACCCCACTTAACGCTAAAGGAAGACGTAAGGTAAAGACATGGGGGAAAAAGCATAAACTACTTATCCACAGATGACACAGGCAGAAGTTCAGCAAGCTTCAGCAATGATACTTGTCACGCTCCCCGGCTCCCCTTTCACGCTCTCCGGCTCCCCTGCCACGCTCCCCGGCTCCCCTGCCTCGCTCCCCGGCTCCTCTGCCAGGCGTCCCCCGCTCCACAGCCTCCATGCCCCATCACCTGCGGTCCCCAGGCAGCCCGGTCCCCGCTCCCGGCGCCCGTCGGCAACTCTGCTCCAGCCCGGCTCTCCTGCCTCCTGTTCACCACTCCCTGCTCTGGTTTCTGGCACCCGGGCCTCACGCATGCGCATTAGGGCGCGCGCGCGGTCATTGACCCTCTCTTAAAGGGCCAGTGTCCTCCAACAGGATATTGAAGAATCAGGTACAGGGTATATAGGGAGATCCTTTCCAAGTGGGCGGGGCCTGTTCTTCGTGTTTTGCTAAGCTAGGAGTCAGGTCTCCTTGTGTCTTGTGGTATACTTACCTATCTCTCTACTAGAGCCGCTCCTGCCTCGCCAACCGGTCCTGACGATACCCGAACCCCGAACGGTGACGGTCTGCCATCCCGTCAGTTCATACCATCTTCGATCCCTGTGGTGACCCGTCTTCTCGCTCCGTCGGTTCCGGACTCTGCCTGACGTCATCTCGGCCTCCGAACCTGAGCTCCGTCACCCGGACTACCTTCAGTGACTCCGTGGTCCCAGGGACTTCTACACTCCACTCCTCTGAACGGACTGTCCTGCTACCCGTAGTGCTCCGGCTACTGGGCACCTTGCCTTCGGTGAGGTGTTCAGCCCAGTGGATCCACCTCCTGGGTCTGCCCGTCCACCTGGCCCTAACAATACTACAGATGAGAGTAAACCGCCTGCTTGTAATTAGAGCTAGAATGAACTGAATAACATCACCAGCACCAGTCCAGGGGAGAAAGGAGTATTTAAGCACCAGGAGAATAATGATGCTCGGCAGCTGGGTGGATGGAGAGCTCCTACTGGGTCATAAAGATTGAGAGATGAAAACCCACCAGGAAAGCTACCTATACCAATGAATACTGAGAGGAGGAACAATAGAAAGTCAGAGAGCATTTTGCACAGCCAAACGCTGTGACCTTCTATAGCCAGGAACCCCACATGACTGTCTGTCATCCGTGACACACCGGTCACATTTAGGTAGTCCATGCAAGGATACCTTGATAAGTACATCTACCTATGTTTTTCAGTGATCTTTACCATGTTATCTTTGGCTTATCCATTCAGGCACCTTAACAAATAGTCACCTTGTCATAATTATCAAACTATTATGAGATTCCTCCACTGTTCATCTAAAACCAAAGCCAAACAAGTCTGGGAAGCTGAAATTCAAGAAGTGACAATCTAAGGAGGCCTGTAAAGTTGACCAACCCATTCTAACTAACTCACTCCGCCTAATTACCGGTCTTGGAAGGAGATCTCATAGCAATAATTTCCTTAACAGAATCCTTGAGTTGACCTGCAGCCATGCCTCTCCTTCAGAAGATTCATGAGATCCATATTTGTTGGGTAGGTTCACAGTCACAGATGATCCCACTGTTGGAGTCTATGAGTGAGGATACTGAAATTCGATAAGCAAAGATCTAAGTGTAAGGAGACCTGTTGAATAAACGACCCCACTCTGCACTATTCCTGATCATGGCAGAAGACCTCATAGTAATAGTTTTCTTTATTGACTCCTTGGTTGACCTGCAGCCATGCCAATTTTTCAGAAGATCATGAGATCTGCATTCATTTAGTAGATTCACAATCAGTCGATCCCAATTTGGGATCTATGAACTGGGATGTTGATTTTTAAGTAGCAAAAATCTATGAAGGCTTGTAGTTCTCTATATCAAAGATTTGAGGAGGTCTGTTGAGTAGACCAACCCACTCTGAACCATTCCTGGTCATGGCAGGAGACCTCATAGTAATGCTTTTCCTATATTGACTCCTTGGGTTGACCTGCAGCCATGCTACTCCTTCAGAAGATTCATGAGATCTATATTCATTAAAGACCCCGTCACACGCTATGATATATCTAATGATATGTCGTCGGGGTCACGGAATTTGTGACGCACATCCGGCATCGTTAGAGATGTCATAGCGTGTGACACCACCGAACGACTGTTAACGAGCAAAAATACTCACCTTATCGTTGCTCGTTGACACGTCGTTCATTTTCAAAATGTCGTTCCTCCTTCTGCGCACCGGTTGTTCGTCGTTCCTGAGGCAGCACACATCACTATGTGTGACACCCCGGGAACGACGAACACAGCTTACCTGCGTCCCGCCGGCAATGCGGAAGGAAGGAGGTGGGCGGGATATTACGTCCCGCTCATCTCCGCCCCTCCGCTTCTATTGGGCAGCCACTCTGTGACGTCGCTGTGACGTCGAACGTCCAACCCCTTTCAGGAAGAGGATGTTCGCCGCCCACAACGATGTCGTTAGGGAGGTAAGTACGTGTGACAGGGGTTAACGACATTGTGCGCCACGGGAAACGAATTGCCCGTGACGCACAAACGACGGGGGCGGGTGCGATCGCTCATGCGATCGCACAATATATCGTTGCGTGTGACGGGGCCTTTAGTAGGTTCACAGTCACAGACAATCTTTCTGTTGGAATCTATAGGGTGCTTTACACGCTGCAACATCACTAACGATATATCGTCGGGGTCACGTCGTTAGTGACGCACATCCGGCGCCGTTAGCAACATTGCAGCGTGTGACACAAATGAGCGACGATCAACAAGCGCAAAAACGTGAAAAATCGTTGCTTGTTGACACGTCGTTCATTTCCATAATATCGCTGCTGCCACAGGTACGATGTTGTTCGTCGTTCCTGCGGCAGCACACATCGCTATGTGTGACACCGCAGGAACGACGAACATCTCCTTACCTGCGTCCACCGGCAATGAGGAAGGAAGAAGGTGGGCGGCAAGTTCCGGCTGCTCATCTCCACCCCTCCTCTGCTATTGGGCGGCCGCTTAGTGACGTCGCTATGACGCCGAACGCACCTCCCCCTTGAAGGAGGGATTGTTCGGTGGTAACAGTGAACAGGTATGTGCGTGTGACGCTACCGCAGTGATAATGTTCACTACGGCAGAGATCACCATAATATCGCACCAACGACGGGGGCGGATGCTAACGCTCGCGACATCGCTAGCAATCGCTAGTGATGTCGCAGCGTGTAAAGTACCCTTATGAGTCTGGATGGTGAAATTTGAGAAGTGAAGATCTAAGGAAGCCTAAAGAGTAGACCAACCCATTCTGCGCAATTCCTGGTCATAACCGGACACCTCATAGTAATACTTTCCTTTATTGAATCCTTGGGTTGATCTGCAAAAGTGACACACTATCAGAAGACTCATGAGATACACATTTGTTTAGTATTTTCACAATCACAGAAGATACCATTGAGCCAGGATGCTGAAATTGGAGAAGCAAAGTTCTACACAGAGCTGCAAATCCCTTGATCTTTAGATCAAGGAGGCCTATTGTGATGAATAAACCACCCCAGTCTGCACTATTTCTGAGTTTGAGGGGAACCTACACAATATTGGGAAGGTGCCTTTAGTTTTATATTTACATGTCTCAAAAACAAAGCATGAAAAACAAAATGACTCGCAAAACTCTTCATCGTATTCATCATTCCTTCTCGGGTCAACCAGCTGCATCCCTCAATGTAATATTGGCATTAGGACTTTTGTTGGATATTTATGATTTCATTAACGCCTCATTTAATGAATTGGTAAATTGAAGTTGGAACTAGAGTTGAGCGCGGTTCGTGGTTCGTGGTTCTCCAGTTCGCGGCTCGAGTGATTTTGGGGCATGTTCTAGATCGAACTAGAACTCGAGCTTTTTGCAAAAGCTCGATAGTTCTAGATACGTTCGAGAACGGTTCTAGCAGCAAAAAGCAGGGCTTTTTACAGCTACAGTGTGCAGGAGCCATCGCTGGCAGCCTGCCACAAGCTGGTAACCAAGATAAACATCGGGTATCCAAGCAAAGCGCTTTGGTTAGTAACCCGATGTTTATCTTAGTTACGTGCAGGAAGCCCACACTTCCCCGCTCAGCTCGCTCCACCCCCTCCTGCCCGCGGCATGTACACATACATACACAAACACACACACACACACACATCCCCCCCCCCATCCCCCCCCATCCCCCCCATCCCCCCCCGCCCGCCCGCTCGCTCGCTCGCTCGCTCGCTCGCTCGGCTTACCTGCGGTGATGAAGTCCCGCCATCCCGACCTCAGCGCTGTCACTGTCCTCCATGGCCGCCGCTTGTCACATCACCTATCGCTTCCGACCCGAGACTGACTAGCGGTGACGTCACGGACCTCTCGCGATACTTGCTGTGAAGGCGCCGGTCATTGACCTCAGTGACAGGTGCTGTCAGTGTGCTGGAGATCAGCGCAGGTAATGTACCTCGCTGACAGCAGCACTTGTCACCCCCCTGCAGTGACCTGGGCTGACCCATTGATGTTAGCTCAGGTCACTGCACTGCTCTCCCAGTCAATGGGGAACATCCTGCTCTTCATTGACTGGGACAGTGTGGATCGTCATGGCAACCCCTTGGATTACACCAGACCTGGATTTGTTTTTCAATCTAATAAATTGGTTAAAGAGGGAATGTTTTGGGGAGTGTTTTTTCAAATAAAAATGTGTTTGTCGTCTATTTTTTTTTATTACTGACTGGGTTGGTGATGTCGGGTATCTGATAGACGCCTGACCTCACCAACCCCAGGGCTTGATGCCAGGTGACATTACACATCTGGTATTAACCCCAAATATTACCCCGTTTGCCACCGCACCAGGGCGCGGGATGAGCTGGGGCGAAGCACCAGGATTGGCGCATCTAATGGATGCGCCACTTCTGGGGCGGCTGCGGCCTGCTATTTTTAGGCTGGGGAGATTCCAATAACCATGGACCTCCCTAGTCTGAGAATATCAGGCCCCAGCTGTCTGCTTTACCTTGGCTGGTGATCCAATTTTGGGGGACCCCTACGTGTTTTTTTTTTTAATTATTTATTTAATTTAAAATAACAGCGTGGGGTGCCCTCAGTTTTGGATTACCAGCCAAGGTGAGGTTGCCAGCTGTGGTCTGCAGGCTGCAGCCGTCTGCTTTACCCTAGCTGGCTACAAAACTAGGGGGAACCCTATGTCATTTTTTTTTCATTTTTTTGGCTAAATACAAAGCTAAGCACCCCTTAGTGCCACATGAAAGGTACCAAAGGGTGTTCCACTTTTTCTCCATTTTTTTCTCCACTTTCTCTCCACTTTTTCTCCACTTTTTCTCCATTTTTTTCTCCACTTTTTCTCCACTTTTTCTCCACTTTTTCTCCACTTTTTCTCCACTTTTTCTCCACTTTTTCTCCTCTTAATCTCCACTTTTTCTCCTCTTATGCTCCACTTTTTCTCCACTTTTTCTCCACTTTTTCTCCACTTTTTTCTCCACTTTTTCTCCTCTTATGCTCCACTTTTTCTCCACTTTTTCTCCACTTTTTCTCCTCTTATGCTCCACTTTTTCTCCACTTTTTCTCCACGTTCTCTCCACTTTTTTCTCCACTTTTTCTCCTCTTATGCTCCACTTTTTCTCCACTTTTTCTCCACTTTTTCTCCACTTTTTCTCCACTTATGCTCCACTTTTTCTCCACTTTTTCTCCACTTTTTTCTCCACTTTTTCTCCTCTTATGCTCCACTTTTTCTCCACTTTTTCTCCACTTTTTCTCCTCTTATGCTCCACTTTTTCTCCACTTTTTCTCCACTTTTTCTCCACGTTTTCTCCACTTTTTTCTCCACTTTTTCTCCTCTTATGCTCCACTTTTTCTCCACTTTTTCTCCACTTTTTCTCCACTTTTTCTCCTCTTATGCTCCACTTTTTCTCCACTTTTTCTCCACGTTCTCTCCACTTTTTTCTCCACTTTTTCTCCTCTTATGCTCCACTTTTTCTCCACTTTTTCTCCACTTTTTCTCCACTTTTTCTCCACTTTTTCTCCTCTTATGCTCCACTTTTTCTCCACTTTTTCTTCACTTTTTTCTCCACTTTTTCTCCTCTTATGCTCCACTTTTTCTCCACTTTTTCTCCACTTTTTCTCCACTTTTTCTCCTCTTAATCTCCACTTTTTCTCCTCTTATGCTCCACTTTTTCTCCACTTTTTTCTCCACTTTTTCTCCACTTTTTCTCCTCTTATGCTCCACTTTTTCTCCACTTTTTTCTCCACTTTTTCTCCACTTTTTCTCCTCTTATGCTCCACTTTTTCTCCACTTTTTTCTCCACTTTTTTCTCCACTTTTTCTCCTCTTAATCTCCACTTTTTCTCCACTTTTTCTCCACTTTTTCTCCACTTTTTTGTCCACTTTTTCTCCACTTTTTCTCCTCTTATGCTCCACTTTTTCTCCACTTTTTTCTCCACTTTTTTCTCCACTTTTTCTCCTCTTAATCTCCACTTTTTCTCCACTTTTTCTCCACTTTTTCTCCACTTTTTCTCCACTTTTTTCTCCACTTTTTCTCCACTTTTTCTCCTCTTATGTTCCACTTATTCTCCACTTTTTCTCCACTTTTTCTCCACTTTTTCTCCTCTTATGTTCCACTTATTCTCCACTTTTTCTCCACTTTTTCTCCACTTTTTCTCCTCTTATGCTCCACTTTTTCTCCACTTTTTCTCCACTTTTTCTCCACTTTTTCTCCTCTTATGCTCCACTTTTTCTCCACTTTTTCTCCACTTTTTCTCCACTTTTTCTCCTCTTAATCTCCACTTTTTCTCCTCTTATGCTCCACTTTTTCTCCACTTTTTTCTCCACTTTTTCTCCACTTTTTCTCCTCTTATGCTCCACTTTTTCTCCACTTTTTTCTCCACTTTTTTCTCCACTTTTTCTCCTCTTAATCTCCACTTTTTCTCCACTTTTTCTCCACTTTTTCTCCACTTTTTCTCCACTTTTTTCTCCACTTTTTCTCCACTTTTTCTCCTCTTATGTTCCACTTATTCTCCACTTTTTCTCCACTTTTTCTCTACTTTTTCTATGGTCGGTCTACCCATTAGCTCTGCCATGCATAGTGTAGCTCTACACCTACTGCACATGTTACTTTATGATTGACATCTCTTTCGTACCAGAGCTGTCTAAGTCTACTCTGACCCCATATTTGTCATTACTATATTGTCCTTGTACTGTATTATGACATTTGTATCATGTGTTTCATTTCTTGCTGTGTTGCAATTTTTTTGCTGCATCCCAATTGTACCTCTACATTGTTCGAGTTTATGTTATTGTTCTCTCACTCTTATGTGATACTGATTATTGTCATTTTTCATGATTACATGCAGATAAGTCCAATCTGACGAAGGCTCAGGCCGAAACGTCATTTGTAACTTGTTTTGGACAAAAACATATATGCTTATGAAAAAAAAATTTTCTTAATACGGACCAATAAAGAGTGATTTTGCATTACTATCCATTGTGACTTACTGACTTAGTCTGGGAGATATAGAGTGCCGAGGTTACTCACTAATTTTATCTATTATTACCTCTGAGCACCTATATACCAGTGAGCAGAGCTTCCTCTACAGTAGTTCTCCTGATTAGGCATGCCCTTACCTCATGAGCAGGGCATTGCAGCTTTGGTAGCAACCATTACGACATGGACTCTGCTGCTGTGGACCCGGGGAGAGTGAGTGCAGATTCATTGCACCCACACTCCTCACATGAAGGGTCCGCACTCCTAGAAAATGGGGGATACGTTCCCTGAGTGTCTCCCCCCCATATTCTAGACGGTCCAGAGTCGTCGTGGGACCCCTTTATTTTTTTTCTTACAATAAATTGGTGAAAGAGGAAATGTTTTGGGGACTGTTTTTTCAAATAAATTTCTTTTGTCGATTTTTTGTTTTTGTTAGTACTGACAGTTTATGATGTTGGGTATCTAATAGACGCCATGACATCACAAACTGCTGGGCTTGATCTCAGGTGACTTTACAGCTAGTATCAACCCGATTTATTACCCCGTTTGCCACTGCACCAGGGCACGGGATGAGCTGGGGTGAAGCGCCAGGATTGGCGCATCTAGTGGATGCGCCACGTCTGGGGTGCCTGCGGCCTGCTATTTTTACGCTGTGAAGGCCCAATAACTATGGACCTTCCCACCCTGAGAATACCAGACCACAGCTGTCCGCTTTACCTTGGCTGGTGATCCAATTTGGGGGGTCCCCTACTTTTATTGTGTAATTATTAATATTTATAAAATAATTATAAAAAAGAGCCTGAGGGGACCTCCACATTGGATCCCCAACCACGGTAAAGCTGCCAGCTGTGGTTTTCAGGCTACAGCCGTCTGCTTTACCCTAGCTGGCTATCAAAAATGGGGGGACCCAACGTAATTTTTTTTTTTTAACTATTTTTTAAATAGAAAAAATTAATGGGCTTCCCTGTATTTTGATTGCCAACCAAGGTAACGGCAGGCAGATGGGGGTGGCAACCCATAGCTGTCTGCTTTATCTGCGCTGAGAATCAAAAATACCGCGGAGCGCTACGTCATTTTTTTAAAGATTTATTTTTACAGCACTGTGATGTCCAGCAATCAAAATACAGGGAAGCCCATTTTATTTTTAGTTATTTAAATAAATAATTAAAAAAAATATATGTTAGCTCCCACTGCATTTTTTGTATTGCTAGCTAAGGGTAATCCAAGCAGCTACTGGCTGCTAACCCCCACTGCTTGGTGTTACCTTCACTGGCAATGGAAAATCCAGGGAAGCATTTTTTTTTTTTTTTGCCAAAAAGCTACAAAAAAAGGACGTGAGCTTCGCCATATTTTTGTATGCTAGCCAGGTATAGCAGGCAGGTGCTGGAAGAGTTGGATACAGCGCCAGAAGATGGCGCTTCTATGAAAATGCCATTTTCTGAGGCGGCTGCAGACTGCAAATCGCAGCAGTGGGGCCCAGAAAGCTCAGGCCAACCTGTGCTGCGGATTCCAATCCCCAGCTGCCTAGTTGTACCTGGCTGGACACAAAAATGGGGCAAAGCCTACGTCATTTGTTTTCTAATTATTTCATGAAATTCATGAAATAATAAAAAAAGGGCTTCCCTTTATTTTTGGTTCCCAGCCGGGTACAAATAGGCAACTGGGGGTTGGGGGCAGCCGTACCTGCCTGCTGTACCTGGCTAGCATACAAAAATATGGCGAAGCCACATAATTTTTTCAGGGGGCAAAAAACTTCTGCATACAGTCCTGGATGGAGTATGCTGAGCCTTGTAGTTCTGCAGCTGCTGTCTGTCTGTATGGAGAAGAGCAGACAGCAGCTGCAGAACTACAAGGCTCAGCATACTCCATCCAGGACTGCATGCAGAAGTTTTTTGCCCACCAAAAAAATGACGTGGGCTTCGCCATATTTTTGTATGCTAGCCAGGTACAGCTGGCAGCCACGGGCTGCCTCCAACCCCCAGTTGCCTATTTGTACCCGGCTGGGAACCAAAAATATAGGGAAGCCCGTTTTTTTTAATTATTTCACTTATTTCATGAAATAATTAAAAAACAAATGACGTGGGCTTCGCCCTATTTTTGTGTCCAGCCGGGTACAACTAGGCAGCTGGGGATTGGAATCCGCAGCACAGGTTAGCCCGAGGTTTGTGGGCGCCTCTGCTGCGGATTTCAGTCCGCAGCCGTCCCAGAAAATGGCGCTCTCATAGAAGCGCCATCATCTGGCGCTGTATCCAACTCTTCCAACAGCCCTGGAGCCGGGTGGCTTGTTGGGTAATCATGAGTTAATACTGGCTTTGTTTTACCAGCCAGTATTAAGCCAGAGATTCTTAATGTCAGGCACGTTTGACCCGGCCATTAAGAATCTCCAATAAAGGGTTAAAAAAAGACACCACACAGAGAAAAAATACTTTAATAGAAATAAATACACAGACACATTAGAGACTCCATCTTTATTACCCCTGTCAGCCCTCCACGATCCTGCTCTTCTGTCTTCTTTCTTTCTAGTGTAGTAGTAGTGACGATTGTAGTGAGGGGCATCACTTGGGGCTGGGGAACCTCCATCCTAACTACAATGCTCACTACAATCGGGAAGCAGCGTGCAGCCTTCACTCCGTGAGTGATCACTGCTGGCTGCTAGCGGTAACAGCGGTAACGCTGACAGACGCGTTACCATAGCAACGGTGCTCCCGGAGCCGCGGTTAGCGGTGACGTCACCGCTAACTGCGTTGCTATGGCAACGGTGATCTCCGTTAATGACCGGCTGTGTCAGCCGGTCCCTAACGGAACGGGGAGTCGACCGTGTGCTAGAGCATGTCGCCGGTACACGGCGATACACATATGTGCACCGTGTACCGGAGAGATGCACTCGCAGGTCCTACATGACGTGTCATAGTCATGTGACCAGTCTGTAGCCAATGAGATAATAGCCACGTGACTGGTCACATGGCTATTTTGACGTCACGATAGGTCCTGCTTCTCTGCTGGCAGTGCAGGTCACCGGGAGGATTCAGCGATCATCGGATGGAATAGCGGCAGGAGACAGAGTGCAGAAGGGATCGCGAGGACCGGTAAGTGTTATGGCAATGTTTATTAACTGTTTGTGTACATTTATAATGCATTTTTATGTGTTTGTGATTGCCTCCCATTATAGCCTATTGGTTCTAGTTCGGTTCGTCGAACGTTCGACGAGCCGAACTCGAGCCAGACCCCCCGTTCGGCGAACCGCCTCGAGCCGAACCGGGACCGGTTCGCTCATCTCTAGTTGGAACCAGATAAACTTGTGTTAATGGATTTACTGTCAGGGAGGAGTGATAGTATTGTGCTACATGACAGTCCCCGATCAGTGGAGGGACAGGCCGGCTACAGGGATAAATCTTTACATTGCAAATTAATTAATGAGGTAATCAATCAGAGCCCATTTTTTAGGTCTAAATTTTCAATTGATGGAGTGGTTTGCAAGAGTTAAATAAAAATAGCATAAAATATAATGATTACCCAAGATAAGCAAGCTCAATGCTTTAAGCGGGCTTTACACGATACGGCGGGGTCACGTCGTAAGTGATGCACATCCGGCATCGTTAGTGATATCGTAGCGTGTGACAGCTATGAACGAGCAGAAATACTCACCTTCTCGTTCATCGTTGACACGTCGCTCATTTTCTAAAAATCGCTTGTCCGGTTGTTCAATGTTTCCGAGGCAGCACACATCATTCCATGTGACACCCCGGGAACGATGAACACAGCTTACCTGCGGCTGCCGGCAATGCTGAAGGAAGGAGGTGGGCGGGATGTTTACGTCCCGCTCATCTCCGCCCCTCCGCTTCTATTAGGCGGCCGCAGTGTGACGTCGCTGTGACGCCGAACGTCCCTCCCCCTTCAGGAAGTGGATGTTCGCCGCCCACAGCGAGGTCGTTTGGAAGGTAAGTGCGTGTGACGGGGGGTTACAGCATTGTGCGACACGGGCAACAAATTGCCCGTGCCGCACAAACGATGGGCGCGGGTGCGATCGCATCTGCGATCGCACGACATATTGTAACGTGTAAAGCAGGCTTTAGGACACCAAATCTCAGGTCTTCATTTCTTCTTCAGTCCCGAAACCAACACTTTAATATTAGAACCCAAGGAGGTAAACCAGCACCTAGATAGGGAAGACACTTATATTTATCTTTAGGGCCACTCTCCTTTCCCACTTTTTGCAAGGGTTACATAGGACAAGGTCAAGTTCACCAAAATAATAGATTGAGCCTTACATTCCCATTGAGTAATAAGTACCATACTTTAGCCACAACCGAAATTCAGGATGCCCACCACCCTACATCTAGAGTTTTTGCTCTCTACCAATGATCTTCACATCAACCAAGTAGTCCCTTGGACCATTGATTTGTCCAGGTAGACACAAATTCATGGCTTTTTAATTTACCTATTGGTCCTTGTGTGGAATATGTAAGCATTCATATTTATTGGAAAGGTCGAAAGTACAAAGATCGACATCTTGGGTGTACTCCATGTTCCCACAGGGTAATAGGGTACAGTGCCTAACCCACAATCGAAATTCAAATACTACCACTCTTAATTTATAGTTCTTTCTTTCTACTGATGGTTGTAATATTGAACAAGTAGTCTTCTAGACCATTGGTTTGACATTTTTTTAGTCTTTAGGGATGGAAACTGAAGACTGAAAAACAGCACCACAAAGGGGACTCCTTTTTGATTTACCTATAGGTCCACCATGTACTTTTCTCTCTGTGAACACTCTCAAATAATTGGAAAGTTCACAGAGGCCAAGATCGAGTTCACAAGAATGACAGGGTGGACATTTTGGACAATAAGTACCTTGCCTAACCGACCATCAAAGTTCAAGACCACCACCCTCCTCCTAGTGTTTTCCCCCCTTCCTAGAGTTTTAATTTTGGCATATCCGAGACAGGTAGTCCTTGGGACCACTGGTTTGACCATTTATAGACAAGTTCAAGTCTTTTTTAAATTACCTATTGGTTCTTGTGTGGAATATGTGAGCACTCATATTTATTGGAAGGGTCATATAGTCCAAAGATTGACGTCTTGGGTGTACTCCATGTTCCCACAGGGTAATAGGGTACAGTGCCTAACTCACAATCGAAACTCAAAAACTACCACCCTTCATTTATAGTTTTTTCTTCCTACCAATGGTCGTAATATTAACCAGGTAGTCTTCTGGACCACCAGTTCGACCATTTGTAGCCTTTATGGATGGAAACCAAACACTGAAAACCAGCACCACAAAGGGGACTCCTTTTTTCATTTACCTATAGGTCCACTGTGTACTTTTCTCTCTGTGAACACTCTGAAATATTTGGAAAGTTCACAGAGGCCAAGATCAAATTCCCAAGAATGACTGGGTGGATATATTGGATAATAAGTACCTTGCCTAACCGACAATCAAAGTTCAAGACCACCACCCTCCTCCTAGAGTTTTCACCCCCTTTCTAGAGTTGTAATTTTGGCTTATCCGAGACAGGTAGTCACTGGGACCACTGGTTTGACCATTTAGAGAAAAGTCCAAGTCTTTTTAATTTACCTATTGGTTCTTGTGTGGCATATGTGAGCACTCATATTTATTAGAAAGGTCATATAGTCCAAAGATCGCCATTTTGTGTGTACCCTATGTTCCCACAGGGTAATAGGATATAGTAGTAGTTCCTGAGACCACTGGTTTGACCTTTTTTAGTCTTTAAGGATGGAAACCGAAGACTGAAAACCAGCACTACAAAGGAGACTCCTTTTTATTTACTTATAGGTCCACTGTGTACTTTTCTCTCTGTGAACACTTTCAAAAATTTGGAAAGTTCACAAAGGCCATGATCAAATTCCCAGGAATGACAGGGTGGACATATTGAATAATAAATACTTTGCCTATCCGACAAAGTTCAAGGCCACCACCCTCCTCCTAGAGTTTTTCCCCCTTTCCTTGGGTTGTAATTTTTGGCTTATCAGAGACAGTAGTCCCTGAGACCACTGGTTTAATCATCTACAGACATTTTACAAACATCTGTTTAAATTGTGTGTCTTATTTGTTTTTCCCCCGAACAATTTTATGACTAAACACGATTGCGGTCAACCGTAAATTATCTTCTATTGTTTTTAGTGTTACACTTTTCCATTATGTTCCATTTTACTCTGATTAACCCAATTCCTGCAATAAAAAATACAATGTGGATTTTATTGTTATGTCAAAATTCTCTCCTCTTCCATAGGCAAAGAAGAAACAAATACGATAATGAGAAGGAAATTAAGTTGTCAGTGTATCGGTAGTGGGAATAAATTGTGGAGAGCTGTGACAGTTCGTTCTGCTCCGTGTCAGGACTGGCAGGGAAGCCGCAGAGAACTTGATTTCTCCTTTGCTGTCCTCTTCTATTTAGGTCTGTATTATACAATGGGCAATAGAAGGAATTGCCCAGGGAGTTTACACCACTAAAGGACTAAAATGACATTGTCCTTCTGACTGACAACTTGCTCTTAACATTCTCTGTTTGTCTTCTGTGGAGCTTGCTGTGGTTTCTCTGTTACCTGTCTCGGCTCCAGCATCGGGCTTTGCTGCCTTCCTATGGCCACCTCCCTTCATAGTAGTGGTTTTTTTCAGATAACCGGCGTACTCATCATCCTCCTGGACCTATTAAGGCCAACATAAGCAGAAGTCAGGTGTTTGGATATTAAACAGTGTTGCCTTAATCAGTCAAGAGTTTGCTGCTACTTCACATCCTCAGTTCCAGCTTCTACTCCTGACTTTCTAAGCTCTTAGGTTTTGTCCATACCTACCTCTCACTAAGCAAGCTACTGATTTCTCACAACTGTTCTCAATGTTGTTCACACCTAGCAACTGTAATATGTAATGTGATTCTCTAGTTTGCCCATACGGCTCCAGTATCCTCTGGTTAATCAATTCCTCAAAACAAATTCCAGTTTACATCCATAGCTGCTATTAACCATTTTCCTGCTGGAATATTCCATGTTGCTCCTGTGATTAACTGCATCCCTACTGGATTATACCACTTTTCTACATTTTCACTATTTCCATGTGCATCTGCACACTTTGCTTTGCTTATTTATCTGCTGTCTTCCATACCCAGTTGTCCTGGTCCTTGCTGATCAACATGTCATCTGTCAACTCCTGTTTTGCTGCACAATAGCCACTATTTCATGATATTCTTCCACATTTGTCATTTAGAGAATCCACTTTATCACATGCACTGACAGCGCACTTTCAACAGGGCCATTTTATATGATTTTGATGTAGGCACCGAGAGTTATATTGTTTGGACATAGTTTAAAGGGGTAGTGTGACGTCTGCCCAGGACAACAGACTCAGGATGGCTGCCACGGACAGACTAGCGCTAAACTACCCACTCGGCAGAACCCCGAGAATCCTGAAACCCCTTAACCCCTATACAGGGATCTGGAATTACTACAGGATCCAGGAGATCGCTGCAAATAGAAGGCTGCAGTCCAGAGAAGAATAGTCATCAGGTAGGGTCAAAATCAGCAGGATCAAAAGGGACAAAAATGGCAAGCAAGAGCATAGTCAGGAAACCAGGCCAAGGTCAAACCGGAGACGGGAGCGAAGTACAGAACATGGCAGGCAAAAGAGTAGTCAGAGATCAGGCAGAGATCAAAACACGGAATCAGAATTCAGGACCAGGGTGTGAACCATAGACCAGCAGAAGACTATAAGGTGACAACCAGCAGACAGGAGAAGGAATAAGAAGGGTGTGGTGCCTTCCCATTGGCTGTGGCTGAAAAGTGGTAACTTCAGTTGGAAGGAAACGCCACCACAGTCAGCCAGTAGTTCTGCAGGTCCCATTGAAACCCAGCCTAGTGGATGGGCGGAGCCTGCACCTACCAGAGCCACTGGCACTGACCCCACCCCTATTACCAGCACAGTCCATGGCGGGAATACGGCGTCGCCTGGTGACCAAAGCAGAAGTCGCAGAAGTGGATTGTGGTGGACACGTGACAGGTAGTTCCAACTATTTGCAGAGCTATGCTATGATATGCAACCTTTTAGGCCCCCACCAATCATGAGAATGAGTTTCGCATTGGCCTCCTCCAATGGCTAGATTTCAATTTTGTGTCTGATCACTTGTTTCATGGCTAAGGCAGACATGTCTGATGACTAGTTTTGCCCCATTCGTGCATCCATAGTCATATCAAATAATTCCATGCAACTGTTTTTGATCTGGCTCTAGATCTAGTCATGTTACAATATGTAGTAGAGGTCATGTCAGTAGTCATCGACCACCTTCTCCTATCTGCCGGCATCCCCAGCACCTCTCCTGTTTTGTAGGTGATAACAGGACTTCATTGGTGAACCGTTTAGGGCTTAGTAGTCTTCAGGACTCTAGAACATTTTATGTCTATGATGCTAATGGACTGCTGGCTTTCACCTGCTGGCTATGATTTTAGATACAAAGGTTGCCCGATTCTATCCTGGAAGCCACTGAATCAACCTTGACTTATTGTATATTATGCTGCTGACTAGTTTAAGGTGAAGATCCATATAAAAATTGTCTTAAAAAAAAACTACTCCAAAAAGCAAATGCTTTCTAGAAGGTAAACATCATACATATTCTTAAGCGGGCTTTACAAGCTACAACAAATCTAACGATGTGTCGGCGGGATCACGTCGTAAGTGATGCACATCCGGCATCGTTGGTGTTGTTGTAGCGTGTGACAGCTATGTGCGATTGAACATAAAACCGTTCATCGCATACACGTCGTTCATTCCTTAAAATTGCACGTTGGGTTGTTCAATGTTCCCGAGGTACCACACATCGCAGTGTGTGACACCCCAGGAACGATGAACTGCAGCTTACCTGCCTCCGGCGGCTCCCGCCGGCAATGCGGAAGGAAGGAGGTGGGCAGGATGTTTACGTCCCGCTCATCTCCGCCCCTCCGCTTCTATTGGCCGGCTGCCGCGTGACGTCGCTGTGACGTCGAACGTCCCTCCCACTCCAGGAAGTGGATGTTCGCCGTCCACATCGAGGTCGTATGGAAGGGTAAGTACGTGTGACGGGAAATAATCGTTTGCGCGACACGGTCAACAAATTGAACGTGCCGCACATACGATGGGGGCGGGTATGATCGCATACGATATCGTATGTGATATCGTAAGGTGTAAAGCAGCCTTTAGTATTTACAATTAGGCCATAAATGTGCTTATCGGTGGTTGGAAAAATGAGAATTTCCCTAAGGCCATTCTCATTAGTAAAAGTACAACAATGTGGTGAGAATGGAAAGTGAGGTCATTGATGTAGAAAGAAATGTCTTGTATCCTTGGCCAGTGGAATAAGGTAAGTAATTCTCCCGGTATTACAAAGGTGTATCTCGTGTCCTCATGCTGTGACATCATGATCTATCTTTGTGTTGTGACATCACTGTGGTGCTCCGCCATTAGCTGTGACATCACCATGTTTTACTATCCCTGTTTTATGACACTTTGCTGGTTCTGTGATGTCATTGTGAACACCTTAGTGATTGTTTTTACATCATCCTGGTTCGGTGACATCACTCTGCTCTTTAACCATTAGCTGTGACATCACTAAATTTATTATTTCTGTTTTTGACCTTATGCTGTTTCTACATCATCACTGTGGTCCTCCATTGCCTGTGACATCACTGTGTGTTATCTACGTTTTGCGTCATTATGCCAGTTCTGTGACATCACTGTGATCCTTATCCAATGGTGATGACATCACTGTTTATGTTTTGTGAAAACATGTCAGTTCCAGGACATTATTGATGTCTTTCTCCATTGCCTGTGACATCACTAAGTGTATCCTTTTTTGTGACATCACTGTGCTCCTTATCCAATGGCGATGACATCACTATGTTTCTGTTTTGTGACCACATGTCAGTTTTATGCATACCTATTGTCCTTCCCTCATGCTTGTTCTGTGACATCACTGTGATCCTTATTCAGTGGCGATGACATCACTGTGGTCTTTCTTCATTTCCTGTGATTTCACTAAAGTCATTATCCCCTTTTTGTGATCTCTTGCTGGTTCTGTGACATCACCGTGATCCTTCGCCATTGGCTATGATCTCACTATGTTTATTGTCCCTGTTTTGTGCTATTACTGTACTAATTTCTATTATGACTGTCTTTCTAAAATAATTATTCCCTATGTTGGTGACATCACTAATCATCAGTGTCCTGTGACATCACTGTGTTTACTCCTGTTTTGTGACATCACTTTGCGCATTTCTCCCTTCCTGTTACACTGTCATGCAGTGGTCAGCTCTGCACATGTACCGCCCCCGTACCAGCAGCCGGGCTGCTCGTATCCGGATCTGCGGTGGCTCGAGGGGTCTCCGGACCCGGGGGTTGTGCGGCCACTCGAATAAAGGGGGTGTATTTACAGGGGATAGTGTGGAAAGTGTGTGACGCTACCCGTGGTGCGTGGTAAGGTGGAGTACCTCCGCTGCGGTTGGGAGTACCCAGTGACGATGGTGTGGGCAGCCAGATGTTTAACCCCTCCACGGGTAGGGGGAATGCCCCGGGACTCGGTGATAAGGACAGGGTTGTGCGGTTGGGACGGTAAGGGTCACTTGTGTACTCACTCAGTCCAATAACGCTGACACCGACAACTGTGGTAAACCAAAGTTCTTCGCACCGCTGCCGCTGGGAGGGAGCACGCCTGGATCCCGTGCCCATTGGTGTAGCCTGTTAGTCTGTGACCTTTGCCTTGGCACCTTATCCTCTAGTTGGTCCCTTTAGTGTGAAACTAATCGGGTCCTGCTCCCCAGTATGGCTAACTGGGTGAGCTTGCTCTCAGGGTTCATACTTAGGATTTTCTGGACTGTATGTGTGGAAAGTTCTATCCCCCTCGTTGCGCTAGTACCCCAATTTTGGAGCGGGTGGAGAACGGATCTTGAAGGCTCCGTCCTCGTCGGGTAAATTGCCAGGACGCCTGAAGCTTCCTAGGGTCGTACCCCGTCGTGCCCTGGCCCCCGCCCGGTGATGGCACAAGGCCGCTGGCTGTCCTCCTCGACAGTCTATGCCCCTTGTCACGATACCCTGCGACCGAGGTCCAGCTCCTACCAGGCCCAGACCAACTCTGCCACCTAGTAGTTCCAAGGAGCCCTGCTCCTGACCTCTCACTTTCACCTCCAACACTACACTGCTCTACTCTTGACACTCCTGACCTCCCCTTAACCAACCCCCCAAGTGGGCGACCCTATTCCACTCAGGCCGTCCACTGATGTGTCTGGTGGGTGTGGTGCAGAGTGATCCTAGGACTTTGATTAGCTTGTTCTTGGCAACACCAATGGTTAGGGACCCTTAACCAATGAGGAGGTGGATATTGCACATAAGGGCAGATTGCACAATACCCTGTGATGACCTGACCAGGGAATCACACACACATCTGCTGGCACGATGGCGTCAGGCTCTGTTCACATTACAGAGCCTGACAAGGAACCTGAGGCTTCTAGTTTGTTCTGTCAGAGCCGGGCATCGGCTGGTTCAGGTTCACTAAGAAGTAACAAGGCACTCCCAAGGTGTGATGAAAAAGGTGTATTTATTGTGCTTGAAGAACGTTTTCGGTCCAAATTGGACCTTCCTCAGTAGCACTAAGCATAAAAATGAAATACAAAAAATAAATAAATAACATAGATACAAACGGTTATTTATTTATTTTTTGTATTTCATTTTTATGCTTAGTGCTACTGAGGAAGGTCCAATTTGGACCGAAAACGTTCTTCAAGCACAATAAATACACCTTTTTCATCACACCTTGGGAGTGCCTTGTTACTTCTTATTGTATGGCTTTGGAACCTGAAGTGCACCCCAACATCTTAGAAAAAAATATATAAGAAAAAATTTATACGAAGGAAGTGCCGTTTTCTTCTTTATCTCTATGGTTCAGGTTCACTAGTCTTCAGCTCACTGGTAAGCAGGACCTAAATGCTCAGGTTGATGATTGCCAAGTGCAGCTGTCTCCTCCTTATTTAGTGCTTGGCTTCCTTTCTGTTTGTGCTGATGATAGCTTCAGCAATCCTGGTCTTGGTACTTTTCCTGTTCATGGTGATCCATGCTGCGCTTCTGAGTGGTGTGAGTATTTCCCAATTGTGCATTATTTCCTTCCCTTTTTCTTTACTCCCCAGTAAACATATTGTGTCTCCTGTGTGTGTGTGTGTGTGTGTGTTGAGTGTTGTGTGTACGAGTTTCCGTTCTACCTTGTCCATGTTGTTTTGTAGGGGTTTTATGTTTTCTGGCCTGCCCCGAAGGTGGGGGAGAGTGGGAGTAAGATAAGGGCCCAGACAGGAGTTTGGCTCACACTGGGGATTCGGACCTGGTTACCATCAAATCTACCTCTGAGATAAGGGACAGCGTAGGGTCGAAAGTCTGAGGGCCAGTTTTGCGGCCCCTGTCCTATTTTCATATACCCCATGACATGCGCATTTTTCATTGAGACCTTAAATGGGTTGTCCAAGTTAGAAAATCTCACCATTTTAGTGACCCTTGTCTGATCACTACTAAGTGTTAGGAAACCACTGTAATCTGGTGGGAAATCTTGCAGCGCCACCACAGGACAAACTAAGCATTAAAGAGAGTCCCTTCGCATTAAAGGGTAACGCCCGTCAGAATTGGGAGATAATCTAACCACTCTCCATACTCGCGAGGATCCTGACCCAAGTTTCCCCTTTAATTCACAGTTTCCCCCCCAAAATGGGTTTTCTAATCTGAGTAGTTCCTTATCACCTTGGGATGCTCTCTGCAGCAGTATTTAGGTCTGCATCCTACATAATGATCTTCTGCCTTCAAGGAATTGTTATTTAAGCAATTACCTTAGATATTCCAATGTAGGGGTTAACAAATAGCCACTTATATACAGGCCGCGTTGTATTCCTTTAGAAACTGTTACCGTTCCATTTTCATTTCCATGCGTTACGAGCCCTTCATCTCAAGTGTTTTAATATATGCAGAAAGCTTTATGCTTACACTCTGCCATAAACGCGCCCGATCCCTCGCCTCGTGTTTCCTTTATGTATTCTAAAATGTAGGGCGATTCCTTATAAACAGTATAAAAGAGAAGAAATAAATGTTTTTATTTGTAAATGTAGTCCTTGGTTCTTACAGTGACCCTGTTGTTTCCCTATGAGGGGTAAAAGTGACATGTAGTAGAATTCTAGAAACCATCATTATTTTAGCTATCCACTCATTTAAGGGATTCTCCACTTTTTGGGGACATTTATTTTTTTATGCATAAATTAATGTATTTCGGGCTAAAAACCATTTTTGCAATTGAGTGACATTAAAAATATCCCACCGCTTGGCTTTTACTGACTTTTTAGTTTTCCTTTACTGTCAATTTTGATGTGGTTTGTGGTTTGAGTAAAAGACAAAAAAATGGGTCCCAAACTCAGCCAACAGAACGAGCCCCCTAAAGGATTCTCGGTTAGCTCATTTTGTAGCCAACACAGAAGCTATGGAAGGCAAATGGTGCAACATTTTTAGGAAAACCCAAATGGAAAAATATTTAAACCAAAAAGTCTTCTCAAAGGCGGAAAACATCTTTTAAAGTTTTCTAGGATTATACAAAAGAGCCCAAGACTGGGGAATGGTATAAAATCAGGAGAGAACAATTGTTCAACCCTTGAAACAGTCCCAGCAAATTTGGGGATGTCCAGGATCGAAGTAGGAAATGTTTACACGTGTCCCTTATGGATTGAGAAGGACAGGCTCGGATTTGGGGTGAAGATCCTTTGTCCTTCCTGGAGGAATATCTGGCTATTTTCTGTGTCGAGACTCCTAACAGAGGCTCCACGGACCTTTTTTGATTTGATCCTTTGTCCCGCAGGTCGGGGTCATATTCCAATTTTAACTGTATCGTGGAAATGGGGTTAGATGGAGTCGAGAGGCACCACATTGGAAAAAGGAGATAAGGTGGATTTAGGGCACTCTGTAGCATCATACTTTGTTATTATGTTGGGGGGCACTGAGGGTGCATCATACTCTGTGGGGGCACAGTGGAAGCATCATTGTATAAGGGGGCACAGTGAGGTATCATAATGTGTGGGGTATGTTTAAGTAATTATACTGTTTGTAGAAGTATTATGAGGGTGGTATTCTGAATGGGGGCATAATTATGCTTGGGGTCATTATGGCGACATCATACCCTATGGGGTTGGCACTGTGGGCATCATAATGTTCTGAGGCATCATTGTGTGTCTGTAGGGTCATAGTGGGGTGTGGGGACATCATACTGTGTGGGGAGAGCACTGGGGGCCTTATAATGTATTGAGTCATCTTCCCGCCAAGACGTAGGGGGTCAAGCCATCTACTAATACTTGTAATGCTCCATCAGCTCATAACTGCCTTGCATGGTCAGGATTTTGGCAGAATGTAAAAGGTTTCCTGTTATTCGCCCTTTAATCTCTGTTCAGGTATTTCACCTTCCGGGCAAGGTTGCATCCACAGAGTATCTGCTGACCGGTGAAGCGAGCTAGGAGGGAAAAACAAAAACAAGAGCGGCCAATTGGATCGATTCCTAAGACTTTGTCAGAGATACATGGGTCAAAGTCCAGGAGGTACTAAGTCAGGTATCCAAGGGTTTGTAGATCAGTAAGAGATCAGCAACTTTACAATACAAAGGCATATTACAGTTATAGGGGAACTAATAAAAGCTGTAAAAAAAATTAAAATATAAAGAAAATAAATATAAAATTTCATTCACCCCCCCCTTTTTTTTTTAAAAAAAAAATGTAAAAAAGTAACGCGTTTGGTATCGCCGGGCATGTAATAGTCCAAAGAAATAAAATATCTGAACATTTATCTCAAATAGTGAATTCCAAAGTCGGAAAAAAAAAAAAAATGACAGAATTTTTTTAATTTATTTATTTTTTTAAAATGGAATAAAATGAGATCAGAAAGTTGTATGGACCCCAAAATATTAATGATAAAAACTACAGCTAGTACCGGGAGGAAAAACAAAGCCCTGAGACAAACAACTCTATTAATCATAAAATAAAAAGTTATAGATATTGGAAGGCGAGGAGTAAAAACTGAATGCTAATGTGACGCCCTGGCCTATCAGGTCGTCACAGGGTGCCGTGCAATCTGTCTTTCTGCATGGTACTGTTAGGACCAGGAGGACGGGTAGGCCCAGGAGGTGGATCCACTGGGCTGAACACCTCACCGAGGGCAAGGTGCCCGGTAGCCGGAGCACTACGGGTAGCAGGACAGTCCGTACAGAGGAGTGGAGTGAAGAAGTCCCTGGGACCACGGAGTCTCTGAGGGTAGTCCGGGTGACGGAGCTCAGGTTCGGAGGCTGAGATGATGTCAGGCAGAATCCGGAACCAACGGAGCGAGGAGGTGGGTCACCACACGGATCCAGGGATCGGAGATGGTAGGGACTGACGAGATGGCGGACAGTCACCGTTCGGGGTTCTGGAATCGTCAGGACCAGTTGGCGGGACAGGAGCGGCTCTACAAGAGAGATAGGTGAGTATGAGACAATGGCACAGGGAGACCTGACTCCTAGCTTAGCAAACACGAAGAACAGGCCCCGCCCACTTGGAAAGGAACCCCCTATATACCCTGTACCTGCATCATCAATATCCTGTTGGAGGAAGCTGGCCCTTTAAGAAAAGGTCAATGACCGCGCGCGCGCCCTAATGCGCATGCGCGAGGCCCGGGTGCCAGAAGCCAGAGCAGGATACGGTGTACAGGAGGCAGGAGTGCCGGGCCGGCTCAGGACAGCGGACGGGCGCCGGGAGCGGGGACCGGGTTGCCTGGAGGACGCAGGTGAGGGAGCATGGAGGCTGAGGAGCGTGGGACCGGGGAGCGTGGCACGGGAGCGGGGAAGCGAGGTCCGGGAGCGGGGGAGCGTGGCAGAGGAGCCGGGCAGCGGGGCAGGGGAGCCAGGGAGCGTGGCAGGATAACCGGGGAGCGTGGCATGGGCACCGGGGAGCATGGCACGGGCACCGGGGAGCGTGACAGTACCCCCTCCCCCACGCCCCCCTCCCCGCAACCGGGACAGGAAGGCACGTATCAGAGGAGTACCCACATTCTCCCGGGGTTCCCAGGACCTATCCTCAGGACCATATCCAGCCCAGTACACCAGGAAGAACTGTCGGCCCCGTACGGTCTTCATGGCCACGATATCCCTTACCGCATAGATGTCATCATCAGCAATAGGAGGAGGGGCAGAGCTGGCAGCAGCGGAGAAGGGACCAAGGACAACCGGCTTGAGCAGGGAGACATGGAAGGAGTTGGGTATTCTCATCGTGGCCGGGAGCTGCAGCTTGTAGGAGACCTCATTTATTTTGCCGATGACTTTAAACGACCCGATGTAGCGAGGACCCAGCTTGTATGATGGTAGCTTCAAACGGACATATTTGGAAGCAAGCCAGACCAGATCCCCTGGAGAGAAACACGGAGGATCCAGACGCCTTTTGTCCGCGTGTCTCTTCATCCGCAGGGAAGCACGTCCAAGGGACGTCTTGACAGAGTCCCAAATTGTAGAAAAGTCACGGACTACGGTATCAGCAGCAGGGACATCCGAGGAAGAAGATACAGGTAATGGGACGGAAGGCTGAAGTCCGTAAACGACATGGAAGGGAGAGCTGGAGGAGGACTCACTGACGTGATGGTTATGGGAGAATTCAGCCCAAGGAAGGAGCGTGGACCAGTCGTCGTGATGGGTGTTAACGTAGTGACGCAAGAAGGAGGTCAGGATCTGATTGACTCGTTCCACTTGGCCATTTGACTGAGGATGGTAGGCTGAAGAAATGTCCAGAGCCACTCCCAGATGTTTGCAGAGGGCCCTCCAGAAGCGGGAGGTAAACTGAGTTCCTCTGTCGGACACAATGTGTGAGGGAAAGCCATGCAACCGGAAGATGTGCTGTATGTAGGCGTCAGCGAGTTCCTGGGCAGAGGGGAGTCCAGCCATAGGGACGAAATGAGCCATTTTGGAGAACCGATCCACCACGACCCATATGACTGTGTGTCCGGCGGACAAGGGCAAGTCTGTAATAAAGTCCATTGCAATGTGTTGCCACGGAACGGAGGGAATTGGCAGAGGCAGAAGGCGACCATATGGCCGGTGTTTTGGCGTCTTGTTCCGGGCACAAGAGGAGCAGGCTGAGACAAAAGACGCGACGTCCGTGCAAAGGGATGGCCACCAGTAGTGACGTACAATTGTACTCAATGTTCTCTTCTGACCAGCATGGCCGGCTATTTTCGAGGCATGGCCCCAATGCAACACTTTTTGTCTGTCAGTTTCAGAGACATAGGTCTTCCCGGGCGGTATCTGGGCCAGAGTGACAGGAGCCACCGGAATGATTTTACTTGGGCAGATGATGGGCTGGGATGTCTCCTCCTCCTGCTCCATGGGCACGAATGACCTGGACAAGGCATCTGCTCGCACATTCTTATTCGCGGGCCGAAAATGGAGCTGAAAATCGAACCTGGCAAAGAACAAGGACCACTTGGCTTGTCGTGGGTTCAGTCGCTGAGCAGACCGCAGGTATTCCAGGTTCTTGTGGTCCGTGTAAATGATCACGGGGTACACTGCTCCCTCCAGAAGGTAGCGCCATTCTTCCAGAGCTAGTTTGACTGCTAATAGCTCTCGGTCACCGATGGTGTAGTTGCGTTCAGGCGCTGAGAAGCTCTTGGAGAAGAAACCGCAAATAACCATCTTCCCGGTGGAGGACTTCTGCATGAGCACTGCTCCGGCTCCAGAGGAGGAGGCATCCACCTCCAAGGTAAACTGTCGGTTTAACTCAGGACGGTGGAGCACAGGAGAAGAAGCAAATGCCCGTTTCAGGGAGCCAAACGCGGCGTCGGCCGCAGGTGACCAGTCCTTTGGATTAGCCCCCTTCTTGGTCAAGGCAGAGAGAGGCGCAGTCAGGGCAGAGAAGTGAGGGATGAACTGACGGTAATAGTTCGCAAATCCAAGAAATCGTTGAATTGCCTTCAGTCCGGAAGGAGGGGGCCAGTTGAGAATGGAAGAGACCTTCTCTGGGTCCATCTGCAGGCCGGTATCGGAGACTACGTAACCCAGGAAGGGAAGAGAAGACTGCTCGAAGACACACTTCTCGTACTTGGCGTACAGACGATTCTCTCTCAGTCTTTGTAGTACCAGCTGCACGTTCTCTCTGTGGGTCTGGAGGTCCGGAGAGAAGACCAGGATTTCATCCAGATATACCACCACACAGACGTAGAGAAGGTCCCGGAACACGTCGTTCACTAATTCTTGAAAGACTGCCGGTGCGTTACACAGGCCGAAGGGCATCACACAATACTCGTAGTGCCCATCGCGAGTGTTAAATGCGGTCTTCCATTCGTCCCCAGAGCGGATGCGGACCAGGTTGTAGGCACCCCGAAGATCCAACTTGGTAAACACACGAGCTCCTCTAAGCCGATCAAACTATTCGGGGATGAGCGGCAGGGGGTATTTATTCTTTACGGTGATTTGGTTCAATCCCCGGTAGTCAATGCATGGGCGCAGGTCGCCCTCTTTCTTCTTAGCGAAGAAGAAGCCTGCTCCAGCAGGAGAGGAGGATCTCCGGATGAATCCCCTTGCCAGGTTCTCAGTGATGTAGGCAGACATGGCTCTTGTTTCAGCAGGGGACAAAGGATATATCCGTCCTCGAGGTGGTGTAGTTCCCGGGAGTAGGTCGATGGCACAGTCGTAAGGACGATGTGGCGGCAGTACCTCTGACTCCTTTTTATCAAAGACGTCCGCGAAGGACCAGTAGGCCGAAGGCAGTCCTGGTAGGGACTCCGGAACCGGAGGTCGTCGGATGGGCTGTATGGACTTCAGGCAATTCTCGTGGCAAGAGGAGCCCCATCGGGTAATTTCACCAGTACGCCAGCTGACCGACGGTTCGTGTGTCCGTAACCAGGGGAGTCCCAGCAGGATTTGATGAGACATGTGTGAGAGGACGTAGAGAGTGATGTTCTCGGTGTGCAGGGCGTACGTAGTTCTACTGGCTTGGTGATCCACGAGATGGTGTCAGAGAGGGGTCTCCCATCTACAGAGGCAATCACGAGGGGTTTGTCGAGTGGAGTAACCGGCACCTGGTACTTGTCCACCGTGGCCTGCTGGATGAAATTGCCTGCTGCCCCGGAATCGAGGTACGCCTCTGCCGTGAACCGCGTCTCTCCCGTTGTCACTTGAACAGTCCACGTAACCGGGTCTGAGAGAGTCCCAGCACCTAGGGTGGCCTCTGCTACCAACCCTAGGCTTTGGAGTTTCCCGGCCTCTCTGGACAGGAACGTAGCAGGTGTGTGCCCTCTCCGCAGTAGAAGCAGAGACCCTTGGCGAGCCGTTCTGCTCGGCGTTGTTCGGACTGCCGCACACGATCAATCTGCATGGGTTCGTGGACAGAGACGCCAGACGATGCCGACTGAGGTACGACGGGCTTCTGCGGAGGAGAGGAATGCCATATCGGACGTCTCTCGCGGGACACCTCTTTGGATCGTTCCTGAAAACGGATGTCAACGCGGGTGGCTAGTGCAATCAGGGCATCCAGAGTGGAAGGAACATCGCGGCCTGCCAGCTCGTCCTTAATACGACTGGAGAGTCCTTCCCAGAAGGCGGCGGTGAGGGCCTCATTGTTCCACCCCAATTCTGAGGTCAAGGTGCGAAAGCGGATGGCATATTGGCCCACCGTCAAGGTCCCCTGACGTAGCCTGAGGAGTGATGAGGCGGACGCGGCGGCACGTCCGGGTTCGTCAAAGGTGGTTCTAAACGCCTGCAGGAATTCCTGGATGTTGGTAGTTACAGGGTCCTCCCTCTCCCACAAGGGGTTCATCCAGGCCAGTGCCTCACCCTCTAGATGGGACATCACAAACGCCACCTTGGCTTGGTCGGAGGCAAACAGGTGCGGAAGCAGCTTAAAGTGGAGGGAGCACTGATTCAAGAATCCTCTGCAGGTCTTAGGATCTCTGGCATATCGGGGTGGAGAGGCCAAGCGGAGTTTAGAGGCTTTCGAGGAAGCCGCCACTGGAACTGCGGCCGTGGACTGTGCTGTTGAAGCCTGAGATGCCAGGGACGTGGCAGTTGCTTGCAGCGTGTTCAGGCGGGTATCCACCGAGGACATGAAGGCCAGCATGCGGGACTGAGTCTCGCGCTGTCGTCCGAGTTCCTGCTGCAAGTTGCCCAGCTGGGCCGCTAGTGCTTCGGCGGGATCCATGGCCTGTTCTTACTGTTAGGACCAGGAGGACGGGTAGGCCCAGGAGGTGGATCCACTGGGCTGAACACCTCACCGAGGGCAAGGTGCCCGGTAGCCGGAGCACTACGGGTAGCAGGACAGTCCGTACAGAGGAGTGGAGTGAAGAAGTCCCTGGGACCACGGAGTCTCTGAGGGTAGTCCGGGTGACGGAGCTCAGGTTCAGAGGCCGAGATGATGTCAGGCAGAATCCGGAACCAACGGAGCGAGGAGGTGGGTCACCACACGGATCCAGGGATCGGAGATGGTAGGGACTGACGAGATGGCGGACAGTCACCGTTCGGGGTTCTGGAATCGTCAGGATCGGTTGGCGGGACAGGAGCGGCTCTACAAGAGAGATAGGTGAGTACGAGACAATGGCACAGGGAGACCTGACTCCTAGCTTAGCAAACACGAAGAACAGGCCCCGCCCACTTGGAAAGGAACCCCCTATATACCCTGTACCTGCATCTTCAATATCCTGTTGGAGGACGCTGGCCCTTTAAGAAAAGGTCAATGACCGCGCGCGCGCCCTAATGCGCATGCGCGAGGCCCGGGTGCCAGAAGCCAGAGCAGGATGCGGTGTACAGGAGGCAGGAGTGCCGGGCCAGCTCAGGACAGCAGACGGGCGCGGGGACCGGGGACCGGGTTGCCTGGAGGACGCAGGTGAGGGAGCATGGAGGCTGAGGAGCGGGGGACCGGGGAGCGTGGCACAGGAGCGGGGAAGCGAGGTCCGGGAGCGGGGGAGCGTGGCAGAGGAGCCGGGGAGCGTGACAGGGGAGCCAGGGAGCGTGGCAGGAGAACCGGGGAGCGTGGCATGGGCACCGGGGAGCATGGCACGGGCACCGGGGAGCGTGACAGGTACCCGCTCCTCCTTGGTTACGGGTCCTGTCCCTTTGGAGTTGCTAAGAACAGGTATACACAAATCCTGAGGAACACTCTGCATCACACCCACCAGACACCCATTGGGCAGCCTGAGGGGAATAGGGTCGCCCAGATGGAGGGATGGTAGAAGGAAGACCAGAAGTGTCAGAGAGTAGGAGAGAGGAGTAGTTGGAGTGAAGTGCCAGTGAGCAGTGACAGGAAAGGTCACGCTGCGGAGCTGGGCTCCTGTACCTGTCCCAGGTGCCAGACGTTGGCCTGGCCTGGAAGGAGCTGCAACCACGGTCGCAGGGGGTAGTGACAGGGGGCATGGTACTGCCACGGAGGGCAGACCGGCGGCCTTGTGCTACAACCGGGCAGGGGCCAGGGCACGACGGGGTATGCGGACCCTAGGCTGGAAAGTAGCTTCACGCAGCCCAGTAATTCACCTGACGGGAACGGAATCTTCATGAACCGCTCTCCACTCGCTCCAAAATCGGGGTACTAGCGCAACGATAGGGATAGGACTTCCCAAAACCGTCCGGAAAATCCCAAGCGTGAACCCTGAGAGCAAGCTCACTCTGCTAACCACGCAGGTGAGCGGGACCCGAGTAGTTCTAGGTGAAAGGGATCCACCAAGTGTAAACACGGTGCCAAGGGACAAGGCTTCAGACCAAACAGCAATGCCAAAAGGGCATGGACCCAACGTGTTTGGACTAAGGCTGAAGGATGTTCAAGACTTTGGTTTACCTGGTGTCAGCGTCAGCATCTCTGGACTGTGTGAGTACGTTGTGCCCCTTTGCTCCCAACGGGTCCCCAGCCTGCCAGCACCGAGCCCCGGGACACCCTCCCCTGCCCACGGAGGGGTTAACATCAATTGCTGCCATTCCATCGTTCCCGGGCACTCCCCTCTCCCCTAAATGCAGCAGCGGTGGTATCCCAATTTTCACCACGAACCGTGGGTGGCGTCATGAACATTATCCAATCCACCCTTTCTATCCCACTTTTATTTTCGAGAGGCCACGCGACCCCACCTCGGGTCCGGAGACCCCTCTAGCTACTGTGGATCTGGATCCGAGCAGCCCTTCGGCTGTCGTGGCGGCGACACACTAAGAGGTGTCCAAAGGCCTGGGACTCTGTCGCCCAAAGGATCCCCCTATGGTCATTGATACTTTTAATGGAGGGGGTTTGAGCTAAGTACGTTTATTTTGCTTTTTAACTGTGAGAGCAGATGGAAAACCATCAGGAGAAACACTAGGCCTCAAAACCGTCTTGGTTGTCCATAGCAACCAATCAGAGTGCAGCTTTCATTTTGAAAATAGCGCTGGTTGAATGAGAGCTGCGCTGTAATTGGTCAGCATGGGAGATACATTCAATATATCCTTTAGACAAAATGATAATGATAAAAAAATACAGCTGGTACCAAAAAAAAACCCACTGTTACAAATCTACTGTAAAAACTAAAAAAAAAAGTTACACATCTTGAAAGATGAGGAGTAAAAATTTAATAGAAGACCAGCAGGAGAGACTAGGCCTTAAATTGTCTTTGTTGCCCACAGCAACCAATCACAGTCCAGCTTTCATTTTGCAAATCAAAAAAGTCCGTGGAGCCTCTGTTAGGAGTCTCGACACGGAAAATAGCCAGATATCCCTCCGGTAAGGACCCAGCCAAGGAGGGGCTCTTTTTAGGAGACCACCATAACCACCATATTAAGTGGCCCTTTTAGTCAATATCCAACTCTTGACAAGTTTAAAGATATGACAAGGGAAATACCAAGGTCAGGTATCCATCCACAAACAGCTGTTTCGGGGTATTGCCCCTCATCAGTGTGGAGTAGGATTCTGGCCAGGTGGGAGCAATGCCTAGTAGACCAGCAAGACAACACAATCACTGATCTCGGGGAGACCAGCCAGAGAAAACACTGCCGGCAGCCAGCGAAGGCGCTCAACACAGTGAAATCCTAGGTGCATTGCCCCCTGGGAAGTATGCAAATGAAAAAGGTCCGTAGAGCCTCTGTTAGGAGTCTCGACACGGAAACCAGCCAGATATCCTTCCCGGAGACCATATAAGACCAGCAGGAGAGACTAGGCCTCAATATTGTTTTTGTTGCCCATAGCAACCAATCAGCAAGCAGCTTTCATTTTGAAAATAGCGCTGGTTGAATGAGAGCTGCGCTGTAATTGGTCAGCATGGGAGACACATTCAATATATCCTTTAGACAAAATGATAATGATAAAAAATACAGCTGGTACCAAAAAAAAACCCACTGTTACAAATCTACTGTAAAAACTAAAAAAAAAAGTTACACATCTTGAAAGATGAGGAGTAAAAATTTAATAGAAGACCAGCAGGAGAGACTAGGCCTTAAATTGTCTTTGTTGCCCACAGCAACCAATCACAGTCCAGCTTTCATTTTGCAAATCAAAAAAGTCCGTGGAGCCTCTGTTAGGAGTCTCGACACGGAAAATAGCCAGATATCCCTCCGGTAAGGACCCAGCCAAGGAGGGGCTCTTTTTAGGAGACCACCATAACCACCATATTAAGTGGCCCTTTTAGTCAATATCCAACTCTTGACAAGTTTAAAGATATGACAAGGGAAATACCAAGGCCAGGTATCCATCCACAAACAGCTGTTTCGGGGTATTGCCCCTCATCAGTGTGGAGTAGGATTCTGGCCAGGTGGGAGCAATGCCTAGTAGACCAGCAAGACAACACAATCACTGATCTCGGGGAGACCAGCCAGAGAAAACACTGCCGGCAGCCAGCGAAGGCGCTCAACACAGTGAAATCCTAGGTGCATTGCCCCCTGGGAAGTATGCAAATGAAAAAGGTCCGTAGAGCCTCTGTTAGGAGTCTCGACACGGAAACCAGCCAGATATCCTTCCCGGAGACCATATAAGACCAGCAGGAGAGACTAGGCCTCAATATTGTTTTTGTTGCCCATAGCAACCAATCAGCAAGCAGCTTTCATTTTGAAAATATCTCTGGTAAAATGAGAGATGAGCTGTGATTGGTCATCATGGGCAACACAATCAGTTTTTCCTTTAGACACTTTTAATCTATCTTGCCCCCATTGTCTTCCTTGCTGGAGACACCTTACAGTCTATACGTAAATGGAACAGGTTGCCAATAACTTAAATCTATGCAAATTAGATTTAATGTTGCCATATTATTCTTTTTTTCTTAATTCATTTTTAATATGATTTCCCGAAAAAACAGACAATTCCTAATTCCCAAAGCAAATTAATTTTGGCTGCTTCTGCAACAATTTATTGTGCGGTCTGCATTCAATTACACATTCACAGTGAAAACACAAAGATAAAAAAAAAAATAAAGGATTATTCCGATAGCTCAGGAAAGCAATTCAGCTAATGGAAGTGCTCCTCTGTAATACAGGACAGGACGGAGAAACTAGCTGGAAATGATGTCTGCAGAAAGCAAGGACTGGCTGGAGCTGGATGTGTATGGGGGGCATGAAAGCGACGCTACAGCCATTGCAATATTGTAGAAATGTCCTTTTCCTATTGCTGGGGGGAAGATACCTTATATTCTCCATTAGGGTTGTGACGCCCTGGACCCCCCAGGGGTCACAGGTAACAACACCACCAACACCACACCCCCCCCCCCCACCCCTAGTGAGGACACAACAGTCACCCGAAAGGGAGACCTGATGCCTCCCTCAGGGCCAGTAGAGCACACCAGGTGGGCGGAGTCAGACGGAAAGACATGCCCACCGAGGAGACTACTGTCCTGAGGCAGGAAATACAAACTGATGGAGTTGTAGAGTGACAGTGACAGGAGGTGTAGAGGAGTAGAGCTGTCAGGGACCCGGGTAGGAGCCTGGGACCCTTGTAACGTCAGGCAGGCAGACGGTGGTGGCCGCCTGCAGGAGTATTGGTGTACGACCGGCGGAACCGTAAGGACCGGGCAGGGTTGGAGCCCGCCGGACCTGAACCGAGGAGTCAACCGTTTTCCGGAGCACCAGAAACCGGGTACTCAGACCCCGTCCTAGCTTGGAATCCACTGAGTGTAGGCAAATTAACTGACTGCAGTCTGGACCTCACAGGTTCATTCTCACCCCAAGACCCGAAAGAAGGCAAAAGCCCACCGAGACCGGGTGAGCGCCACCGCCAAAGGCCAACCACCCGACGGGCCAGCTCCTCTGGCAGCTGAACGCCGGGGAGCGGGCTACCACTGCCCAGGCAGGGGAGCCGAACACCAAGACCAGAGGTGCAGGGGAGAGGGACCATCACCAACCTCACCGGGGTCATCAGCAGCCGGCCGCGGGCACCGACCATCCTCGAACTTTGGTTTACCAGTGACTCTGAGTGTGATTAATCGTGAGTACACCAGTGCCATCCGGGACCGCACCGCAGCACGGCGCCCTGCACCACATCGCCATCGCCTTCCCCATCGGGACGCACCGCCCCTACCCATGGAGGGGTTAACACCGAGGCTGCGCCACCAACACCGATCCCGGGAATGCCCTCCACTCCTGCTGCAGCGGTGGTGCATCCCGTCACCACAAACCTTGGGTGGCATCACGACTCACCCGACACCCACCGTACATGACCACCCCCACTGCTTCCCCTTAACGGAGTGACGTGGCCCCCGGTCCGGAGGCTCTCGAGCCACCGACAACCTGAGCCCGGACCCCGAGCGGCTTGGCCCGAGCAGCGGAGCGGCCGAGCCCTCTCAGGGCGGTACAGGGTGTGTTCATGTGGCGCCCCACGGGGCAGGAGGTTTACCTACTCATTGCCGGGCCGTCAATGGACGTCGTCACAGGCAGCCTAGCCCGGCTTCGTTGCCCCAAGACGTACAGGAAAATGGCGGGGGAGATGATGGGGGTAATAGTAGGATGAATGTCGTGACGCCACCTGTGGTATGTGGCCAGAGAATCGTCCGCCGCTGCAGTTGCTGTGCTCCAGGGTGGATGGTGGTAGCAGCTATGGATGGTATCACTCCCCACAGGTGGAGCAGGGCCCAGGGAGGATGATGAGAGGAGTAGTAATGGCTGGCGCCGAGGTGTGGGCCGGCCATGCCGGTAATCAAGAGACAGAGTCTATGGCTGCAGTTCCAGGTGTCTTTACTCACTCTTTATGCTGTGCTGCTCGCCCGGTTAGTACTGGTCACCCGCTGTGATGGGCTCCACCGACTCCGGATAATTTAGAAGTCACCGGTGTTGAAAAGAAGAAGAAAGTCCCTTGTCAGAGTGGTCCTTGTAGTTGTGAGGCACCTGGGCTGAGCAGTACACCCCCAGCCCCAGGCCCTGAGAAGAGAGAAGGAAGTGGTGTTGTGTCCCAGAACTGATGTCCCGGGTAGACTGACTAGTGATTGTGTGTGTGATGCGCCTCTTGTACGCCAAGTGGAATCTGCCCCTCAGCTGGTTGTCTTAGTGACCGGGTCAGTTCCAAGCTCTGTGTTGGCTACCACCCTGCCTACCCTAGCACAGCTCCCAGAGAGAAGGCTCCTAAGCTATATGTAAAGTGTGAATGTGGAACACCGGTGATTAACCCCCTCCTTACCTGAGGCGAATATCACACTTAAAATAAGGTGCAATGCTCTGTGGCGACTGAAGCCTCAGGGGCGCCACATTGACACTGCTTTTTTTTTCAGGAATACTGACTGTTTGAGGAGGATTTGTGGTCAGTTTTTGCTTCAAAGACTCCCACCAAAAAACCTTCCTTAGGCCTTGTGGGCACGCTGCTTTTTTTGGTGCAGTTTTGGGTGCAGTTTGTGGTCCTAAATTGCAGGGCATTAATCACCGGTGTTTCCACATGTACTCATTAGATACAGTTTAGGTGCTTTCCCACTGGGGACTGGACTAGGGTAGATAGGGGGGGTGGCCATCAAGAAGCATGGGACTTTCCCGGTCACTATTACAACCACCTGGGGGTCGGGCATCACTTGTGGTAGAAGTAGGAGCAACCTTTACACAACTTTTAGTCAAGTTGGGACTTCAGTTTTAACGACACGATACCACTCTCTTCTTCTCTTCTTTCATGGGGCCTGAGGCTTGGAGCGGAAAGCTCAGCCCGGGTTCCTCACTCCTGGAGGGGCAACTCTTAGAAAAGACACTTTCAAAATACCGGTGGCTACCTCTGACTTAACCAGGATTGGCTGGAGCCCACCATGGCGGTGACTGGTACTTCCGGGCAATCTAAAGATTGTGAGTAAAACACCTGGAACCGCAGCAGCTGACTCAACCTTCGATTGCCGGCGCTGCCGCCCAGCGCTTCGGCACCGATGGCCACTATTCCCCTCATCATCTTACCCGGGTCCCGCTACACCTGTGGGGAGCAGAACCTTTTTTGATGCTACGATCATCCACCCCAAAGGACAGCGACAGCAGCGGCGGCTAATTCCCTGGCCATGTTCCGAAGGTGGCGTCACGAGACAACCCTCCTCATCTTCATCCACAACTACTGTCATCCTCTCTCCAGCACCCGTCCATCCTCTTCCCCTTTCTTATACACCTCGGGGCGACGAAGCCGGGCAAGGCCACCCGTGACATCCCCAGACCCAACATCACCGGCCCGGCAATAAGTAACAGTTAACCCCTTGCCCTGTGGGTGCTACATATGACCTTCCCCAGCAAAGTCTCTGAGAAATCCGAAAGGCTGTGCGCACGTTGCTTCTATTTTTGCCTGCAGTTTTGGTTGCAGAAAAAAGAAGCAGCATGTCACTTCTTTTCTGCATTTTTCCCTGCGTTTTGCCATTGAAAAAAAAGCAGGGGCAAAACCGCATCAAAACGCGGCAAAAGGCACCGAAAACGCGGAAAAAACGCATGCATTTTTGATTTGTTTCTTTGGCCAGAGGAGCGTTTTTCTGCCAGAGGGTGCATTTTTTGCTGGAGAAACAAAACTGCAGTGTGCGCATGTGTCGCCCAGGGTTATGGGGTACTCTGTCCCGGGCGGTGTATATCTGGGGAATGTCACTTTGGTGGCCGTTGCCCGGTTCCGTGCCCTGGGTGCTTTTTGAAAAGGGGAATATTTACAGGGGATTAGAATAATGTTCACACGTGACACCACTTGCGGTGTTGTGGCTATGTAGATGGAGCCGCCACTGCACAGTTCCTGCTACTGGGGCTGGTGTTAGTGGCAGCCTGGATGTCACCCGAGGCCGGCTGGTTTCACCTTCAGGTCCTCTTAGTCAAAGTGCTCATTTAGTGATCTGGTGGCTTCTTCCCCTGCACCTGTCTCTGGTTGGTGGGTCCCCGTGGCATAGAGCAGCTGGGGGTCTCTTCCTGGTGGTCTTCCACTGCAGTCCGTATGACGGTAGCGTGAACCCTGTGGGGTTGAAGTCTCTGGTCCTGTCCCCGGTTCTCCCATTGCTACTGAGTCCTGAACTTCAAGGTCAGTGAGGTCCTTGATGGTCCCCTCACTGTGCAGGTGTTATCAGGTCTGCCTGGAGCTTTTGCCTGACCTAGGGTCCTGTACCCCGTTGGTGTATAGTTCCGGGAGTACTCCACCATACTCTACCGGCAACTAACCGCCTGGGCCCTCAGGTCACTGTTTACTCCGGTCAATCCGTTCACTTCCTCTCACACTGACTTTCTGTCTACTGTCTGACTGTCCACTGTCTGCCTCTCCCACCTGGTTGTCTAGTGAACTGGACTGGCTCCACCTCTAGGCGGCCATCCATTGGTCCAACCCTAGCCTGGTACCATTCTATGTGGGATGTTGGGGAAAAACAAGGATTATGTGGAGTGTTGGATGTTACCGGTACTGTTCTTCTGGGTCCCTAGGGGGTAGACCCTGCATCCTGGTTAGGGATCCAGTACCTTGCAGCTCCTTGATGGGTTCAGGGGCGCTTCACGCACATACCCTTAGGCTGTGTTTATATGTTGCATTTTTTTCTGCAGCCAAAACCTGATCTTTAAGCAATAAAAAACCTGCTTCCGTTTTTTGGTGTTAGTTTCATTAAACCCACAAGCAGCAAAAATGCAGCAGTGTTGCATTTTTGCAGTATCTTTTCACTTATTGCATTATATTGTGAAAAAACGCTACAAAAACCTGAAAGAATTGACATGCCGCTTCTTGAAAAAACATTCCATTTCAGTCACGAAAAAACAGTGCAGGATATTTCTGGAATCTCATAGCCTTTCCTGGTACTGTAAAAAGCAACTTTTAATTTGTAAATGTAGCGCCCCTAAATACCTCAGGGTGCTACAAGGTTCTGAATCCCCACCAGGATGCAGGGTCAACCCCCAGGGACCCAGAACCCCAGTGCCAGTACCAACAAAAACCCAGGTAATCCCAGTTACCCCAACAAATCCCCATAGAATGGTACCCAGCTAGGGTGGGACCATGGATGGCCGCTTAGAGGTGGAGCCACACCAGTCCACTAGTTCACCAGGCGGGAGGGGCAGACTGTGGAGAGTAGTGAGTGGAAGTCAGTTTAAGTTGCGTGAAGGTGGAAGAAGTGACTGAAGAGCGTCCTGACTTGGGTTAACGATGACCTGGTGCCCAGGAGAGATGGTTGCCGGTGGAGTACTCCCGGAACTACGCACCGATGGGGTACAGGACCCTAGGACAGGAAAGAGCTCCAAGCCAACCTATTAACACATGCACAGCAAAGGAGACCATCAAGGACCTTGCTGACCCTAAAGAACCTGAAGACTCAGTAGCAAAGGGAGAACCGGGGACAGGACCAGAGACTCCAACCCACAGGGTTCACACTACCGTCAGGCGGACAGAGGTGGACAAACCGAAAACCGGGGACCCCCAGTGTTCCATACCACAGGGACCCACTTAGCAGAGACAGGTGCAGGGGAAGAAGGTACCAGAGAACCAGACTGGCACTGGGACGACGGGGACCTGGAGGCGAAACCAGCCGGCCTCGAGCAACCAGTTAACATTCAAAGAGTGAGTAAACCAGTTGCACTGAATACCTGTCTGGACTCCTTCTTCCAACTCTCACGGCACCTCACACCTGCTGGGGTAATACCCTACTTGCGGAGGGCCCAAGTCATCAGAGCTGCACATTCCATCAGCCCCAGCAAAATCTGCAGCGGCGGCTCCCTGCATATAACCGCAACACCGCAAGTGGCGTCACGAATAACTTTATTCACAAATCCCCTGTAAATATCCCCCATTACAGAAAGGGCCCAGGGCACGGAACCGGGTAACGGCCACCACTGTCACATTCCCAATAGAGACACTGCCCGGAACCAAGCACCCCATATATGGTGCTACATAAAAAGCTAAAAACAAAAAAAGCACACACCACCTAAGTTCACGTTCAGCCTTCTTGGGGGAAATTCAAAAGTCAAACGTTTTCAAGCAAAAACCTCTGAATAAATTGTCATTTTTTGGAAAGTTTTTCTGTTCCTAACGCTGTTTCGAAGGATTTTTTTTTTCCTGGCGTTTTTTTTGTGCAACCTTTTGATTGGACAGTACCTAGTTTGGAAAGATTTCATTAAGGTTTCTCTTCAAAAGAAGTGACATGAAATTTTGTTTTTCTATTGATCACTTTTCAAAACCTTTTCAGGAAAAAAAAAAAGCTTGAAAAAAATATCCTTATATGAATAGAAAACTGGATTTTCCAATAGAAAAGGAATTGGCGGATTTTATCGCCTTACTGACAACCGCCGTACATGTAAGTACAGTGCAAGTTGGTAGCGGGTGTATGGAGCAGGGGCAACAAGCAGGTAATGGCCATGTGTTCCAGCCAGGATCTGCTGCTAACCATTGTGGGTCAAACTCTTACAGTGGCATTACAGTGCGTCGATATTTGGACACGTCATTCTGAGCACCATGGGTGCGTCCGTGATAGGGGGTACTGATGGGTTACTATGACACCCGGGGGTCTGCTGAAAACCTCCATGCTTGTGATCCTGGAGCTCGCTGTGTCCGGGTTTCAAGTTAGGCATCGGTTCCACTTGCATTTTTGCCCAAACGAGTGCAATGCGATAAAACATCGGATTGCTCTCACTCTAGTGCAAAACTATGGGACAGTGTCCATCTGCAATTGATTTCTCATGCTACATTGGCCTGAGAAATGGATCACAGCATGCTGCTTTTGGCAACGAGTCTCTGCTCACACGCACCCATATTAGTCTATGGGTGCATTTGAAACATCGCACTGCAGTCGCATGTAATCCGACTGCAGTGCGATGTACACAGAGACAGGCCGGGGAGGAGATGGGGAGAAAGTGATCCCTATCTCTTCTCTGCAGCTGTGATCCGATCGCTAGATCGGATCACAGCTGCATGACCCTCGACTTAAGCCTGCTTTACACCTTACGATATCACATACGATATCGTATGCGATCGTACCCGCCCCCATCGTATGTGTGGCACGTTCAATTTGTTGACTGTGTCGCACAAACGATTATTTCCCGTCACACGTACTTACCAGTCCATACGACCTCGATGTGGGCGGCGAACATCTACTTCCTGGAGTGGGAGGGACGTTCGGCATCACAGCAACGTCACGCGGCAGCCGGCCAATAGAAGCGGAGGGGCGGAGATGAGCGGGACGTAAACATCCCACCCACCTCCTTCCTTCCGCATTGCCAGCAGGAGCCGCGGGACGCAGGTAAGATCTGTTCATTGTTCCCAGAGTGTCACACACTGCGATGTGTGCTGCCTCGGGAACATTAAACAACCCGACGTGCAATTTTAAGGAAATGAACGACGTGTATGCGATGAAAAGTTTTACGTTCAATCGCAATCGCACGTAGCTGTCACACGCTACAACAACACTAACGATGCTGGATGTGCGTCACTTACGACATGACCCCGCCGACACATCGTTAGATTTGTTGTAGTGTGTAAAGCCCGCTTTACACTTGCAGCAGAGGGTCATTAGCATATCCAAGCTATGCACAAGTAGAATCGAGCTCTTAGGCTGCTTTCACACTTGCGTTGAACGGCATCCGTTGCTATCCGCCACCTTGAGGAATTACGGTAACCGTTGCAGAAAACCGTTTTATTCCTCATAGATTTCTATTAGCTACGGATAGCAATGGATGGCCTTGCGTTGCATCCATCAGCCGATGCTGCGTTGCATCCGCCTATTGGATGGAACGCTGCATGTAGCGTTTTTCTGCGCTTGGCGGAGTGTCAAAAAAAACGCAACCTGCAGGATTCCGTCGGCGTCCGTTGTTTTTATAATGGACGCCTATGATGGCGGATTCCGTTAGAATCCGTCATTTGAAAGATTCCATTAACGCAACCGTCTTTACACAACTGCACATGCCCAGATGTGTAAAGTCAAGAAAAACAAACTATAACGGATTGCAGTATCTTGTACTATCTGTAGCATCCGTTGTACTGTGGCGCCCTGGACAAGCCAGGGGCCACAGAGAACAACACCCACACACCCCACACTCCCGGTCAGGCACACTGAAGTCAGACAAAAACCCTTGTTGCCTTCCTCCAGGGGCTGATGTTCACACCAGGGGGTGGGCCAGGCGGTTGGTCCCGCCCACCGAGGAGTACACAGTCCTGGAGGCGGGAAAAAAGAGAAGAGAGTAAGCAGATAGAGTTTTGGAGGTGAAAGTGGAAGGAGGAAAGTGGCAGTTAAGCAGCCTGAAGTTGGTCCCGGTGTGTGGCCCGGACGGATCAGCAAGGTTGGCAGACCGTGGTGACCGTCTGCAGGAGTGGCCTATCGGAGCTAACCGTAAGGACCGTGGACGGGCGGTGGCCCGGCGGTACCGGACCGGTACGCAAAGAGAAGCCAGCACCATCCGGCAGGGGCTTACGGACCCCGGCAAGGCTAGGAGTCACCGTGAATTTGCCAAATCCGTTAGCGAAGGGAACCTCCTGGGTTTCCCAGCAGCCAAGTCCCGACAGAAGGCAACCGTCCAACCGAGAGAGGGAAACACAGTCACCGCCAAGACTAAAGTTCCCAGGGCCAGAGCCTGCGGGCAAAAGGGGCTCCTCCAGCCCATATCCAAGCTGGGGAGCGGGTTACCGGTGGGAACCCATTGGAACCGTTTACAGTACACAGGTGCAGGGAAAGGCAGTCACCATCAACCTGCCGGGAGAAACAACATTGCAGCCTTCTGTGGGACCCGTCCATCCAGCTGTGTGTTTTACCGAGAACTGTGTCCTCATCATTGGCTGAGTGAGTACCACCGTGCCGTGTGGCACAGCGCTGCCCCCGCGACCCTGCACCTCACCAGGCCCCGTAACCCGCCTGCCATCCACCCCTAATCCATCACCGGGCCCCGGGACAACCAACCCCCTACCCACGGAGGGGAGAACTAACATCAAAGCTGCTCCCTGTCACCGCTCCCGGGATCCCCGTTCAGAGCAGCGGTGGTGTCACCAATATCACCACAACCGTGGGTGGCGTCACGGACAATATCCAATCCCCACAATCAAATCCCCTTTTCACTCACGGGCGAGGAACGCCGCTCGAGTCCCCGGGATCCGGCCCACCGCTCGAGCCACCACCAAGCAGCAGCGGCAGCAGCAGCCGGACCCGAGCAGTGGGAGAGCGCAGCGTCCCATCCTCCACCCGCGACAGTACCACTATATGCAACGCATCCGGTGCATCTGTCACACAACGCAATGCAACGGATGCCGTTCAACGCAAGTGTGAAACCAAGTGTGAAAGCCTAAAGCGGGGCTTTACACGCTACGAGATCGCTACAGCGATCTTGTTGGGGGTCACGGATTTTGTGACGCACATCCGGCCGCTGTAGCGATGCCGTTGCGTGTGACACCTATGAGCGATTTTGCATCGTCGCAAAAACGTGCAAAATCGCTCATCGGTGACATGGCAGTCCATTCTCAAATATCGTTACTGCAGCAGTAACGAAGTTGTTCCTCGTTCCTGCGGCAGCACACATCGCTCCGTGTGACACCGCAGCAACGAGGAAGCTCTCCTTACCTGCCTCCCGGCCACAATGCTGAAGAAAGGAGGTGGACGGGATGTTACGTTCCGCTCATTTCCGCCCCTCCACTTCTATTGGGCGGCAGTTCAGTGACGCTGCTGTGACGTCGCTGTGACGCTGAACGAACCACCCCCTTAGAAAGGAGGCGGTTTGCCGGTCACAGCGACGTTGCAGGGAAGGTAAGTCCGTGTGACCGGTCCGGGCGATGTTGTGCAACACGGGCAGAGATTTGCCTGTGTCGCACAACCGATGGGGGCGGGTACGCACACTAGCGATATCGGTACCGATATCGCAGTGTGTAAAGCGGCCTTTAGACGGTGATTTTTGCTATATACAGCGATACTGTGGCATTGCTGTGTATAGCAACAAGCAATCAGATGATCACAGTTTATAGTCATCTAAGGGGCCAAATAAATACAGTAAAAAGCAAAAAAAGAAAGGAAAAGAAAAAAATATGAAAGCAAAAACATAAAAGTTAAGTACCCCCCCCCTTTTCCCACATTAAAGATAATATTAAAAAAACAAAACAAGAAAAAATATACATATTTGGTATTGCCACATTCAAAATGTCCAGTCTATCAAAATATAAAAGTCAATTAACCTGATGTGTATACATCATAAACAGAAAAAAATCAAAAATGTCAAAATTAATTTTGGGGAGGGTTGCTGTAATTCCACAAAAAAAGCTGTAAGAAGCAATCCAAATGTCATATTCATATTCCAAAATTGTATTAATAAAAACATAATATCGCCCCACAAAATTAAGCCAAAAATAAAAATGTTAGGGGTCTTGGAAAATGGTAATACAATGAAATAAAATAATTTTTTAAAATTTCAGTTTTTTTCATCTAAATAATAAAAAACTGTACTTGTTTGATATCAATAATCATACTAATGAGAAGAATCACACTGCCAGGTCATTTTTTTCTACACAATGTAAGCCCTAAAAACAATTAGCAATAAACAATTTCAGAATAGTTTTTTCACTATTTTACCGTACTTTGAATTTTATCCCCATTTTCCTGTACACTATGTGATAGAATGAATGGTGTCATTCAAAAGTACAACTCGTCCCGCCAGAAAAAACCTTGTGTGGAACAAAAAATGAAAAAAGTAATGGCTCCTGGAAGAAGGGAGAAAAAAACCTAAACGCGTAAAAATGGAAAATGGCCACATTGGGAAGGAGTTAAAGGGTAAGTATTAGTGATGAGCGAGCACTACAATGCTCAGTTGCTCAGTCCTTGCAATGAGCAACTGGACATGACTCGAGTACCCGAGTATAATGGAAGTTAAGAGGAACGCCAGCATTTTTCCAAAAGATGGTTGAGTTACCCATTGACTTCCTTTATACTTGGGTGCTCGAGTCGCGCCCATCTGAGTGTCCGACTGCTCGTTACAAGTACTAAGCTCCCGAGCATGGTAGTGCCCACTCATCACTAGTTACGAGTACTGAGCACCTGAGCATGGTAGTGCCCGCTCATCACTAGTCACAAGTACAGAGCACCCGAGCATGGTAGTGCCCGCTCATCACTAGTCACAAGTACAGAGCACCCGAGCATGGTAGTGCCCGCTCATCACTAGTCACAAGTACAGAGCACCCGAGCATGGTAGTGCCCGCTCATCACTAGTCACAAGTACAGAGCACCCGAGCATGGTAGTGCCCGCTCATCACTAGTTACGAGTACTGAGCACCTGAGCATGGTAGTGCCCGCTCATCACTAGTTACGAGTACCGAGCTCCCGAGCATGGTAGTGCCCGCTCATCACTAGTTACGAGTACTGAGCTCCTGAGCATGGTAGTGCCCGCTCATCACTAGTTACGAGTACTTTGCACCCGAGCATGGTAGTGCCCGCTCATCACTAGTTTCGAGTACCGAGCATCCGAGCATGGTAGTGGTCGCTCATCACTAGTTACGAGTACCGAGCACCCGAGCATGGTAGTGCCCGCTCATCACTAGTTACGAGTACTGAGCACCCGAGCATGATAGTGGTCGCTCATCACTAGTTACGAGTACCGAGCACCCGAGCATGGTAGTGCCCGCTCATCACTAGTTACGAGTAACGAGCACCCGAGCATGGTAGTGCCCGCTCATCACTAGTTACGAGTATTGAGCACCCGAGCATGGTAGTGGTCGCTCATCACTAGTTACGAGTACCGAGCACCCGAGCATGGTAGTGCCCACTCATCACTAGTTACGAGTACCGAGCATCCGAGCATGGTAGTGGTTGCTCATCACTAGTTACGAGTACCGAGCACCCGAGCATGGTAGTGCCCGCTCATCACTAGTTACGAGTACCGAGCACCCGAGCATGGTAGTGCCCGCTCATCACTAGTTACGAGTACTGAGCACCCGAGCATGGTAGTGCCCGCTCATCACTAGTTACAAGTACTGAGCACCCGAGCATGGTAGTGCCCGCTCATCACTAGTTACGAGTACTGAGCACCCGAGCATGGCAGTGCTCGCTCATCACTAGTTACCAGTACTGAGCACCTGAGCATGGTAGTGCCCGCTCATCACTAGTTACCAGTACTGAGCACCCGAGCATGGTAGTGCCCGCTCATCACTAGTTACCAGTACTGAGCACCCGAGCATGGTAGTGCTCACTCATCACTAGTTACGAGTACTGAGCTCCCGAGCATGGTAGTGCCCGCTCATCACTAGTTACGAGTACTGAGCACCCGAGCATGGTAGTGCCCGCTCATCACTAGTTACAAGTACTGAGCACCCGAGCATGGTAGTGCCCACTCATCACTAGTTACAAGTACCGAGCACCCGAGCATGGTAGTGCCCGCTCATCACTAGTTACGAGTACTGAGCACCCGAGCATGGTAGTGCCCACTCATCACTAGTTACAAGTACCGAGCACCCGAGCATGGTAGTGCCCGCTCATCACTAGTTACGAGTACTGAGCTCCCGAGCATGGTAGTGCCTGCTCATCACTAGTTACGAGTACTGAGCATCCGAGCATGGTAGTGCCCGCTCATCACTAGTTACAAGTAGTGAGCACCCGAGCATGGTAGTGCCCGCTCATCACTAGTTACGAGTACAGAGCACCCGAGCATGGTAGTGCCCGCTGATCACTAGTTATGAGTACTGAGCACCCGAGCATGCTAGTGCCCGCTCATCACTAGTTACAAGTACCGAGCACCTGAGCATGGTAGTGCCCGCTCATCACTAGTTACGAGTACTGAGCACCTGAGCATGCTAGTGCCCGCTCATCACTAGTTATGAGTACTGAGCACCCGAGCATGGTAGTGCTCGCTCATCACTAGTTACGAGTACCGAGCTCCCGAGCATGGTAGTGCTCACTCATCACTAGTTACGAGTACCGAGCATCCGAGCATGGTAGTGCCCGCTCATCACTAGTTATGAGTACTGAGCACCCGAGCATGGTAGTGCCCGCTCATCACTAGTTTCGAGTACCGAGCATCTGAGCATGGTAGTGCCCGCTCATCACTAGTTACGAGTACCGAGCACCTGAGCATGGTAGTGCCCGCTCATCACTAGTTACGAGTATTGAGCACCCGAGCATGGTAGTGCTCACTCATCACTAGTTACAAGTACTGAGCTCCCGAGCATGGTAGTGCCCGCTCATCACTAGTTACGAGTACTGAGCACCCGAGCATGGTAGTGCCCGCTCATCACTAGTTACGAGTACTGAGCACCCGAGCATGGTAGTGCTCACTCATCACTAGTTACGAGTACTGAGCTCCCGAGCATGGTAGTGCCCGCTCATCACTAGTTACGAGTACTGAGCACCCGAGCATGGTAGTGCCCACTCATCACTAGTTACGAGTACCAAGCACCCGAGCATGGTAGTGCTCACTCATCACTAGTTACGAGTACTGAGCTCCCGAGCATGGTAGTGCCCGCTCATCACTAGTTACGAGTACTGAGCACCCGAGCATGGTAGTGCCCACTCATCACTAGTTACGAGTACCAAGCACCCGAGCATGGTAGTGCTCACTCATCACTAGTTACGAGTACTGAGCTCCCGAGCATGGTAGTGCCCGCTCATCACTAGTTACGAGTACTGAGCACCCGAGCATGGTAGTGCCCACTCATCACTAGTTACGAGTACCAAGCACCCGAGCATGGCAGTGCCCGCTCATCATTAGTGGCTAAGAAGTGAAAAAATATACTGTGGTTCTACAATATACAGTATTTTCTGTTCTTCTGAGAGGGGAAGTATGTAATTATGATGGGCTTCTTGACCACTGAGGAAGGATTCTCCGGTCGTGATGGTTAGTATACCCAACTTAACCTAAAATAACACACCGACTGCATATGACTTGGTTAAACAAATTGGCCACAGCAGCCTTTATTACCTATTATTAACATACTAACACAAGGGGGCGCCGTCCAACGGGCGACCCCAAACACACAATAATAGGTAACACATAATAAACAAAACATGAAAACCTTATGTAGGCCCGATCCAGAAACCAATTCCTACGCCAATATCCCTGGCCGCAACACTCCGACCCAGAGATGAGGTATTAATCACCCCACGAATTAATACCCCCCAAACTTTGCAGAACCCCGTGCCTGCAATTTACCGGAACCCGGAGACACCATACCCAGACAGTGCCTCTCGGTCCAGCTACCAATCCCTTACAACCGCTTCTGGACCAGACCTACCCCCGCCACAGGACAGGACACGTGACACCTTACGTGGCCTGGACCCGCCACACACCCAAGGCTTGCTCCACGCCATCAGGCAAACCCAGGGCCCATAAATCGGAACCAATATCATTAAGGTGAACCCCATCACTCCTCCTAAACTGCCACTTCGGCGACTCCAGGTCCACGTGCCTCACCACAACACCGCCATTTTTTCGCACAAAACGCGCAACCACCCTGTTCACTTGAGCCCGGGCGCGGTTAAGCTTTTCCACCGACCGGGCCCCCCTCCACCATAATCTGGCCACAATATCCGACCACACCACTATCAAGCCCGGATACCGTGTCCATAAACGCAAAAAGGTCCATCTTAGTGTCCCTGATCAGATCGCAGGATGCCCGCGAACCCAGGTCATTCCCCCCCACGTGCAACACTAACACGCTCGGAGGTCTGACCATCCTGTAATAATATTCGAACTCCGGCACGACCCTGCTCCATTCCATGCCACGCACTCCAATCCACTTGACCGACGCCAGCGATCCGTCCACACCCAACTGCCGACCATTTTGGACGAGCGTCAGCCCAACGGGCCCCCCCCAGAAAAACGACAGAGTGCCCCAAAACCCAGATCAGACACACTCCCATGATAAAAGAAACAACTTTAACAAACAACAGCGCCATTCCAAATTGCCCAAGGAACAACAACCCCCAACAGCAACACAAACAAAAACTCCAACCGAAACCTCAATGAGATAACAACTGTGGGCGCACCTAACCCCGAAAACGATAGGACTCCCACCGACCAATCCGTCTCACCACGTAATCTCCAAGGCCCCAACGAGAAGCCTCCATCGCTGCCCTGATCCCAAAGGAATGAGACCCGTAATCCTCTGGGCTCTCCCCCGCCCAGCGCAGACAACTCCTCAGCACTGCTACAAAACTGGTAACGAGACAACCAAGCCCAGTCTTCGTGACACAACAGCGGGCCCGGAAGACCGCCCCGCCATCCACAAACGTACTCACCACCTGCACCGGGCACAACTCATCCCCTCGCACCGCATGCAACACTACCAACATGCCTCGACCCATCTGTTCCATTTTGGACCGCCGGAGCCGACACTCCACTCTCTGTCCCACTACCGACACACCCTCGGATAGCAATAACCGCCCCCATTAACCCTAGAAGGGCTCACCAACTCCCCAATCCAAAAAACCCCGGAAAAGCTAACACAAAAGCGGCTTCAAACAGTACCGTCTCATATGCTGAGACACAAAGAACCCGCAAACCATCCACCAATCGCCGTAACAAGTCCAACGAAATGGGACGCCTAGCGTCCCGCACCTTTACCCCTTTCTGAAAACCCTTCAAGGCCTGCCGCACGCGGAAATCCCGCGAAACGTCTTGCTCACCCCTAACCTTTAACCAGAAGGCCACTGCCCCACAGCCGATGCTGACCTCCCAGCCTTAAAATCCTCACTCACCAATGCCAAGAGCGCCAATAAATAATCCCCTCGCCCGTTGCCAACATCGCTCCCAGCACTGCCTGCCACTCAACCCACACTTTTGCATAACGGCACCAAGTCACCTCGGTTACAAAATTTCTAATCAAGCCCACAATCACTGCCTCACCAGGCTCCCCAAGTCCTCTGGACACACCGCTCCAATCTCGTCCGCCCCCGGCCTTAAGTCCCGAAACCTGTGGAACTGAAAACGAGATAAAGCGTCAGCCACCCCGTTATCCACCCCCGGCACATGTTTTTCAACCACATGAATATTCCACAGTAAACACTTGAGCACCAAATGCCGCAGATATGCCACTACCAGTCCAAACTTCGCTGACAAGCTGTTTATTGCATGCACCACCGCCTGATTATCGCAATGAAAGCACACTTTACGTCCCGAAAATTGCGACCCCCACAACACCACCGCCCCCACGATTGGAAACAACTCCCGCAGGGCCAGATTTTTTTACCAGGCCACTCTGCCGCCATTCCTCAGGCCACTTCCCAATGCACCAATGTCCCTGAAAATGTCGCCGAAACCCGCCGACCCGGCCGCATCCGTATACAGCTCCAGCGCACCCTTAGGCACCGCCTTCTCCAACCACAAAGCTCGACCGGTAAAACGCCTCAAGAAGACATCCCAAACCAAGAAATCTTCCTTGATCTCCCGCGTGACCCGCACCAAATGCCCCTAGGACCGCACGCCTGCCGTAGCCGTCGCCAACCTCCTGGCGAAAACACGTCCCATTGGCATAATCCTGCATGCAAAATGCAGCTTCCCGAGCCAAGACTGTAGCACCTTAAGCCGCACTTTTTTTTTTTTCGCTGCCAGCATCGCCGCAACTGCGCTCCGCAAATCCACAATCTTGTCCTCCGGCAACCTACATTCCATAGCCAGAGAGTCAAGTCACTCCCCAGGAACCGCATAACCGGCGCCGGCCCCTCCGCTTTTCTTGCGCCAAATGGATCCCAAAACGATCCGCCATTCTCTGCAAGGCGAACAACAAACCAGCGCACACCATGGAACCCGCCGGACCAACGCACAGAAAATCATCCAAATAGTGGATAATGGAGGACAAGCCAGACACGTCCTGCGCCACCCACTCAACAAAGGAGCTAAACACCTCCAAATATGAACAAGAAATTGAACAGCCCATAGGCAAACAACGATCCCCATAAAACTTTCCCCCCACCAGCACAACCCAGAAGGTGCTGACTCTCCGGATGCACCGGCAATAAACGAAACGCCGCTTCTACATCCGCCCTTGCAATCAATGCACCGCGTCCCGCCGCCCGTACCAAATCCAGCGCTTTGTCAAATGAGACGTAGTACACCGCCGACAACTCCGGCGCGATGCCATCATTCCCCGACGACCCCTCCGGAAATGAAAGATGATGAATGAGCCGAAATTTGTTCGGCTCCTACTTTGGCACCACCCCCAGCGGGGACACCACCAGATTACTGCACGGCGGGCTCTCAAATGGGCCCCCCATCCTGCCCAGCTCAGCCTCTTTACCCAACGTCTCACCCCCAACCATAGGGTGGCCCTTGCCGACCGTAAGTTACGACAAACCAGAGGCAATGCCTCAACCGCCGACGGAATCTGAAAACCGTACAAAACCAAACCACAAAAGCGACGCCGCTGCCCCGTCCGGATACCTACTTAAAACGGCGCCATCGCCCCTATTTTCACCAGCTTCCTCCCTTTTACCAGACCCGTCCCTGGCCTTGCCTCTCCCTTTCTTAAAACATTTGGACAAACTATGTCCCCCCCCCCGCAGCCGGAGCACTCATGATGTAACCTACACGCTGCACCAAATTTTTACTGGCCTTCGTTAAATTGCCAGCACCAATCCCTTTTTCTGGATACCCGAGGGCCCGGCTCCCGCCCCCCCGGCGCCCCCACGAAAGGGCTGGCTCGGGGCCGCCATTAAACGCATCCATAAGGAAATGTCCTCATGGTCCCACCGCAAGCCGGGCCGCAACGCCGTCCGCTGCCTAAACTGCTCAGCATACCGCAGCCATGCCAAGCCCCCATACGTGCGATACGCCTCCCCGATTGCATCCGTATAGCCAAACAGAGCCGAGCAAGGCTCCGGCTCCTTTCCCCTATCACGCTGGCCAAAATTACGAACGCCTGCAACCAATTGGAAAAAGGAACGAGGAATGAGCCTATAACGGCGTTTTTCTTCCTCCTCCTTTTCCTTCTCGGAATCGCTCGGCTTCACCCTGCTTAGGTTAAATTTCTCCAGGGGTAGTAGGGAAAATCTCTCCACCTACTCTCCTTTCCAAATGTTTTTTTTTTTTTTTTTGAGGTGCGCCCCTAGCGGTCCCTCAAAGCACACCTACACCTCGCTCTTCGCCCTATCATCCAGCCGCACCACCTCATCCTCCTTTTCCATCACCTGTTTTGTCGCCCACGGACTCCACTACTCCGCTAACTGCACCCGCCCCCACCGGCGCCTTCTCGCCATTGGCCGCTGCTGCGCCATCCGCCGCTGACCCCGTCCAGGCCGCCGCCACCAGCGCTCGCGCTAAACCCTGCAAAAAACCCCCAGCAACTGACTAAGTAAAGCTGACCCCTCTGGCGCTGCCGTACCCGCAGCCACCTCCCCAACACCAGCACCCCGCGCCGCAAGCAATGCCGAATCCATGGCTAGCTCACCCGACCGTGACGCAGAGATAGAAATCGAAACTGTGACGTCCTCTGCCATCTGCTCCTCTGGTTCGTCCCCCCGACCTGAGGGCTCGTTCTTCTTCCTTGCTGTAGTCGTCCTCCAACCGTCCCAGCCCCAGAGGACGCAGCCGATGCGCCCCCTCCACCACGGCCGCCCTCCTGGGCCGCCGCGTGGGCACTGTGCGGCGACAGCCCACAAGACCGTCCTGTCCCCTGGGCCGCCGCCAACCGCATCCTCTTCCTGGAGGAGCCTCTCCCCGGGCTTGGGGGGCTCCCCACCGTCGTTTCCTGCCCTCCAGGGCCTCCGACCGGGACCTCCCGCTGGGTCCTCCCCCGCCCGAGGGAGACCGCGGCCGCCGGACGCAGTGCTGCTGACCTGAGGGACCTGGCAGTCGCAGCAGGGCTCCCGCCGTCCCTCCTTCTCTCCGCAGCCTCGCAGGTATCCTGGTGGCGCCTGCCCACCCGGTCCCCCCGCTGGCTGCCTGCGCCCGGCCCCCCCCCTCCCCCCTGTCCTCGGGGGGGGGGGGGTACAGCTGGCCTCCATCATCCGCTGGGCCCGCACCTATATAGGAGCAGCCGCCGGGACGTGCCCCACCGCCGGGGGCCCGGCATCCACAGCAGGCCCCAGGCCGGACACGCCCCCTCTCCGTGCCTCCGATCCACGCTGGGCACGGCCCGGATCCCGGGCTGCCGCCGGCCTGCCAAATCTAGCCCGAGGCCTGGGACCGGAAGTAGGCCCCAGGCCGGGCCCGCCTCCATCCAGGCCACCGCTGGCCTCAGTCCATCGCTGGGCTCGCTCCCGGCCGGGAGACGCCGCTGGGCTCTGCACTCCAGCCTGAGGCCTGACATCGGAAGAAGGCCCCGGGCTGGCCACGCCCCCTTCTCGGCCGCCGCGGCCTCGCCGGAGATTCCTCCCGGCGGCCGGGGCAGACGCTGGGAGCTGCTGCCGCCCGCCCCGCCGCGGAGGGTCCCGAGGGGGGGCTCTCGCTGGGCCTCCTCGCCCCCCCCCTGCGCCCGGAGAATACCTGAACGGGGGCCTGGAACGCCGCCCGCGGCTAGAGGGGGAGCGAGGGGCAGGTGCCGACGGGGAAACCCAGGCAGCCCTGACGTGGGACTGCACTGCCCGGGCCCCGTGCACCGCCATCGCCGCTCGTATCATCTGGTCCAACTTCTGAGGGTCCGCCACGTCCACGCTGCCGACGTCCTGGTCCTGGGAATCTGTCGCCGTCCGGAGTCAAAAAGGGAGGTAAGACCCCTCCCCATTACTTATATACTTCCCCCCCTCCCCTATAGGGACCCTTTCTCCACCAATCCCCTATATCCTCCCATAATGCCCTATTTCAACTTTATTAACCCCCTCACTCCCTTCCTTCCCTCTGGTCATGTCGCCCCTCCCCCCTATGGGGTCCATGGCTTTCTTTCACTTGTTATCACTTTGACTGGGAACAGTAGACTAAGCACCAGATGCCACAGAAGTCATCAGTGGTGGTGGGAACCAAGGTAAACAAGCAAGTAGTAGTGCCTTGGCCGTAGGGAACTGACATAGATTTAATGTAAAACAGGCTTTAGGATCCTCCATCTTAGCTCAGAGCTTGTGTATTTTCCACCTGCAGGCCTCCGATTCAGCCATCTGGAATGGTAGAGACTGCACTCTCAGCAGTTTGGCCCGGTGACCGTTCAGTTCACACACATAGATTTCAGAAGGCGAGTACTGTTTGCTAATTCCGACCCTAATTATTTCTCGCCTTGACTACCGCAAATCATTCTAAAGTGATTTATAACATCCAGTGATGTGAGAAAAGAACCGGCCAGGAAAACGTCTGGTTGCTACAGCCTTAGCTTGGGTATTTTATGAGCAGGAGGCAACCGTCTGAGAGACTTATTTTTCATTTTCATAGGGTTTTTTCCCTCTTTTTTTCAAGTGATTTTGCTGTACTAAATGCTACAATAAAATTTCAGATTGTCCTTTGAGGAAAAAATATCTACTGGTTGACAGTTCAACGGGCCTCTTCTTTGATTTCCCGATGGGAAGACAAACTTGAAGGATAGTTGTCAAACATGTTGCAACATTTGGAATGATAAGCTGTCTCGAATTTCCTATCACTCCACTTCTGGTTTCGCGTGCACAAAAAAAAAAACACCCCGTCAGGCACGGAAACGTCATGCTCTCATTTAGTGCTACATAGACCTCAGCTCAATACTGGACATCTGACTTGTTGCACTCTCTTCTCCTCTCTAGTCTTTGCAGAGAGGCCATTTCTCACCCACTGGACTCTTCCTACTGAACCTGCATCAAGATGGATGTCCAGGGGGGTGAACATACCATTAGTGCAACCTTTGCAGCCACACATCGGATCAAGAGGTAAGGGGCCCATTTCCACTCCTATAGTAAGAGGAATTGTTATGATGAGATATTGGACTGCAAGGGAACCCATATACTGTAGTTGCATGGGGGTCCTCTTCTGTCTGTGTCCACTGAGTCAGAGGTAGTTGTCAAGCCAGCTTAAGAGAGTCAGCGACAGGTACAAATGCAGTAAGGTACGCTGCCTGAAGGTACACCAATGTAATACTTATATATGTTCTGAGGATTTCGATAGCATAGGGCAATGACAATCAGAGACGAGTTCTTGGTACAAGATATTTTATAATATGTAACCACGGATACACAACGGAAAACACAGCAGTACAAATACACACAATACTTTCCCAAAACGGAGCGAAGGGAATTCCCGGGGCCACGCACCGGACTCCCCCAGGGAGACCACCAGAGCGAACCCCTATACAGGGACTGTCCGGCAATCACCCCGGAAGGCCTAAATGCGCAGCAGCCGGGACACAAGGGGCAAACGGTAAAAGTCCAGGAGTGTCCGTACGGATTGAATGTCCAGAGTGGTTACGAACCAGAGAGAACCGGGCAGAGTGCTAACCGAAGATGGCAGACGGAATCCGGGCACAACTTGAGAAACCGGGTAAGGTCCAGAGTCGGTCGGTCGGTAGTCTTTAGGAGGATCCAAAGGCTAACAGGATTAGCAGCAGCAAAGCAGGAGCACACAGCAAGCAGTATACTCAGGCACTGGACTAGGTTTAGAGGCGGCCTTTTAAGCAGCTGGACAGGAAGTAGGGCAACAGAACAGTAAACTCCATGTTAACTGAGGGCAAGCTTTTTCAACAGAGAACTGGAAAACCCGGAAACCTGACATTACTCCCCCCCCCAGAGACGGCCTCAGGACGGATCAGGACCTGGCTTGTCCGGGAAACGTCGATGAAACTGAGCAATCTTCCGGGGTGCCCGAATGTTACCCACCGGTTCCCAGGAATCGTCCTCGGGGGCGTACCCCTGCCAACGTACCAGATACTGAAGCCGACGACGATGGAGCCGGGAGTCAATAATGTCCTCAACCACGAACTGCTCCTCGCCGTCGACCATCACAGGCGGAGGAGGAGGCACGACACGACCATGAAACGTATTAGGGGAAACGGGTTTGAGGAGAGACACATGAAAGACCGGGTGTACCCTTAGATGGTGCGGTAACCGTAGCCGACAGGCCACAGGGCTCACGATCCCGGTGATCTTAAACGGACCGATGAATTTCTGTCCCAGCTTCTGCGAAGGAACACCCAATCTCAGGTTTTTGGTGGATAACCATACAGAGTCCCCTACCTTGTACATGGGTGCCGGTTTCCGGTGAGTGTCTGCCGACCTCTTGTAACGCTCCTGGGCCGTAGCCACGGTGTCCTTTAGAACCTCCATATTTTGTCGTATTTCTGTCAATCTGTCCTCCACCGCTGGCACCGAAACCGCAACCGGTGACCTAGGCAAAATAGTCGGATGGTAACCCAGGTTAGCGAAAAAGGGCGTTACCTTAGTGGAGCTGCTCTGAGTGTTGTTGTAGGAGAACTCCGCCAACGGAAGCATCTTCAACCAATCGTCTTGGAGATGGCTGACATAACAGCGAAGGTATTGTTCCAGGGTTTGATTTGTCCGCTCGGTTTGCCCATTTGTCTGAGGATGGTATGCAGAAGACAAACAGACATCAATCTGGAGTGCCGTACAAAACCCCTTCCAGAATCTAGACGTGAACTGCACGCCCCGATCGGAGATGATCTCGTCTGGTACCCCATGCAATCGGAATACGTTCTGGATAACCAAATCCACTGTCTCTGCGGCTGAGGGAAGACCGGTACACGGAATGAAGTGAGCAGCTTTAGTCAATCGATCCACCACCACTAAAATGGTATTATGCCCGCCTGAGACTGGCAACTCCACAATAAAATCCATGGAGATAGACCCCCAAGGGCGAGATGGCACGGGTAACGGTTGGAGGAGTCCCGTAGGAGCCACACGAGGGACCTTGCACCGGGCACAAACCACACATGAGTGGACATAGTCCTTCACGTCCTTTAAACAGGTAGGCCACCAGAAAAACCGGCTCAGAAATTCCTGCGTCTTCTGTACCCCCCTATGACCGGCCAACACGGAGTCATGAACCAACTTGAGAACCCGAAGTCTTACGGCCTCCGGGACATAAATGCGTCGCTCTCTCAACCACACACCATTCCGAAGAACAAGAGTTACATCATTCGGGGGGGCGGCAAGAAATACGTCACCATCATAGGCCAGCTTGATGTCCTTCCACAAGTCCTGGTCCTGGATTACTCCAACGAAATTGGCATCCGATAACACGGTCTGAGACGGGGTTCCAGGCACGGAGTCCACGGCGTGGATTCGGGACAAGGCATCGGCTTTCCCATTACGTGAACCTGGACGGTATGTAACGATAAAATTGAATTGGTTAAGAAATAGGCTCCAACGGGCTTGCCGTGGAGACAGGCACCTGGCAGACTTAAGAAATTCCAGATTACGATGATCCGTGAGTACTATCACTTGCTGTGCGGCTCCCTGTAAGTGGTGTCTCCACTCCTTGAAAGCGGAAATAATCGCCAATAATTCCTTGTCCGCAATGTCATAGTTCCTTTCTGCAGGGGACAACCGGCGGGAAAAGAAGGCACACGGATGCAAGAGACTCTTGTCCCCGGTCCTTTGAGACAGAATGGCCCCTAATGCATAGTCGGAAGCGTCAACCTCCACGATAAAGGGAAGTGCGGGATTCGGATGTACCAATATTGGCGCTGAGGTAAAACATACCTTGAGACGATGGAATGCTTCCTGGGCCTGGGCGGACCACACAAACTTCTGTCCTTTTTTGGTTAACAGAGTGATGGGACGAACAATCTCTGAAAAGTTACGGATAAAGCGTCGGTAAAAGTTGGCAAAACCGACAAAGCGTTGTACCTCTTTGATGTTTCCCGGTTCCGGCCAGTCGAGAATGGCTTGTATCTTGCTAGATTCCATGTTCAGTCCCTGAGGAGAGATGACATAACCTAAGAATTGTATTTGTGAGCAGTGGAACTCGCATTTCTCCAGTTTAATGTACAGATGGTTTTCCCTCAGACGGGTAAGTACGGTCTTAACGTGCTCCTGGTGTTCCTGTAAAGAATCAGAAAAGATTAGGATATCGTCCAGATAGATCACCATGAATTGGTCCATGATATCCCTAAAAATATCGTTAACTAGATGTTGAAATGCCGCGGGAGCGTTACAAAGTCCAAAAGGCATCACTAGGTACTCAAAATGTCCGTACCGACATCGGAACGCGGTCTTCCACTCGTCTCCGGGACGTATACGAAGCAGATTATATGCCCCACGGAGGTCTAATTTGGTGAATATTTTTGCCTGTTGGACCCTCTCCAATAGCTCAGGAATCAACGGTAACGGATACCGGTTCCGGATGGTTATCTTATTCAGTTCCCGATAGTCAATACAGGGTCTCAGAGTCCCCTCCTTCTTTTTCACGAAAAAGATGGGTGCCCCTGCGGGTGAGGTAGACGGACGAATAAATCCCTTGGCTAGGCTTTCATCAATATACTCTTTTAGTGCTTCTAGCTCAGGTGCCGCCAACGGGTAGACATGACCAAACGGAATCTCCGCCCCTGGGAGTAAGTCTATGGGGCAATCATACGGTCTATGCGGGGGAAGCCGATCAGCTTTTCTTTTGTCGCATATATCAGCGAAGTCACGGTAAACCGGGGGTAAAACAGGTACCTGTACAGTGCCCTCCGTATTTGATGTTACTGGAACCGGAACAGTTGGACAAATGGTCGGACCACTCTGCGGTGGGAAGGATATTTCTTTGGTCTCCCAATCGATGACGGGATTTGTAGACCGTAGCCACGGAATACCTAAAATAATCGGAAAATGAGGAGAAGAAATTATCATGAAAACAAGGGTCCCCTGCTGACCTGGCTTCATCACGCATTCGAGCGGTACGGTTTCCCGATCCACTGGTCCAGAGATTAACGGAGATCCGTCTACCGTCTCCATGGTAACCGGTGAGGATCTTTGCTGAGTCCGGATACCGTGTTTCCTGGCAAAGGAAGAGTCCATGAAATTTCCCCCTGCCCCAGAGTCTATCATTGCAGAGGTAGGAATTAGCTGTCCCTCCCAACGGATCTGAATGGGGAGTGAGCAATGGGTATATTTCCCCTCTGAGTCCTTCGGTGAGGTAGACATTACCGTCAAGGGAAACACCGCATCCAAGTGTCCACTTGCCTCAGAGATATCGGACTCTGCGTCCGTGTTGTCACACTCTGCCATGGCTGCCAATACCTTATTTGGGCGATTTGGACGTTTCGGGCAGTCGATCAAGAAATGGTCCGATTGACCGCAATAGAAACACAAACGCTCACGGAGCCGGTGTTCACGACGTTCGTTGGTCTCTCGTTTTTGCAGAGAGTCCACTTGCATAGGTACGTCCTCAGCCTCCCGTGGCGTCCTGAGAGCGGGTTCTCTGGAAGGAAACGCAATATTGTTTACACGGTTTACAGCTGCCCATTTTTCCTGTCTACGTTCCGTCAAACGGGTATCAATGCGCACACAGTGCTGGAGAAACAGTTCAAAATCCCCTGGAGATTCGGAACGGGCTAACTCGTCCTTGATGGTACCGGACAAACCTTTTCTGAAAACAGACAATAAGGCATTGTTTCCCCAATCGGTGTCTACCACTAACCTCTTGAACTCAGTGGCGTATTCAATGACAGACCGCTTTCCCTGACGTAAGGAAAGGAGAGCCGCTTCAGCGGTAGCACGGCGATTCGGATCATCAAACATTTGTGCCATTGCATTCAGAAAGTCATCCAGGTGATTCAAACGGATGTCCCGATTCTCTATCATGGGATTAGCCCAAGCCAGTGCTCGTGAGGTTAATAACATGATGATACATAACACTTTTGACCGGTCAGAACGGTAATAATCAGAATGTACATCGAAAAACAGTATACATTGATTAACAAATCCACGGAACTGACTACGATCACCATTGAAACGGAATGGGGGTAACCTAGGCATACCGGCAGTTGATACGGACGTAGTGGGAACGGCTTCCTGAGCCTCCACTCTGACTTGCAAATCCTGTATAGCCGGACCCAGTACCTGGTGATCATGGCCCAGCTGTGCCTCCACATCTCTAAGTTTATTCTGCACTGCCTCCATCTCCTGCTGCAAGGAGTTAATCATGGAGAAGAGCTGATCTACTCGTGTCTCATTCATTGCCCCAGCGAAATCCTCTCAGTGGCCTGAGTATAATGTAATACTTATATATGTTCTGAGGATTTCGATAGCATAGGGCAATGACAATCAGAGACGAGTTCTTAGTACAAGATATTTTATAATATGTAACCACGGATACACAACGGAAAACACAGCAGTACAAATACACACAATACTTTCCCAAAACGGAGCGAAGGGAATTCCCGGGGCCACGCACCGGACTCCCCCAGGGAGACCACCAGAGCGAACCCCTATACAGGGACTGTCCGGCAATCACCCCGGAAGGCCTAAATGCGCAGCAGCCGGGACACAAGGGGCAAACGGTAAAAGTCCAGGAGTGTCCGTACGGGATGAATGTCCAGAGTGGTTACGAACCAGAGAGAACCGGGCAGAGTGCTAACCGAAGATGGCAGACGGAATCCGGGCACAACTTGAGAAACCGGGTAAGGTCCAGAGTCGGTCGGTCGGTAGTCTTTAGGAGGATCCAAAGGCTAACAGGATTAGCAGCAGCAAAGCAGGAGCACACAGCAAGCAGTATACTCAGGCACTGGACTAGGTTTAGAGGCGGCCTTTTAAGCAGCTGGACAGGAAGTAGGGCAACAAAACAGTAAACTCCATGTTAACTGAGGGCAAGCTTTTTCAACAGAGAACTGGAAAACCCGGAAACCTGACAACCACTTGTGGAGGGTAGATTACCTCTGTGACTATCCCTGGTAAGGAAAACTAGCTATGAGACAGAAATCTGCCAGCTAGAGTGAGAGGGTGCTAACATACAGTTCGTAGAAGTGGTGTAACGGTGTATTCGAGACTTCCGGAGTGAGGCCACCATGTTAGAGTATTGCGTCCACGGGGCCTTAGGGTACTCGTCATGGGCCAGTAGTTCCTTGGGGTAGCTGTGACTGGCTTGACCCGGTTTCGTGACCCCGTCGGCTACATGTTAAATAAGAACAGCTAACGGACAAGTGTCTAATACAGATGGGGATGGAAGGAGGGTGACGGGCCCTTAGGAAGCGTGTCACCGGTTGCAGCAGTGACTGGGGTCTCAGCCTCCTCCGCCGCCAACCCTTCCTGCGACTAGTCCTCTCCCAGGGGCAGTACTGGATGGGAAATGGGGATGCTTTGCAGCGCCACCCGCGGTATGCGGCCAGAAACTAGCCACTGCTGCACAGTCTCTCTCGGGGCAGGTGTTATGTGCAGCCGGGATGGTATCGCTCCCCACAGGCAGAGCCGGGTTGGTGAGAACGGGGTCGGCAGTCCACAGGAGCACAGTTACTCACAGAGTCACCAGGTGCAGGTTCCAGTCACTTTATTTACTGGCTCAGGTGGTATCGCACCCTGGGTGCTGGTGCTCTCCATCAGAGACTCCAGTCGCTTCCCGGGCAGGTCAGAGGCTGGATCTGGTTTGGTAATCTGTGGCCTTTCTCCTCTATGTACAACTCTGTACTCTTCCCCAGTCTCCATCCGCACGGCCGGCAGCCTGGACCTCTTGTGGGTCGGACCTCTAGTCCCCTCTCTCAGGCTCCCTCTCTGCTGCCACACTTCGGCCACCCAAACTAGGGCTCTATACCTCTCTTGTGCCCAGTCCAGTCTCTCTGGCGACTGCTCCCTTTTAGTCCATGATTACAGGTGCCAGGTACCGTATCTCTAGATGTTACTGTTACTGGTTTTACCTCCAGACAGCTCTGTTCTGCCTCCCTGAAGGCCTGAAAGCCTCTCCTTCAGGTAGCTGCACCACTGTGTGTCTGCTCTGTCTCGTGTCCAAGCTTATTCTGAGGTAAAGTGAAACTGTTTTCTACTCTTAACTGTTTATGCCCCCACTTTTGCAAGTTGCTATGGCAAGCTGAGTCTGCTAGGAACTGGCTGAGTCACTTCCTTTGCCTGTAGAAACATTGTTAACTCTTTCCTAGTGACTGCTTCTCCTTGCTGTATGGTGGTGTGTTTAAAAGTTACCAGAATAAAGTCTTGACCTGCCAGGGAAGGATATAATGATATACCCTGTAGCGACCAGTCTCAGGGGCGCTATTAGAGCTCATGCTAGGATAGTGAGAAGACAGCTGAAGCTACAAGGCTTGAGAAGACTGGATGTCAATTAACCTACAACATGCATATTGGTAGACACAGACAGAAAAGGGCCCCTGTGCAAGAACAGTATATGGGCAAAATTTCTCCTGATTTAGATGTGGAAATGGGCCCCCCAACCTCTTGGGCCTCTGTGCAGCTGGTCAGCTTATATGGCTGCCACTACTTTGACTCAAGCCTTCTGCAACAGACCCTTGTTGAAGCACAGCTTGGCAGCCCGCCTGATCTAATAGTATGGGCGTCACCTAATAGGCTGCAGGCTTGGGACTGTGCATCTGCATGTGTGCGCCCCTGAGGCTTCCGTCGCCACAGGTCATTGCACCCCATCCAGCGGTGTGATGCCCAATTCTGAGAGAGGAAGAGAGTGAACTCCGGTCCCCTGGTAAATCCACACTACACCCATTGCTAGGAACCACTGGGACCAGGGAAAGTGGCAGACAACCCTCCCATGCTGCATGCTGGGAGGGGTCATAAGACCCATCCCTGCTCCTATAGGGTAGAACAGGGCAACTGGGGAGGTGGGAGGAGCCATCTGAGAGCAGACACAGAGAGGAAGGTCAAGTTTAGTCAGTCTACCTCAGGGAGTGAGAGAGAGAGGAGCCAGCATGTAGTTGGAGAAAAAGAACGAGAGAAAGGAGGGAGGAGGAGGCCTGCTGGAGGCAGGCAAGGAGGAGGAAAGAAAGAAAGAAGGAAAGAAAGCTCCAAGTCAGACAGGAGCAGAGAAACAGAAGGAGACGCTTCCTGGTGAAGATCCTGGGACCCAGAGGTCCAGGTGACACCACGTAGAAGGCAGAAGGAGTCGCAGGGCCACGGGTAGTCTGTATAGCTGTCGGGGCAGTTTAGAGCTACGGTGGCCTGTTCCACAAGAACATCGGTGGAGGGATCAAGCTGCGACAGGGGACGGTCCCTAGAGACTGGAGGAGTGCAAAGATCATCTCCAAACAGTAAAAACCGAGGCCCAGGGAATGTTGTAAACTCCCCGGGCCAGAACCCATAGCAGAACTTCCAGAAAAGGGGTAATCAGCCGACAGGTGACCCCCCAGCCTGGAGGCTGTAGTGGAGGCTAAGCCAGGTTTATCCTATCAAAGGCAAGGCTAAGGAAGACAGCAGAAGAAAGAGACACTAAGAGAAGGGTACCGGCTTTCACTCTCAGAATCACCCAGAAACGGCGGAGGTCCCTGACAGTGGTCCCAGCAGTCCAAGGGCCCCTACAGCGCTGTGACAAGAAGTGTTAGTAAAGAACTTGAACTGGACCCTTGAAGTGGTCTCTGTTATTTCAGCTGCATAGACATTCACAAGCACCAACTGTGCCCCGGGCATTGCTCCACCTGTGGGGAGCAGTACCACCATTGCTGCCATAACACTATCCCGGAGGCCTCACACACCAGCGGCGGCTTAATAGCCGCATACCACAGGTGGCGTCACGAACACAACCATTATTAAGCAAGCCACATATTCTACTGACACCCACCAGGGCCACGGAGCCGGGCCCAGCCACCACTGACTACCACCGGACTAGTCCGGCCCGGCACCGGGTGTCCCATAGCCCTGGGGTGGGCGAGTCAATTTTTGGCGTCACGAACAGGATTTCGTGCCCGGTCACACCAGGTACTGTGCGCCTGAAGAATCGTGAAATAGCCTGTGTTTACTGTGAGAAACTGCCGCCATTGAAGCCACTGAGCGCGGGAAGAAGGGGGGCGGGAAAGAAGAAAGGGCGCGAAGAGAAGCCCCACCCCCTTGTCCAAGAAAAGAGCGTGAAGCAGTGCCCGCCATGGAAGGCGGAAGAAGAAGAAATGGCGACTAGACAAGCTGGCCGGCTGGCAGAAAGAGTCTAAATGCCAGACCAGCAGATAAAGAAAATGTACCTTATTGCAAGCGGAGTGATGCCGGTCGTGATGGGCTGGGCGCCAGTCTGGCGCCAGATACTAGTGCAGCCTCCGGCCCCGCCTCCAAGAAGGGAAAGGGTGCAGCCGAGTGGCGTGGTTGAGCACCCGAGCAGTGTTCCAGTCAGCATTCCCCAGGCCGGTAGCATGGCGGAGGAGCTGCAGCAAGGTGCACCAGGGACCGGAAGAATGGATCCTGAGCTGGACCTGCTCCGGGAGGAGATGCGAGTCCTGGCCCGGAGGCTGAGCCGCGTGGAAGTGGAAGCGGACCGGCAGGGAGAAACACCGCTGGTACCGGAGGGCCTGAGTCAGTGGATGGATGCCGCGGAGCAGCAGCAGGGTGAGCAACATGAACCCCCGACCAGTCCGGACCCATGGCCCCGCCACACGCCACCGACTAGCCCCTTCACTGACCCCCTGGCCTTCCCCGCCAGCCCCGCTGACGCCCGGTGGGGCACCGGAGGCCTGCCTGAGACCCCCACAGACGGAGCTTGGGGAGGGGTGGACCCCGAACAGCTAGCGGGCCCCCTGCCGAGTCCCCCTGTGAGCCTCCTGGGAATGGCATCCCCGGGAGTGAACTGGGACGCAGTGCCCATTGAAAGCAGGGGACTGCAGCGGCCGCTGCGCCCCAAGGAGACCCCCCTGGCAAACGAGCTAACGTGCCGGAGGCTGGTGGTAGAGTACCAGAGGGAGCGGGAACTCCGGGAGGAGAAGCGGAGGGCCAAAGAAGCCGCTAATCTGGCCTCCAAAGAACAGGTCAGGAAGGCCCTGAAGGGATCCGAGGGCCCAGTGAGACGGGGCACAGTGGTTGACTTCCGACAAGCTGGCGGCTGGGGCTTCATCAGGGAGCCCGGTCTGGGCAAGGACGTGTTTGTGGCCCGACGAGACATCGAGGAGCACCTGCCCAGAGGCCACCCAGGGAGAGATGCGAAGCTGGGTGATGTGGTGGAGTACACACGGCTGATGGGGAACCGTGGGTGGTACGTGCTGCATGTGCATATCCTAAGGGAAGAAGCGGCCCCAGAGGAACCAGAGTGGCGCCGCACGATGCAAGCGCGCAGCCTCTCCCCTAGCAGCAGCACTTCCTCAAGGCAGACCCAGGCCACGGAACTGAGCAGAGGTCCTGCGACAGCCACGCAAGAAACGCAGACCAGGATCTCCATGGCCTACATGCTGCCCAGGGCCCTGCCAAAGAAGGACCCCAGCAATGAAGTGTAAGAGTAAAGAAGTAAGAAGCAGCTGAACTGTATATAGCCCCTGTCTGCCCCTCATTCTTTTTGAAGATGTCCCTTGTGTTCTGTCCCAATGTTCTTTTCGAAGATGACACCCTTTCCTGCTGTGCTGCCCCTCATGCTTTTAGAAGATGTCACCCCCATGTTTATGTGTACCGGGCCACGGAACTGGAATGTGGTCCCCGGTGAATGTGATGTCTTATGTGTCCTGTGTAACCAGGCCACTGGACTTAGTGGCTGGTTGAGTATTTGTCCCATTGTTGTTTGAAAAGAAATGAACTGCCAGGCTACTGGACTTGTGGTAGCCAAGAAATGTATATAGTTGCACCCGTTGTGCCCCCTACCAGAATTATGGGGGATGTGCCCAAACTGTGCAATGAACTGGAAGTGCACACATAGTTTTTTTATAAGAAGTTTGCAACATTTAAGCATCTATGCCTCCCATAAAGGGAAGAAATGTTTTATTGTTTTATATTGTTCATAACAAAAATGTTTTGCAGTTCTTCCACATGTTTTTGTTGTTTTTCAGCCCGAGCACGTGCTGGGATTTGCTGTGGGGGAGTGTGGCGCCCCTGAGGCTTCCGTCGCCACAGGTCATTGCACCCCATCCAGCGGTGTGATGCCCCATTTTGAGAGAGGAAGAGAGTGAACTCCGGTCCCCTGGTAAATCCACACTACACCCATTGCTAGGAACACACTGGGACCAGGGAAAGTGGCAGACAACCCTCCCATGCTGCATGCTGGGAGGGGTCATAAGACCCATCCCTGCTCCTATAGGGTAGAACAGGGCAACTGGGGAGGTGGGAGGAGCCATCTGAGAGCAGACACAGAGAGGAAGGTCAAGTTTAGTCAGTCTACCTCAGGGAGTGAGAGAGAGAGGAGCCAGCATGTAGTCAGAGAAGAAGAACGAGAGAAAGGAGGGAGGAGGAGGCCTGCTGGAGGCAGGCAAGGAGGAGGAAAGAAAGAAAGCAAGAAAGAAAGAAGGAAAGAAAGCTCCAAGTCAGACAGGAGCAGAGAAACAGAAGGAGACGCTTCCTGGTGAAGATCCTGGGACCCAGAGGTCCAGGTGACACCACGTAGAAAACAGAAGGAGTCACAGGGCCACGGGTAGTCTGTATAGCTGTCGGGGCAGTTTAGAGCTACGGTGGCCTGTTCCACAAGAACATCGGTGGAGGGATCAAGCTGCGACAGGGGACGGTCCCTAGAGACTGGAGGAGTGCAAAGATCATCTCCAAACAGTAAAAACCGAGGCCCAGGGAATGTTGTAAACTCCCCGGGCCAGAACCCATAGCAGAACTTCCAGAAAAGGGGTAATCAGCCGACAGGTGACCCCCCAGCCTGGAGGCTGTAGTGGAGGCTAAGCCAGGTTTATCCTATCAAAGGCAAGGCTAAGGAAGACAGCAGAAGAAAGACACACTAAGAGAAGGGTACCGGCTTTCACTCTCAGAATCACCCAGAAACGGCGGAGGTCCCTGACAGTGGTCCCAGCAGTCCAAGGGCCCCTACAGCGCTGTGACAAGAAGTGTGAGTAAAGAACTTGAACTGCACCCTTGAAGTGGTCTCTGTTATTTCAGCTGCATAGACATTCACAAGCACCAACTGTGCCCCGGGCATTGCTCCACCTGTGGGGAGTAGTACTACCATTGCTGCCATATCATCCCCCGGAGGCCTCACATAGCAGCGGCGGCTTAATAGCCGCATACCACAGGTGGCGTCACGAACACAAACTTTATTCATCTAGCCACATACTTTACTGACACCCACCAGGGACACGGAGCCGGGCCCAGCCACCACTGACTACCACCGGACTAGTCCGGCCCGGCACCGGGTGTCCCATAGCCCTGGGGTGGGCGAGTCACATGTTTGAACAGCGCCTTATGCAAGCCACTAGTGTGCAGTTTTATCATCCAGCAATCGCCCCCTCCATGTTTTGGCAGTGTGTGTGATTTGCTCCTGCCCCTGTGATGCCTCCACTTAATTGGGGTTTAGCTGTATCCTGCTGGAGTAGTAGTTTTTGGCCTGGGGGATGTACAACTGTTGCCCTTCTTGGCTGTAAGTAGCAGACCCTGGTTGGAGGCAAACGCAAGCAGAGTTAATTTGTATACTCTATGTCATAATTATATTTGGCATTAGAGTTCTTTTGGACATCACTATTGTAATACAAATTTTTGGGGCCCTCAAGATCAAAAATGGAAAGTTTTCGCTCTTATGCTTTATTGCTGCTTCCCTGAAATTTATTTTCATTTTTTTTTAAGTTCAACATATTGTTAGAGATATGGGCCATTTTATTTGTGCTAATTTTTAAGATCTTTTTAAAGGTAACCTGTCACCAGATTTGGTGACTATAAGCTGCGGCCACCACCACTGGACTCTTATATCCAACATTCTAATATGCTGTATATAAGAGCCCAGGCCACTGTGTAAAACATAAAAAACACTTTATAATATTCACCTAACGGTCGGTGCGGTGCAGACTGGTCGGATGAGTGTCTCCTTTCTCCAGTTCCGGCGTCTCCTCTTTTGGCCATCTTTGTTCTTCTTTTTCTGAAGCCTGGGTGTGTGATGCGTCCTATGTCATGCACACTACCCGGCATTGAGATCTTGCGCAGGCGTACTTTGATCTGCCAAAGTGTTATAGTGGGACCTCAATGCCGGCTAGTGTGTATGACGTAGGACGCGCCATGCACCCAGGCTTCAGAAGAAGTTGGACAAAGATGGCCGAAAGAGGAGGCGCTGGTATTGGAGAACAGAGACACCCATCTGACCAATCTGCACCACACCGCCCCTTAGGTGAGTTTTGTAAAGGGATTTTTACGTTCTAGACAGCGGCTTGGGCTCTTATATACAGCATGTTAGAATGCTGTATATAAGAGCCCACTGGTGGTGGCCGCAGCTCATAGTCGCCAAATCTGGTGACAGGTTCCCTTTGAGTGAGCAGAGCCTACAAGGTAATTGGACAGAGAATCCTAAAGACACGCCCCCGAGGATCCTGTAGGCCAAGACCATAGAAACTAGCGCAAAACAAAAATCCCTTAAATTAGTGCTATTTTTAATGATCTTTATTAAGAGGACAGACCCTACAAGGTAATTGGGCCAGACAGACTGAAGACACCCCCCCGAGGATCCTGTGAACCAAGAACATAGAAATTAGCAAAAGACAAAAAAATCCCTTGAGTTAGTGCTGATTTTTATGATCTTTATTAAGACGGTGGATCTTACAATTGTAAGTTTGGACTGAACAAGAAGTACCGAGACCAATGGGGGATCTATTGGAATAGAAGCGTCTCTTGGATAGATAAATATTTTGTTACCATCCTGGATAGATATAAAAAAAATGCAACAGTGAACAACCCTTTAAAGACTCTCAGGTAACAGATCGGTGGCCTCTACCGTAAGGCCGGAAACTTTTTAATAAAGCCGTCAACTGCAATGAGATTTTATTACAGAAAAAAAATCAATCTATTTTTGAGCCTGTAAAGCTAACATTGGGCTTTATGACAAACATGAATCCACTATATAAAAATGTCACACACGTGAATTAAACACACAGGCTTATTATCTTATGAATATACAATCTCAGGCCTAGATTATAAACCATAGAGTAATGAACTTTCTTATTTATATGGTAATGGGTTGGAGCAAATCATAAACAGGGACGGTCAGGTGATGGGCTGGGGATCGGAACCAACCCTGATAACAGGGTCCCATGTACCAACCAAGCCACAGCAAAGAAGAGGAGTGTAGTCATCGAGGTATGATGGGTCCTTAGTACATTGTTAACCCCTTCGCCCCCGGCCGACTTTCCGTTTTTTTGTTTTTTGCTCCCCTTCTTCCGAGAGCCGTAACTTTTTTATTTTATTGTCAATTTTGCCATACAAAGGCTTGATTTTTACAGGACTAGTTGTACTTTTAAATGAAACCATAAGTTTTACCATATAGTGCACTGGAAAACAGCAAAAAATTCCAAGTGCGGAAAAATTGCAAAAAAAGTGCAATTGCATGATCGTTTTTGGGATATTTTATTCAGCGTGTTCACTATATGTTAAAACTGATGTATCGGTGTGATGCCTCAGGGCGGTACGAGTTCGTAGATACCAAACATGTATAGGTTTACTTTTATCTAAGAGGTTGCACAAAAATCAGACGTTTGTCCAAAAAAAGTGGCACACTTTTTGTGCCATTTACTGCAATCCGTATTGTTCTCATTTTTCGGAATCTATAGGATCATTGATGGTTTATTTTTGCATCTCAAGCTGACCTTTTTAATGGTACTATTTTTGCGCAGATGCTACATTTTCATCGCCTGTTATTGCATTTTGTGCAAAATTTGCGGTGACCAAAAAACGTAATTTTGACGTTTGGATTTTTTTTGCCGCTACGCCATTTGCCAATCAGATTAATTGATTTTATATTTTGATAGATCAGGCATTTCTGAACACGCCGATACCAAATGTATGTATATTTTTTTATTTTTTTTAACCCTTTAATTTTCAGTGGGGCAAAGGGGGGTGATTTGAACTTTTAATTTTTTTTATTTCATTTTTTCATTTTTATTTACTTTTTTTTATTTTACTAGTCCCCCTAGGGGGCTATAAGGATCTGTAGTCTGATTGCTGATTCATTTCTCTTGATCAGAGCTGCACAGCTCAGATCACCAGAAGTCCTCATGTGTTGTAACAGGTAGAACTCGGCCGGAGGTAACAGGAAGTGAGTCATGTGAGCTACAGGAGTCATCACATGACTCTGTGCTACCATGGCAATCATCTTCTCCATGTGATCACGTCACGTGACTTCCGATGGCAGCGGGTGAGTGAACATTTATCTTGGCGGGCATTTTAATTGCGGTCACATTTTGACAGCGCGATTTAAGAGGTTAACAGGTGCGGGTAAATCGCAGATCCACTTGCGCCTGCGAGGCACACATGTCTGCTGTATAAATCAGCAGACATGTGCAGGGATCACCACCGGCTCACCACAGCAGCCGCAGGCGATTGCCCCTTGATGGCTTAGGACGTACCGTACGGCCTGTGGTCGTTAACAGGTCAATCAATTAGTTAAGAAATCCATATTCTATCAACTCTAATGACGCTGGAGATACTATAAAAGGGGCGCTATTGCTATATGAATCACAGAGGTGCCGTGGCATTAATATATGGATGCAGAGAGGGGGCATTATTAATATATGGAGGTACAGGGAGGGTATTATTACTATATGGAAACACATTGGGGGCACTATTACTGTATGGAGACATAGTGAGCGTGTAGTAGGTGGGCAGTGCCCCATCATATAAATATGCTGTGTCTTGTATACAGTGTGTCCACCCATATCCTGTCCACCACCATTAATTTGAGAACAGCGGCAGCTATAGGCATAGAAGTGGTGTCTAGGTATAGTAAAGTAGCCATGAGCTATGCAATGAAACCACCTATAGCGCCACCTGGTGGAAAACAATGGAGTTAGCATTTTTATCTCGAAAACAGAGATAGTGAAAAGAAGTGAGTTACAAAGTTGTAGGGCATCATCAATTCAATACGAATCAACACCTTGCATACAGAAATGCTATGATTAGAACGTGTAAAACTCACAAGGCTGCAGACGTGAAGCGATAGCTCATGGAGATCTTCCTACAAGTCATTGGGTATGGTGGCTGTGTGGAGTGGCCTCCACGCTCACCTGACGTGACCCCATTGGACTTCTTTCTGTGAGGTCACATCAAACAGCAGGTGTATGCGACCCCCTCCACCAACATTGCAGGACCTACAACGACGTATCACAGATTCTTGTGCAAACGTGTCACCTACCATATTGCACAACGTGCAGCAAGATACAGTATGCTGTGCAGAGTCCAGATGTGCATTGCAGCTGACGGAAGACACTTTGAGCTTCAAAGTTAAATGAGCGCCATATGCGTGACCAGCATTCAATGTTTTGGGGGGGTCATGGGTTTTATATCATAGCATTTCTGTATGCAAGGTGTCGATTCGTATTGAATTGATGATGCTCTACAATTTTTTAATTCACTTTTTTTCTCTATCTCGTTCCGTTTTCGAGATAAAAATGCTAACTCCGTTGTTTTCCACCAGGTGGCGCTATAGGTGGTTTCATTGTGTAGTGCATGGCTACTTTACTATACCTAGACACCACTTCTATGCCTATAGCTGCCGCCGTTCTCAAGTTAATGGCGGTGGACAGGATATGGGTGGACACACTGTATACATACTGTTGAGTAATTCTGTATAAATGCATGTGTTAGTATTTAAGTGGTTCTTAGAGAAGAACAGATTATGTATGTGGTAGAGTTAGGACTATAGACTAGGTTGCCAAATTCTGCTTTCTATTGCTCAGGTTAGGTCAGCGATAGGGTCAGTTTTCGAATAGATAGGGTTAAAGTAGTAAAAGTGAGGAGTAACATGTGGAAGGGGCGGATGGCTAGCATGGCTAGGCGAAGGACCTCCAGAGGAGCAGGAGTCGAGAAGTAGGTTTAAGAGTAAGAGGACAAGGCCTCGGTGCAAGGCCCAGTCAGGAAATCCTGAGGTAACCTCAGGAGATGTGGAGCCTACGGCTCACCCTGGCAGGCTTAGAGAATCGTCCAACTAGAGAAGGTGTGAAGAATACAAAAGAAGGAGGTGCAGACCCTGGAGTATTGAGGACGAGGTCCAAGATAGCGGGGGAACAGAATGAAGAATAGTACTCCACAGAAAGAGAAAGGAAGGCCATGTCTCTCATAACAGTGTGAAGAATAAAGTAAACAAGACTTTTTGGCTAAGTGAACTCTGGTGTTGCGTGTCTTACAATCCAACCAAGTTGATGACAGGCAGCCAGGGTGATGGACTCCGGTCCAAAGCAACAATTTTCAGGCACATCTCCTGAAGCCACTTCCACACATGGAGTCTCCATGGCAAAGCAGCTCTGCACCCTTCTGGCCTGGGGTCGTCCCCTTTCAAGTGCCACTGCAAGCAGGGTTGTTCCTCACATAACCTGAGAAATAAGGCTGCTGGGAAGATGCCTAAGCTTACAGGACTACTAGTGGCTGCTGAAAAAAGATGGCAGGACATGGCCTGGGATGGAAAAGTAGCCCAACCCATCGTGTGTGGTACAGTGGGAAAAGAGCACAAAGTCAGACCCTGTTTCCTCAGAGGCTGGGGACCACCTCCGGTGGGTGTACCGAACAGAGAAAACCCACCCTTCCTGGGAAGCTGATGGTGAACAGGCAGCGGTTCTGAAGAAGCCCTTGAGGGTGCGGTCCAGATTGCTGAGGCTTGCCCAAAAATACCAGTTGGCAAGATTTTTAGAAGAGATGCCGAAACAGACAGCCCTTGGAGCGAGTCTGGAGAAGCACCATGGCTGACGGCCTGGTTGACGGGACCAATGGAGGAATCAGCCGCTGCCGAGCCACTTGGTCGTTAGGGTGGGGATCAGCTATTACTATGTGGAGGCACAGAGAGGCACTATTTTTTATGTTGGCACAGAATGAGCACAATTACTATATGGAGACATTATATCATTATTTTGGGATAGGACATATTTTCTGCCATTCTTTACGGCACAGCATTAGGCAAGTGTAAGGAAGTAAGTAGTTGCCACTTGCTATTCCCATGTATTCTAGTGCCGGTTATGCCTTATAGTTGCCGATCCCCTTTCTTTCCGGCTGTTGCTCCTCATATTCCCATTAAAATATTTTTGGCCATTTTCAGGTGAAAAAAACCCACAATTTATTACAAAAAATATCAACCCAAAAATAAAAATGAATTCAGGCCCCGAAAAATAATACAGACCGCATAATCCGTCCTTGTGCTGCTATTACTCGTGACACTTATTTTTATTGCACGCGTGCTTTTAGCCACCTAGTCTGAATTGGCACGCTAAGTGTAAGGCATTATTGCTCTTTTCTTATGTGGGACATGGAGCACTTAACGGCAATTTACAATGCTGGGAGAGGTGAGCGGAAAATATCTATAAAAGCATTAGGATTAAAGCGCGGACAGAGGGCAGGTACTGTGTGTCCCCCAGAGCTTACAATCAACTGACTGTGGAACGGGCAGTGAAGGGTCAATTAATATGTATTTATAACATATCATCTGATCTAATTTTTTCAGTATGTGGCAGAAAAAAGTTAAAAAAAAGAAGTCTGTAGGTGTGCTGATCTTCATGGGCTCATTAGTCCTATATGGGCATGTGGCACCCTGGACTAGCCAGGTCGTTACCGGTACTACAACACGACACCCTCACCCCGAGACAGGCACATCAGTCAGACACAAAATCCTTGTTGCCTCCCTCCAGGGGCTGATGGCCACACCAGGTGGGATGGAGCCAGGCAGTTGGCCCCACCCACTGAGGAGTTCACAGTCCTGGAGGCGGGGAAAAGGAAGTCAGTGTAGAGCTGGGTTAGGAAGTGGAGAGTTGAGTGAGCAAAGTGAAGGAGAAGGAGTGAAGGAGTAGTGGAGGAGCAAACTGACAGTGTCCGGGTACGTGGCCCGGGCACTTAGAGCAAGGTTGGCAGACGGTGGTGGCCGTCTGCAGGAGAGGCAGATCAACGCGGAACCGTATGACCGGGGACGGGCGGTGGCCCGCCAGTACCGAATCGGGGAGCGAAGTGAAACCAGCACAAACCGGCAGGGCCTGCGGACCCCGACCAGGCTTGGAGTCGCCGTTAATAAGGTCAAATCCATCAGTGACCGGAACCCCAGGGGTTTCCTAACAGCCAAGACCCGATTGAAGGCAACCGTCCAACCAACAAAAGGAAATACAGCTACTGCCACAGCTGGAGTTCCAAGGGCCAGAGCCTGCGGGCAAAAGGGCTCCTCCGGCACATATATACGCTGGGGAGCGGGTTACTGGTGGGAAGCCATCGGGACCGAACATCCACAAAAGGTGCAGGGAAAGGCAGCCACCACCAGCCATCCGGGAGAAGCCACAGCAGTCGGCTGCGGGACCCGTCCATGTAGCCGTTTGGTTTACCAGAGACTTTGCGTACATTTGTGGCTGAGTGAGTACAACCGTGCCTTCCGGCACCGCGCTGTGCAGTCCCCGCGACCCTGCACCTTGCCAGCCTGCCTCCCCGTTTCACTCATGGGCGAGGAGCGCCGCTCGAGTCTCTGGATCCGGCCCACCGCTCGAGCCACCGAGCAGCAGCAGCAGCGCCGGACCCGAGCGTTAGCGAGCGCAGCGGCGTCCTTCCCCCGCCCGCGACAACTTAGCGTCACGAACAGGATCTTACCGTTCTGCCGACTGGTAGAAGTGCGCCTTGTGTCCCGCCGGCGGTGTCCGGCCGAAAAATTTCAGAATCCGCCATCTTGGGCGCGAAGATTTTCCCGCTCGAGCGTCTTCTCGAGCAGTGGAGGCGCGAAAGCCGAAGCCCCGCCCCTGAAGAGGAGGTGCTGAGAAAAGACCAAGGGGGCCGCATGTGAACCGAGGCCATAAAAGCAGGGACGCCAGGACTCTGCCGCCATATTTGGTTCCTGGAAGATACCGCTGCCAGCATGTACCGTCCGTCCGGTAACCCCGCAGTCCCCTAGCCCGCGCCCGGTACCGCAGCGTGGGTGGAGGTCCGGACTGTTCAGCTGAGCAGCCGCCTGGAGGTCCGAATGCAGCTCCTCCTGGAGGAGTGGGAGGCCGACATGGCGGATGTGGTGGCGGCCATACGGAGACGCGAGGTGGGGGAAGTCTTGGAGGAGTGGGTAAGCGACCCACGCCCCTGTGTTCCTACAGGATCGATCGTCGCGGCTGAGGGGCCCAGTCTGCGCCCGCTCACCCTGCTACCTCCCCTGCTACCCGTGTTGGCTGCTGCCGCCCCGCCACTAGGCCCGCTACCCGCACAATCGGTAGCGGAACCCTGCCCGTCCGCCCAAGCGGACCAACCTGCAGCTGAAGCCCGCAGACGCCCCGAGCCGCTTCCCTGGAAGCTCCCGAAGGCATCATCCGTCTGCGAAGACTTACCGGTGGCGCCGGCAGTGACCGTGCCCAGTCCCGTCCCGGCTCCGGTGATCCGTCCCGTGCAGGAGGAGGCTGAGGTCAAGCGGGAGAGGACCCCTGTACCCATCCCCCATGCCTCGGCTGAGGCGGCGCTGGGTCGTTGCTGCGAGGCAGCGCCCCAGGCCATGTCACCGCGGGATCTTCCACCGAGGACGCCAGTAGTGGGCAGTGTAGTGGAAATCCAGCGGGGCCCGACCCGTGCGCAGGGGCAAGCAGTCGCCCCTTACTGGGACAGGGAACTGACCCCGCTGGGCCGAGAGATTGCGGAGAGAGAGAGGCGGAAGGCTGAGCTGATAGCCTGCACAATCCAAGAAAAGGAGAACCTCCGCAGAGCCACCTTCCGGGTACGGGGCCCGATCCACGAGGGGCAAGTAAGAAGATTTGACATCCGCCGGGGGTATGGATTTATTTTCGAGCCGGACCTGGAGGCCGAGGTGTTTGTGGCCCGCCGGGATGTTAATGCCCACCTGCCAGAGGGCTACCCGGGCCGTAACTTGCTCCCAGGCAATCTGGTAACGTACACGCGGCACTGTGAGGAGAGGGGCTGGTTTGCCCTGGATGCGAAGCTGAGAGGGGGCCAGGAGGCCCAGGAACCGGCCCAGTCTCCTCCTCTGGCCTGCGATGTGGATCTGAAATAAGGCAGCGGTCCCCCCGTTGCACCGTTGTCCCCGTTGGGACCACCAGTACCGTTAACCTGTTAAGTGAATGACTGTGAATCAACCGAGTAAATCATCTGATTATCCATCCGAAGAGAACCATCCCCGTTGGGACTGGAGTTGTTGTCCCCTGATTAACCGATGATTACCCCCCACCGTGCATAAGAAACTGCTTATGGACATGCCTGAGAACTCGCAGGGCACCCACGAACTTGTGGGATTGTAAATAGGTTGGGGCATGTTTTCGTTGCCGCCTCCGGAGAGGCTGATTTGGAGGATGGGCCTGGAGGAAAGAGATGGCCCAGGCCCGCCACTACCGCAACCGGTGGCAATCCTCTGGGGGTCAGGGGTCCCCCATGGACGTGGGGTCCCCTGAAGTGACAGTCGGGTGCGAGGCACCGTACCCGTTCCCGCTCGGGCAGCCTGGATCTGGACTGGGGTCAAGGGGTGCTGCCCATTTTCTTAGGGGCAGCATCAGGGCCAGGTTGCTTGGGTGGGAGAGCGGAAGACGTCCGTTGTTATTAAACTGTATACATATGTTTTGCAACGTTAAAGTACCATGCCTCCCGTTAAGGGAAGATTTATAAATATGCTTTTGTTGAATGTTTTCACATGTTTTATATCTTTTGCAGTTGAAAAATAAAACCGGTGATGGACGGGCAGCCCATGGACGGTCTGCATTCAACCAAGGGGGAATGTGGCGCCCTGGACTAGCCAGGTCATCACCGGTACTACAACATGACACCCCCACCCCGAGACAGGCACATCAGTCAGACACAAAATCCTTGTTGCCTCCCTCCAGGGGCTGATGTCCACACCAGGTGGGGTGGAGCCAGGCGGTTGGCCCCACCTACTCAGGAGTTCACAGTCCTGGAGGCGGGGAAAAGAAAGTCAGTGTAGAGTTGGGTTAGGAAGTGGAGAGTTGAGTGAGGAAAGTGAAGGAGAAGGAGTGGAGTAGTGGAGGAGCAAACGGACAGTGTCCGGGTACGTGGCCCGGGCACTTAGAGTAAGGTTGGCAGACGGTGGTGGCCGTCTGCAGGAGAGGCAGATCAACGCGGAACCGTAGGTCCGGGAACGGGCGGTGGCCCGCCGGTACCGAACCGGGGAGCGAAGTGAAGCCAGCACAAACCGACAGGGCCTGCGGACCCCGACCAGGCTTGGAGTCGCCGTTAATAAGGTCAAATCCGTCAGTGACAGGAACCACAGGGGTTTCCTAACAGCCAAGACCCGATTGAAGGCAACCGCCCAACCAACAAAAGGAAATACAGCTACCGCCACAGCTAGCGTTCCGAGCGCCAGAGCCTTCGGGCAAAAGGGCTCCTCCGGCACATATATACGCTGGGGAGCGGTTTACCGGTGGGAAGCCATCGGGACCGAACATCCACAAAAGGTGCAGGGAAAGGCATCCACCACCAACCGTCCGGGAGAAGCCACAGTAGCCGGCTGCGTGACCCGTCCATCCAGCCGTTTGGTTTACCAGAGACATTGCGTACATTTGTGGCTGAGTGAGTACAACCGTGCCTTCCGGCACCGCGCTGCGCAACCCCCGCGACCCTGCACCTTGCCAGCCTGCCTCCCCGTCACCACCAACCCCTACCCACGGAAGGGGGAAACAACATCCCAGCTGCTCCCTACCATCGCTCCCGGGATCCCCGTCAATAGCAGCGATGGTGCCCACGGACCAAATCCCCAAACCAAACTACCCCCTTTCACTCACGGGCGAGGAGCGCCGCTCGAGTCCCCGGATCCGGCCCACCGCTCGAGCCACCGAGCAACAGCAGCGCCAGACCCGAACGTTAGCGAGCGCAGCGCAGCGGCGTCCTTAACCTGCCCGCGACAGGCATATGAATTTAAAGGGTTTTTCCATAATTTCATATTGATGACTTGAGGGTCTGATCAGCTGATTGAAGGGGCTTAGAGCGCGAGACGTGGCTCAACTCTCCTACACAAGTGAACACTTGTAGTACCAATAGCGGCCACTACATGATATATGGCGCTGTGACCATCCATCAAGTGATTGTTGGATTTTAAGAGTCCCTCTTTAATAGGTAAGGGGGTACAGTAATTTTCGTGTCTGAACGTACTTCTACCACCTCCTTTGCCCGAGGGCAACATATGCGTTTTATCTTTAAGACCCATCACTGGTCTCTCCATCTAGTTTTGTTTTTGTTTCTTCTGGCAGCTTATTAGTTAATGGTCATTAGTTGTCTGTTAGAGCCGGGGGAAGGGTTCCTCTCTGTTTCCACCTCCAGCAATCAGTCTCTGGGTGAGAGCTAAACCCTTGTTACTCTGGATCTGATGTTGTCCACAGCATGGTTTTCTGACTGTCCAAAGCATGGTTTCCCAACTGTCCACAGCATGTTTTTTCCGGCTTTTCACAGTGTGGAGTTCCGACTATCCACAGCATACTTTCGAGTGTCCACAGCATGGTTTTCTGACTATCCACTACATGTTTTCCGACTGTCCACAGCATGGTTCCCGACTGTCCCATTGCGTGCCATTTTTGCTTCTGTTCTGGAAAACCTGGTTTGATGTGGCATAGAAACTGCTTTTTGACAGCCAACTCCCTTGGCTAGCTAGCTATGACGAACTGGCCTTCATGCCTTCTACATGGATTTGCTCCAAGCTCTGGTGGATCAGATGGAATCCATGAGCCAGGCGGTTCAGGAACTGGTGGTAAATATTTATCATAAAGCCAAGGACATTGGTGGAATCCAAGAGTTTAAGGGTCCAATGTCCACCTCCAAAGCAGCAAGTCGCTTCGGTCATTTAAAGGGGTACATTTACTGATCTTGAATTGGGGCCTGCTTCAGTCTGGTGCAACCCAAGCCGCTGTAGCACCAGTGACCTGAAAGATTTCTTTTCCTTCTAATAAGAGTTGTCTCCTGCACTTCATACTCAATCTGCAATCATCGGCTTCCAGGATCCATCAAGAGGGACTGGTTATATCCTTAACGCAGGGTGCACCCCAGACTTGGGCATCTTCTCTACCTCCAAATTCTTTTATGTTGACCCATGACCTGGTATTATTTGAACAGTCGCAGAGCACAGAGTCTGAAAGGAACCACCAGGCTTTGCACCATCACGTCCGTTTCCGACCTACTGATAAATTGAAAGACTCACTAGTTCGGTTTCCCATACTGAATTCACCCTTTTTCCTCGGCTGTCCTTCGAAGGAGCGCAGACTAGAACACCAGACAGACTCTGCCCATATCTAAGACTTTTATACCACTGGCAGATTAGGGTTACCTGGACTCAGAACCGCAGAAGTCAACGAGAGTTTGGTCTGTGTGAAATCTGGTCATCAGATACCTGACCACGCAAGATAGTCACCGACTGAACAGTCAACTGCCAAGGTGGGTCCGAGGATGCCCATCTGGGTGCACAGGTATGTCCCAATTATTCTGAAAAAATTATTGCTCGCAAATCTGTGCATCTTCAGGCCTTTATTGAAAAATGTTGTTGATGGCTTGCTAAAATTTATGTTTTCCTATAATAATCACTGGTATTGATGATGCCCCTCTCACCCAGGTTGTGGTGAAGTATGGTACTAAGAAGGTGACCATAAATGTTGTTACTGTACAATATTTGAATCTTGTTTTTGTCCGTGGCGGAGTTACACAGAGCAACAGGACTAGGAGGCACAAGACCCTAGTCCTGTAATGATAATATCCTGCTGATAAAGCACTGATTTTATTGAAACAGCACACAGTCTACTAAGTGACACTGCTGGAATCAGGGTCTCAGCCCCTACATCATACTGAGAGATTCCCTTTAACAATAAGAAGCATTATACTCTATCATTCATCTTTGATCTTTACAACCAGCTGTTCGGAGCCCGTTTGGTCGTCAAACTTGATCTCAGTGGGTGTATAACCTAATCCGTACAAGAGAAATTAATAAGTGGAAAATGACATTTATCACACATGAGGGTCATTATGAGCCTTTTGGGCTAAGTAATGTCTTATCTGTTTTTGTAAATATTGTAAATGATATATTCAGACATATAAGTGGTGGTCTTTCTTGATGACATCTTGGTTTCCCGCATGAAGCAGAGCCGGAGCTGTGCAGTGGCCGGCACCACCTAGCACTGAAGCCTGGTAAAGCCAACTGTAGTTGTAGGCACTGTGTATATGGTAATGTGAAGTATGGCTTATGTGCTAATAAATGTGTTAGCAGTGTAATGCAAAGTATAAGAATGTTATGTAGATACTAATAGATATAGCAGGGAAGTTGAAGTCTCCATGAATACAGGAAGCTGAGAGCAAAGGTAGGAGGAGTGACAGCTGGCCATAGGGTTGGGTAGAGAGGTTTCTAGGGAGTCAGTTCTGCGGAGGGGTTCCTGGAGTAAAGATGTGACATTTATAACTTGGGTCTGTCAGAGTACCCAGAGGTATCCTCCAGAGGTATCCTCCAAGGGTCTGGAGCCTACGGCTTGGCTCAGGATGGGCTGAGAAGACTCTGGGGACTAGACGGATGGCCAGAGAGAGAGCTCCTTGGGACGGGCCTAAGGAAATCGAGTGACTAGAAGCAGTGAGAGGCTAGTGAGAAGAACACAGGTAGCCACAGAGAGAAGAACATGGGAGAAGCAGAATCAAATGCCCGGCAATTGGAGAACTATGTCTCAGATAGCAGGATTGGTCAAGAAAGCATACCCTGGGAACGAACAGCAACAGAAACGAATGTGTGGCCATGTCTGTCATGAAAGTGGAAGAGGTTATAAACCATTCACAGTTATTTTGCAAAGAGTTCTCCAGTGTCCTGTGCATATCTACTACATCTACGATGGTGGGTGGCTGCAAGATGGTGGACGCTGCCCAAAAGAGTACATTAAGTGTTGCACACCCCTCCTGAAGTGGTCTACGAGGACTGGCCCTCTCGGAGTGCGGAGCCCTCATGGCCCGGCGTCTGCACGTTCTTTCATATGAGTCACACATATGACGTTTTTCTGTCTATCATGTGTGTCGCCCCAGGGATGCTGAGCCTCTAGAGGGACGCCACAGGGTTTCTTCAATATGGCAACAGGTACTGTTAGTTTTGTATATGTCATGACGCCACTCACGGCTTGCTTTCAGGGATGTGAATGACCGCCGCTGCAGATTTTTACGAGCGTCTTGGGCTGATGGGGTCTGCAGCCAGATAATGTAGCTTCCCGTGAGTGAGGCAGGCCCCAGGGGCTCGGGTGAGCACAGTAGCGGGTCCAGGAATAACACAGGCTGAGTCCAAAAGTCTTTTATCTGGTTTTTACTCACTCAGATGTTGCTGTGATGAACCAGGTAGGACCAGGAGCTCCTTCAGGCCAGTCTGAGGGTAACAGAATAGCTCGCCTTCCTAGCACTTTGTGTTTGGATAACCCCCTGACTTGAAGTACCATGGGGATCTATCTAGGGAGTCGCAACTGCCTTTTCTCCCCTGTGTTTGGCCCGTTTGCCGGCAGCGTGGACCAGGTGAGATGGCTTCAGGCTCTGTCTCCTTATGGGTCCCTGCGTTGCTGCTGAGGCTCGGACTCTGTGAGGTACTTGTAGTTCCCCCCACCGGCAGGTTTAGCAGTTAGTTAAACTGAAGTCTGCTCTAGGGACCTGTACCCGGTACGTGCTTAGTCACCCCGGACACTTCTCTCTAACTGACCAGGTGACCGTTCTCCCCCGCCAACGGTTACTACCCCGTACAGGGTATGACTAGTGGTCGCGCGTATATCACCTCATGACCGCCACACTCCACTACCAGACTGGCTCTCCTCTCTTCCTGACAATCTCTGCACTTTAGCTCTCAGCTCCTCCGCTCCGCCCATTGATAAGATTTGAAAGCTAGCCCCCTCTGGAGACTACCCAAGGGTCCCATCTACTGGTGTGGGAGAACTGGTTGCTATGTGTCTGTCGCGGGCGGAGGAGGGGACGCCGCGCTCTCCCACTGCTCGGGTCCGGCTGCCGCGGCGGCTGCTGCGGCCTGCTGCTGCCGCTCGGTGGCTCGAGCGATGGGCCGGATCCCGGGGACTCGAGCGGCGCTCCTCGCCCGTGAGTGAAAGGGGATTGGGTTTTGGGATAGTTTATTGTCCGTGACGCCACCCACGGTTGTGGTGATTAAGTGGACACTACCGCTGCTCTGGCTGGGGAGCCCGGGAGTGATGGTATGGAGCAGCCAGTTGTTGATTTGCCCCTCCGTGGTGAGGTTGTGACACCACCGTTGCTCTGGACGGGGATCCCGGGAGCGATGACAGGGAGCAGCTTGGATGTTGGTTCTACCCTCCGTGGGTAGGGGGGGGGGGGGTTGGTTGTCCCGGGGCCCCGGTGAGGGTTAGGGATGACAGGCGGGTATGGGGCCTGTGGAGGTGCAGGGGCAGCGCTGTGCCGCACGGCACGGAGGTACTCACTCAGCCAGTAAACACGACACAGTTCTCGGTAAACAAACGGCTGGTTGGACGGGTCCCTCGGACGGTTACGGTGCTGATGTTCCCTGCAGTTAGCGGTGACGGTCTCTTCCCTGCACCTATGTAAAGTCTTTTTGGTAGCGATGGGTTTCCACCGGTTACCCGCTCCCCGACCTGGACATGAGCCGGAGGAGCTCCTCTCTTGCCCGCAGGCGCTAGCCCTGGGAAACTGGTGCCTTGGCGGTGGCGGTGTCTACCCTTAACGGTCGCACTGTTGCCTTCAATCGGGACTTGGTTGTTAGGAAACAGAGGTCCCCTTCACTGACGGATTTGGCAAATTATGGCGACTCCTAGCCTTGCCGGGATCCGAAAGGCCCCTGCCCTGGTGCTGACTGTTCTTCGTATACTGCTCCGGTACCGCCGGGTCACCACCCGTCCGCGGTCTTTCCAGCAACCTCCAAACAGTCCCCCTGCAGACTATCACCGCCGTCTGCTGACCTTGCTGTCTCAGTCCGGGGCACACACCCGGACCAACTTCAGGCTTTCTTAACTGTTCCTTTTCTGTCGCCACTCTTACTGTCCTCCTTTACCACTTCCTTCTACTTCACTCCCTCAAACTGATCTGCTCCTCAGACCCTAGTCTGACTTTAACTTCAACTCTCTCTCATCTGCCTGGTTTTCCCGCCTCCAGGGCTGTGAACTCCTCGGTGGGCAGAGCCAACCTCCTGGCCCACCCCCTGGTGTGGACATCAGCCCCTGGAGGAAGGCAACAAGGATTTTAGGTTAGCTTAGGTGTACCTGCCGGGAATGTGGGGTGCATGTAATTTGGTGACCTGTGACCCCTGGCTTGCCCAGGGCGTCACATTCCCCCTTAGCAAAACGCAGACCGTCCTCGGGCTGCCCGTCCAACACCGGTTTTATTTTCCTTTTGTTTTTCTGCAAAGATAAGAAAAACGGTAACATATATACAAGTATAAAAACATCATCCCACATCGGGAGGCACATTTCTTAAACGTTACGGTTTTAAACGGTTAACGGTTACGGTCTCCGCTCTCTCCCACCCAAGTAACCTGGCCCTGATGCTGCCCCTAAAACCCAGGCAGCACCCCTTGACCCCAGTCCTGAACCAGTTACCCGAGTGGGATCTGTCCTTCCCCTCCAGAGGGTAGCCACCGGTTCCTGTGGTGGCTGGGCCCCAGCCTGCTCTGCTGTGGGCCCTCCCTCCAACCTGCCTCTCCGGACGCGGTAATTGCGGTAACGGTAACACAACTTATTTACAAGCCACTAGCGTCTGTGGTTTCCCTGCAAGTTCACGGGCTTGTCCATAGAAAGTTCTCTATGCAAACAGCTTTTTGAAGGGTCCCCACGGGGACAACGGTGCCGGCAACGGCCGGTTGCAAATCATGGTGCAATCAGGTGACTCTTCGGTAATTATTCTCATTTTCACAACTTTTCAAACACACTTAAAACACACCTGTTTTCTTCCCCCTCCCCCTTTTAAAGAACGGTTTCCCTGTACCTAAGTGGGGGCCTACCTAGGTTGGGACGGGTGGACCTCCGGGGTCCGGTGTCAGTGGGGCTAGGCAGTGGGGCAGAGGGAACAATCGGTTCCTCCTCCCTGCTATCGTGTGGGGCAGGCGAAGGCATAGGGGAGCTGGGCACAGGTTGATCCCTGGGCACTGGCACTGGTTCTGGCTCACGGTTGACAGCTTCCACCACTTCTTCATCCACAGGTTGTGGTAACAGTATCACTGGAAGAATCACCGCGCCGTTCTGTGTAGGCCAGTCTGCTGGGAAGTCACCCATCACAGTGTGGATCACCTCTTTTGCCTTCTCTGCTGGTGGAGGAACTGGTACTTCAGCCATCGCCCTCAATGCTGGTGGGCACCTTTTCAGGTGGTCCCGGGAAACCGTGGCCAAGGTGCCCCCTTGGTCACGACTGATCTGGTAGGCCTTTCCATCTTCCCATCCTGTGGGTTGTATGACGTATGGGATTTGTTCCCATTGATCATCCAGCTTGTGGGTCTTCCTCTTCCGCTTTAACACCACATCTCCAGGCTGGAAAGGGCTCGCAGACGCTTTCTGATTGAAGCGCCGCTCCTGTTGTTCTCGACTCCGACTTAGGTTCTTCTCCACATACTCCTGAATCTGTCGGTACTGCACCCTCCGCCGGGTGTCCCATTCAGCCGTTGAGGGGAGTGTCTCTGGGGCTTCCAGTCCCATTTCCAGATCCACCGGCAGTCGGCCAGGCCGAGCCCTCATCAGACACACTTGGGGTGCACTTCATTGAGCTAGACGGATATTGTTGTACATATCGACCCAAGTCAGGCAGCTTCTCCGGCCACAGGTTCCGCTCCTCCAACGGCAACGTTTTGAGGAGGCCAAGGACCAGATGGTTCATCTTCTCACACATACCGTTGGTCTGGGCATGGTAAGGTGTGGTCCGGATCTTCTTGCAGCCGTACAGCTGACAGAACTCATGGAATACCTCCGCCTCAAAGGCTGGACCTTGGTCGGTAAGCACCTTCTCAGGGTATCCATGGGGTCAACAGAAGTAAGCTTGGAACGCTCTAGCGGCGGTACGGCCGGTTAAGTCCTTGACCGGGACAACCACCATGAACCGGGAGTAATGGTCTACTATGGTCAGAGCGTAAGTGTACCCACTTCGGCTGGGGGTGAGCTTTACATGGTCCAAGGCGACCAGCTCCAGCTGTTGGTGTGTAATGATCGGGTGTAGGGGAGCCTTCTGGCTGGCTTCATCCTTCCTCCTCAACGTACAAGGACCGCACTCTCGACACCAGGCCTCCACAGACTCCCGCATCCCACTCCAATAGAACCGCTCCCTCAACAGCATCTCCAGCTTCTTCCATCCGAAGTCGCCGGCACCATCATGGTACGCCTGCAGAACAGTGGGTACATCAGCTTGGGGAATAACCAACTGGCGGATCTTCTCATGGGTCTTCGGGTTGATCAGCTCACGGTACAACCTCCCCTGATGTAGGCACAGCCGGGTCCGTTCCTTCCACAAGCGTTGGGCTTCAGCTGGGGCGGCAGGGTCCATCCCAGCAGCGCCTTGCTCCACCAGGGTCTTGACTAGGCAGACAGCGGGCGCCTGATTTTGAGCTTCCTGCCACTCCTGACTGTGCAGCGGATCCAGGTTCACCCGTTGTTGGTGGACATGTACCTTCTCAGTTGGTGGCCGGTGGAATGCAGGCAACTCGATCTCCTCAAGGTCATCATCCTCGCACCCACCTTCTGACAAGTGGGGCATCCGAGAGAGGGCATCAGCATTAATGTTGACACGACCGGCCCTGTATTTGATGGTGAAGTCATAGTTGGCTAGTCTGGCCACCCACCGCTGCTCCAACGCGCCCAGCTTGGCCGTGTCCAGGTGAGTCAACGGATTGTTATCCGTGAAAGCGGTGAATTTTGCTGCGGCCAAGTAGTGGCGGAACCGCTCGGTGATAGCCCACACCAGTGCCAGGAGCTCGAGCTTGAAGGAGCTGTAGTTCTCAGGGTTCCTTTCAGTCGGCCGGAGTTTTCGGCTAGCATAGGCAATCACTTTCTCCTTTCCTTCCTGGACCTGGGACAGCACTGCCCCCAAACCCACATTGCTGGCGTCTGTGTAGAGGATGAATGGGCAGCCGTAGTCAGGGTACGCTAGGACCTCTTCTCCAGTCAAGGCCGCTTTCAGCTGACGGAAGGATTCCTCATGCCTGTCCTCCCACACCAGTGGGGCTCCGATGGGTCTACCACCTTTGGTCTGTCCCACGAGGAGGTCTTGCATGGGAGCAGCCATCTTCGTGTACCCCTTGATGAAGCGCCGGTAGTACCCCACCAGACCCAAAAACTGCCTTACTTCCCTCACGGTGGTTGGTCTTGGCCAGTCCTGGATGGCAGTGATCTTTTCAGGGTCGGGGGCGACACCTTCCGCACTCACCACATGCCCCAGGTACTGCACTCTGGGTTTCAGCAGGTGGCACTTGGAGGGCTTCAACTTCATCCCGTATTTGGCAAGGGACGCGAACACCTCGGCTAGGTGCTCCAGATGGGCTTCATACGTCTGAGAGTACACAATCACATCATCCAGGTATAACAGGACGGTCTCGAAGTTTAGATGCCCCAGACAGCACTCCATCAGCCGTTGGAAGGTTCCAGGGGCATTGCACAGCCCAAACGGCATGCTATTGAATTCACAGAGCCCCATTGGGGTGGTGAAGGCAGTTTTCTCCCGGTCTTCCAGGGCCACTGCCACTTGCCAGTACCCACTGGTGAGGTCAAGGGTAGAGAAGTAATTTGCGGTTCTCAGTGCGGCCAAAGACTCTTCAATACGGGGCAGTGGGTAGGCATCTTTATGCGTTATCTGATTAATCTTCCGGTAGTCCACACACATTCGCATGGTACCATCCTTCTTCTTGACCAGTACCAACGGAGCGGCCCAGGGACTACAGCTGTCCCGAATAACCCCTGCCTCTTTCATGTTCCTCAACATATCTTTGGCACACTGGTAATGTGCAGGGGGAATAGGCCTGTACCTCTCCTTGATAGGGGGGTGTTCACCGGTGGGGATGTGGTGTTGGACCCCTTTGATCTGCCCAAAGTCTAGTGGATGTTTGCTGAAAACTTGTTCATACTCCCGCACCACCCTGTATACCCCTGCTTTGTGATGTGTAGGGGTATCATCAGTGCCCACATGTAGCTGTTGGTGCCACTCATTTACCTCCCCTTGAGGCGGGGGAGTGCTAGTAGTAGGTGGGGAAACTGAGGGAGTGGCCTCGTGGATGGTGTGGGGATCCAGGGTGAGCAGCTTGGCAATGGTGGCATACCGGGGAAGCCTGACTTCTTCCTCTCCACAGTTCAGTAGCCTCACGGGCACTCTCCCCTTCTTTACGTCTACCACCCCTCGGGCGGCCATTACAGTGGGCCAGTGCTCGGAGGGTATGGGCTCCATCATGGCAGGGTAGTCACGCCCCTGAGGCCCTACCGCTGCCCTACACCAAATCATCATCTCACTCCTAGGGGGCACAATCAACGGAGCAACATCCATCACTCTCACTCCACCAATCTCTCCTCCTGTTGAGTTTACATGCTGGCGGTACATCAAGGCTCGGATCTCACGCTGCACAGCTCTCTGTCGGCTCCCCGCCGCCGTGGCGGCCAGCTGTTGCAGTAGGGCCAACACATCACCCATACAGTGCTCCATCACATTGGTTCCTAGCACTATCTTCGGGTTATGATCACTGGGTTCATTCATGATCACAATCATACCCTGGTGTTGCAGTTCAGCTTACCCCACTGTCATAGCCACCTGTTTATACCCCACTTGGGTCAATGGGAGTCCATTAGCAGCAATTAGCGTTATACTAGTATCTGGGGGTGCCAGCTCGTCTATCCCCCAATACCACTGGTACAATGTGTATGGTATGGTGGTTACTTGTGATCCAGTGTCCAAGAGAGCCATCACCGGTATGCCGTCCACAGCCACGGGGATGATAGGGCCGGGCCCCGACATACCGGTCCCGCCAGTCTGGGGGGCCACGGGGTTCTACTCCTGAGGATTGGCCCGGGGCCCCAGGGGTTGCTCGTTTAACGGGCACTGTCGGAAGTAATGCCCAGGCTTACGGCACTTGTAGCAGGTTGGAGGTCTGCTCCGCGGGTTGTTAGCACTTCTCCGCTGCATCCAGGGAACATCCTCAGGGCTGTCGGCAAGCTGTATCTGTGCTGGAGGCTGAGACCTGGTCAAAGGTTGGAGTGCAGCGAGAATCTTGGCGAGGTCTCCGTCCATGCGACGGACCTGGGCTGCCAGTTCCTCCATCGTGCTGCTTGGGGCTGTAGGTACTGGAGAGGTTGGTAGGGCAGGGGCCACCACGACGGGGGCCGTCTCAATGGGCCACGGGGCTGGCTCCAAGATTTCTGAAGCTGGGGGCTGCAGTGCTTTAATGGCCCATTCCTTTAACATGGCAAAGTCCACATCAGGGTGTTCTAGGGCCCACAGCTGGAGTTGTTTGCGATCCTCAGGGGACCTCATCCCCTGCACAAATTGCTCTACTAACATCTTGTTGCTGTCCGCCTCATTAATAGGATTCACCCACTTTAGTGTGCGGAGGGCGGTTTGTAGACGTAAGGCATAGTCCCGAATGCTATCCACAGACCGTTGCCGGCACTGGTAAAACTGCATCCTCAGCTCAGCTTCAGTACGGGTCTCAAAGGCAGTCTGTAGCTTCTCAAAGATGGTGGCTACAGAGAACCGGTCCCCCTCGGCCCAGGTCTCCGCCTCCTGCTCAGCCGCGCCCGTTAACTGGCCCAGTACTACCGCTGCATGTTGCTTATCGGTCAGGGGGTACAGTTCTAGCAACGGGTTAAGCTTTTTCCGGAAGACCTGTAAAGCATCAGGTTTCCCGTCATACTGCGGTAGCCAGGTAGCTCCGGGCGCATAGGGCAAGGAGAACGGCATCACCTGAGCGAGCGCGGGGGCCGCGGCACCTCCCGCCAGCGCGGCCGGGACCTGGGCAGGCCCATTCCCATCCACAAGTGCCACTGCGGCTGCGACCACCGCTCCTCCAGCGGCTCCGTCGGGCGCAGACATCTTGTTTCCGTCCCCCTTAGCCTCTTTCCGGCCCCTCCTCTATCGGGGCGGGGTTTTGGCCTTCGCGCCTCTACTACTCGAAAAGACGCTCGAGCGGGAACTTTTCGCGCCAAAGATGGCGACTTCCGAAATTTTTCGGCCGGATACCTCCGGCGGTCACAAGGCGCACCTCTACCCAACGGCAGAGCAGTAAGATCCTGTTAGTGACGCCAAGTTGTCGCGGGCGGAGGAGGGGACGCCGCGCTCTCCCACTGCTCGGGTCCGGCTGCCGCGGCGGCTGCTGCGGCCTGCTGCTGCCGCTCGGTGGCTCCAGCGATGGGCCGGATCCCGGGGACTCGAGCGGCGCTCCTCGCCCGTGAGTGAAAGGGGATTGGGTTTTGGGATAGTTTATTGTCCGTGACGCCACCCACGGTTGTGGTGATTAAGTGGACACCACCGCTGCTCTGTCTGGGGAGCCCGGGAGTGATGGTATGGAGCAGCCAGTTGTTGATTTGCCCCTCCGTGGGTAGGGGGTTTGGTGGTCCCGGGGCCCAGTGATGGGGTTGGTATGGTGGACAGGCGGGTATGGGGCCTGTGGAGGTGCAGGGGCGCAGGGGCAGCGCTGTGCTGCCCGGCACGGAGGTACTCACTCAGCCAGAAAACACGACACAGTTCTCGGTAAACAAACGGCTGGTTGGACGGGTCCCTTGGACGGTTACGGTGCTGATGTTCCCTGCAGTTAGCGGTGACTGTCTCTTCCCTGCACCTATGTAAAGTCTTTTTGGTAGCGATGGGTTCCCACCGGTTACCCGCTCCCCGACCTGGACATGAGCCGGAGGAGCCCCTCTCTTGCCCGCAGGCGCTGGCCCTGGGAAACTGGTGCCTTGGCGGTGGCGGTGTCTCCCCTTAACGGTCGGGCTGTTGCCTTCAATCGGGACTTGGTTGTTAGGAGACAGAGGTCCCCTTCACTGACGGATTTGGCAAATTATGGCGACTCCTAGCCTTGCCGGGATCCGAAAGGCCCCTGCCCTGGTGCTGACTGTTCTTCGTATACTGCTCCGGTACCGCCGGGTCACCACCCGTCCGCGGTCCTTCCAGCAACCTCCAAGCAGTCCCCCTGCAGACTATCACCACCGTCTGCTGACCTTGCTGTCTCAGTCGGGGCACACACCCAGACCAACTTCAGGCTTTCTTAACTGTTCCTTTTCTGTCGCCACTCTTACTGTCCTCCTTTACCACTTCCTTCTACTTCACTCCCTCAAACTGATCTGCTCCTCAGACCCTAGTCTGACTTCAACTTCAACTCTCTCTCATCTGCCTGGTTTTCCCGCCTCCAGGGCTGTGAACTCCTCGGTGGGCGGAGCCAACCGCCTGGCCCACCCCCTGGTGTGGACATCAGCCCCTGGAGGAAGGCAACAAGGATTTTAGGTTAGCTTAGGTGTACCTGCCGGGAATGTGGGGTGCATGTGATGTGGTGACCTGTGACCCCCTGGCTTGCCCCTGGGCGTCACATGTCTGTGCGTACACACCTCGTTCTGGCCCTTAGGATTACCTAGAAGTACTGTCCCAGCATGGGTGCAGTACTCAGTGGTGCCTGACCGGGTCAAAGGCGCCACACATGCACTGCCCTTTGTGATGGGAGGGCAGCGCTTACAAGCTTTTTGATAAAGAGCTTGTAAGTGTTGCTCTAAAGCTGGCATCCATGCCCTTGTGATCCTCCAAACTGCCCCTGTTAGAAGCATCGGAGAGCAAACAGTTTGGGCTACCTATGAAGTTCTGCCGCCAGTCGAAGCTGTCAATCATCAGGAACACACCCCTCCCCATGGTAAACAGGCTACTGGGAGGCAGAAATCTAGTCTTAATAGCTCTCGGCAGAGTGGCTTTCAAACAAACATTGCAGTGTATATATATAATCAGTTTGTGGTAGAGGGTCTTGCATTTCTTCCTAGTAGGACTCCTAGTAGGATTTGTATGCCCTGTAGATTTTTTTCATTTATGTACACTGGTTCCATGTATTATGGCTCAATATATATCAGAGGAATAGCATGAGATGACCAGCCTACAGAAAAACATGTCTTAGGGATACTCTGCTGGGAGATGTTTACACTATATGTGTCTATGGGTAGCCACCAAGTGTCTGTGATGAAGATTGCAGCCAGTTACCATTTGTCATGACTTGATGAGATTTGTGGAAAATGTAAGGATTAATGTTTCTTTTCCAGAAACGGCGCCACTCCTGTGCATAGGTTGCGGTTGGTATTGCAGCACAATCTCACTCACGTCTGCAGGGTTTAGCTGAATTGCCAAGCACTGCCTATGGACTATTGTGGCGCCCCTGAGGCTTAATTCGCCCCAGGGTACTGCATCTCACTTAAGGTGCTGTACTTATCCCGGGTAAGGAAGGGGTTAATCACTGGCGTTTCTCACATTCACAAACAACACACAGGTGCTTTCCCACCGAGGAGATGGCCTAGGGTAGATGGGGGGTGGCCATCACGAGGAATGGGACTTTCCCGGTCACTAGGACAACCACCTGGTTGGCGGGCACCACTTGGGAAAAAGAAGGAGGATCTTCACTCATAGTTAGCCCCGGGCACAGCTTGGGGTGAGGAGCACAGTTGGGACATCAATGCAGGCATATTCTCTCTGGCTTCACACTTCTGTGAGCACTGCAAGACCCGTGGCTTGGAGCAGGCCGCTCAGCCTGGGTTCTCTGCAGCTACTGGGGATTCCAGGGTCTGTGGTGAGTGCAGGAAACACCCACAGCCCGTTCCATATTCCACCTATACCGGGATTGGAGGGACCCCGACCAGAAAGGACAAACGGTGGGCATACCGGCGTTAACCTCCAAATTATCCGGGATCGACTGGGGCCCATGACGGCAGAGACCGGTACCCTGAGGGCAGCACTTGAACTCAGAATAGAAAGACCTGGAACCGCCGCAGCTGACTCAGCCTCTTATTGCCATCGCCCCGCGCTTCGGCGCCAACGGCCATTACAGCCCTCATCATCCTCCCCGGGGCCCGCTCCACCTGTGGGGAGCAGGACCATCCTTGCTGTGAACCACGAGCCCCGGAGGACATCACCCGTAGCAGCAGCTAATCCCTTGCCGCGTACCACAGGTGGCATCACGAGACAACTACTACTCCCAACCTCCTCAACCTCTATCATCCCACCATCATCCATCCTCCTTTCCTTTCATTCTACACCTCAGGGCCACAAAGCCAGGCAGGGTCATCCGTGACATCCCAGACCCGACATCACAGGCCTGGCGACGAGTATATCTAACCCCTGCCTCGTGGGTGCTACACCATGAGGTGGTGGAATTCAGGTCAGGAGACCCCCGGTCAGTCAATGTCGTACTCGTAAATCAGCGTCATGATTATTAGTAAATGCAAATTGTTAATTGTTTTGTCCTACAGATTGCTGCACTTTTAATCGCCCTCAGTGCTTTGTCTATAAGTAAGATATTAGCGGCTGATGGTGCCCTAAATAAGTAATAGCGCGGCGTGCATTATTTATGACCTTCCGTCAAGGCTCCCCTTTTACTGAACGTGCTCTACAGTCACACTTCTCCTTCGCTGTACATCTGTCCCAACTAAAAATAATGTGACGTATCCCCTGCTGTTGACGCGCGCAGATGTCGTGTCATTGGCGTTGGTTTACATGCTGAAAATAGAATAATCTGCCTTTCCCTTTTTCTAAAAAAGAAAAATATAAATTCTTCCGGAAACAGCACCTCCTCAGGCTGCCGGAGATATTGCAACTCCGTTTGTTTAAAGGAAATAGGGCTGAGCTGCAATTCCACACGCAGCCTGCTGACAGGTGTGGCGCTGTTCCTCGAAGAAATTAATCTTGTATGACGTGTTTTTTAAATTTTTATTGTTTTTTTTAATTTGTCAGTTTAGCTTATTTTTTAGGTCAAAAGAGGAAATTGTTACACAATCTACTGAAAATGTTCTGCTGCTTTTTTAATTCATTACGTAGGATTACAACTTGAACAATATAGATCAGTTGACAGGTTGTAGTTCTTTGTTTCTCCTTTGGGGGCACTGTGGAAAAAAAAGTTATTACCCACAAAGAACATTTTCAGCAATTAAAAATGTCACATGCATAAAAAAAAAAAACTTAGCCGATCGGATTGAGTCTGCCATTTAAACAGTCAGCCAGTACATGGATGGGACTACTCAACAGTTACCAAATAATAGTGTGACTGTAGGCTACATTAATTTTTTTTAATTGCATGCTACCTACAGTGAAGCATGGTGGTGGCAGTGTCTTTGTGTGGGCTGCATGAGTACTACTGGTGTTGAGAGCTACATTTCATAGATAGTATCATCAATTCACAGCTGTACTGCTCTATATGGAAAGTGAAGATGCTCCCATCACTCCATTCATTGGGTAGACATGTATGTTTTCTAAAAGTGTGGTGCTAATAGTGAAGCATGGTGATGGCGGTGTCCTTATGTAGGGCTGCTGGTGACGATGAACTACATTTCATGGATGGTATCATAAATGCTCTATTGGGATAGTGAAAATGATCCCATCACTCCATGCCTTTGGTAGACGTGCATGTTTTCTAAAAATGTAATGCATATAGTGAAGCATGGTGATGGCAGTCCCTTATGTGGGGTTGCATGAGTGCTGCTGGTGTTAAGGAGCTACATTTCATAAATGGTGTCATGAATTCACAGGTATACTGCTGTATATGGAAAGTAAAGATGCTACCATCACTCCGTGTGTTTGGCAAATGTGCATGTTTTCTAAAACTGTGGTGCCTACAGTGAAGCATGGTGGTGGCAGTCCCTTATGTGGGGCTGCATGAATGCTCCTAGTGTTGGGAACTATGTTTCCACTGATAGTATCATGAATTCACTGGTGTACTGCTCTATATGAAAAGTGAAGATGCTCAAATCACTATGTGCCTTTGGTAGACATGCATGTTTTCTAAAAGTGTGGTGCCTACAGTGAATCATTCTGGTAGCCCTATCCTTATGTAGGGCTGCATGAGTGCTGCTGGCGTCGGGGCTATATTTTATTGATGTTTTTATGACTTCACAAGTGTACTGCTCTATAATGATGGAGCAGATGCTGCCATCGCTCCAGCCCTTGGTAGACGTGCATGTTTCCAACATGACAATAATCCATTACACACATGCTGCATTTCTAAAGAAGAATAGGGTGAAAGTGGTTCAGTAGTCTCTCCTAATCGGACCCCAACTGAACACCCATGCAAAATTCTGCAGAGGCAAGTTGTCGTCATCAACATCCAGGTTCTTAAAGAATGGAAAAATATTGAATGTCGTCAACCTGTTGTCACGGGTGACACTCATGTGGTTTCTGGCAATAGAAGGTCACAGAGTTTCGCTGCACAAAATGCTCCCTGAATTTCCATTGGTAGTTTTCCTGCTGGGTTTTCATCTCTCCACCTTTTGGACCCACAGGAGCTCGCCTTTCACCCAGCTGCTGATCATCAATATTCTTTTGATGCTTAAATACTCCCTTCTTCCCTGGAGTGGTGCTGGTGTTATTATTCAGTTCATTCAAGCTCTGGTAGCAAGCAGGTTGCTTGTACTCATCTGTAGTATTGTTGCTGAAGCTTTGCTGTGTCATCTGTGGATAAGTAGTTCATGCACTTTTCCCCTGTGTGTCCTCCTTGTGTCTTCCTTTAGCATATAGTAAGGTTGACGAAGAGCTCATCCCACCCGTTCACTATTTAGGGTCCAGCACCAGGAATTTCTAGGGTCAGATATCTGGCACGGCGCATAGGTGTTTAACCTATCTAGAGTCGTGAGAGACCCCAGGGACCAGCAGTAGGTTTAGTCAGGGGTCACCATCTCCCCCTTCCGTAGACACAGGGGTCTCTGTTATGATTCAGGGACCGAGGATAATCAAAAATGCGGAATCCCAAAAGGTAATAGAGTGGCTGGAACCTTAACGGACTGCAGACCTAATCCTGACACATAGCTAGAAGTAGCCGTGGGGCGTGCCTACGATGATCTGGATGCCTCGACAAAACCGGAGAACTAAATAATCTCACAAATAGAGATATAAGAAAGCTAATCTGCCTCTGAGCCGTTCCCAAAGATAGATAGCCTTCCACATTTAAAAGGCTACGGTGATATAGAAAAACACAATACAAAGCTAGAAAAGACAGATTTCAGCAAAGGTGAGGCCCAAACTATCTTTATAGGAAAAGAGCAACTGTCTGCAGCCGTAAAAACCCTAATATATACCAGCACTTCTGATATGGAAAAATCATGAGGTCACACAACCTCTCCCCCACTGTATCAGCACTCTGATGTTACTGGGATCCAAAAACAGTAATACAGATGAGGGACTGAATTAATACCAGGCATGACAAACACAGTACATTGCAGAATCATGGAGCTAAGTATACAGACACTCCCAGCAGGGAATGATCCCATTCCACCACGCACTCCACACAGACAAAATAGGAATCAAGCATTAGTATCAAAGCAGAAAAAGCAACAAGAAAGTGGAAAACAAACAGCAGAGGTACAAAAAACACTTATCTGAGAGGAGTTCTGGTAGTGAGCAGAGCTGGTTACAGAAAGTCCTTTACACACAGGGGACCATTGAGCTCCGGCAAGTGACCAGAGAAAACTACTGAGTTAAATAGCCCAATCTGACCCTGATTGCCAGTCCTCCACAGGTGTGTGGCTTTCATTCCACACACCAACTGCACCGCCAGCACTGACCACAAGAGGGAGCTCCAAACCTGAAAACGTATTCACAACAGGTCTCTGTCCCTTACCTTTCGCCTCTCCCTTGGTACTTCCCAGCTACTAGCGAGACACCTATTCATTCTATACCTGGAAAACTTTGTTCCGTTTTTAAAAAATGTGGAGGTCATACAAAATACTAAATGTAGTAGTTTTTGATGTGGTGTACTCATTTTTGTACTAAAGTGGAAGATTTTGTATTGAAAGTTATATTATTAATCTTTCTTACAAAAACATTCTCTCAAATTCAGTCTTGCAAAAAGTATGTAAATAATTATTTTCTTCAGTGAGTTATTTAAAAATCTTCCTTTTCATAGGGGGTGTACTCATTTATGTTGAGCACTGTATGTATTTTTTTTATCCAATCTACATGCCACTGTTCTCTTGAATCTGGCAATGGTATTGTTTTGTTCCTGCGCCCCTTCATCCCTGAAATATGACCCCTTCTTCACTGTAGGTAGATCTGGTCTTGTTGGCCAACTAGGCATGGTCTTAAAATGCTCCTCGTGGGCTGTCTTCCTGAGGACCACACCCAGTTAGACCCAGATAGAGGCCATATCTCAGGAACGGAGAGGCGCAGGAACAAAAGAAAAACAACGCCGGATTCAGGAGAACAGCGGCGTTTACACCAGGTAGTAAAATATATATATCGTGTTACTTTAAAAATAAGACAGGGTCTTAAATTATTTTGTTTTCTCCAAAAGATGTGATAGGGGTTATTTTCAGGGGACGGCTTATGTTTCCATCCACATTTATTCTTGAGCTAAAAAAGTAACATTTATTCAAATATAGACGTGACCAAAGCCTTTGCTCTCCTGTCAGTGAACCCTTCACAGATCATGTCTAACAGCTCAGGAAATAAGTTTGTCAACTTGATCCACCTTTGCACTTCTTTGTATTTCCCTTACACTTTGTTGACTGAGGTTTTTATAATATGTTGGACATTCTCTGACCATTCAGATATCCAACATCTTCACTGTGCAGAAAGCAGTAAGATTTTTATCCTGAGAGCCCTCCACGATTTCTTTCTTGTAATCAACAGAATAGCTTTTTATTTTTGCCCTCATGTGTAACCCATTCATGACCTAAGACGTATCGGTACATCCTAAGTTATGAAGAGGTAATCACCGCCAGCTGCTGCGGAGAGACGGCAGGGTTCCTTGCACATGTTTGATGATTTGAACAGCAGACGTGTGCCTTGCAGGCGCAGGTGAATCCACGATCCACCCGCACCTGTTAACCTCTTAGAATGCGCTGTCAAAATGTGACCGCGCGATTTAAATGTCTACGGCGGGGAACACACTGTTTCCCGACTCCATCGGTGACCCTGTGACTTGATCACGGAGAGCCGATGGTTGTCATGATAGCGACAAGTAATGTGATGACTCCTGTCGCTATCATGACATAGTTCCTGTTACAGCCGACCGCTCAGCAGCTGTAACAGGAACGCAGCATTTTTTCTGATCAGCAATGCTACTTTGATCTGCAGAAATTAATCAGCGATCAGACTGCTGATCCTTATAGTCCCCTAGGGTAACTAGTAAAATAAATGAAAGAAAAGTAAAAAAAAAAAATTAAAGAAAAATAAAAAAACCTGATTGGGCGTGATTTGAACATTCGACCCATTGAAAATTAAACAGTTAAAAAAGAAAAATATACACATTTGGTATCGCCGCTTTCAGAAATGCCCAATCAATTAATCTGATCGGTAAACGGCGTAGCAGCAAAAAATTACAAATGCCCAAATTACATTTTTTTTTTGGTCATTACACATTTTGCAAAATATGCAATAACAGGCGATAAAAACATAGCATCTGCGCAACAATGGTTCCATTAAAAACGTCAGCTTGAGACGCAAAAAATAAGATATAACCGAGGTCCAAAATCTGAAAAATGAGAACGCAACCGGTTGCGGAAAATGGCGCAAAAAGTGCGCCACTTTTTTTGGACAAATTTCAGAATTTTTTTTTACCCCTTAGATAAAAGTAAACATATACATGTTTGGTGTCTACAAACTCGTATCAACCTGAGACATCACACCTACACATCAGTTTTACCATATAGTGAACAATTGATTTTCCTTTTTTATTGCTGCCTGGACACTATATCAATTACCGTATTTTTCGGATTATAGATGCACCCCAAATTTAGAATACAAAAAAGGTTAAAAAAAAAAAAAGTCTACCTTACAATCCAATGGTCTCTTACCGGGGGGAGAATAGCAGCGGTGGTGAAGCAGGGTCACAGGAGGCGGGGCGGTGGTAGAGCAGGTCGATGTTGTGGGTGGCGGGTGTCCCAGATGCTGTGAGGTAGGCAACTTCCAGAAACTGCCAGCGGTGCGGGCATCAAAGAAATGGCGCCTGGAGTTGGCGCGTGTGCAGATTGAGCTATCAGCTCAACGACAAGTCGAGATCTCATCTGTGCATGCACCACCTCCAATCTGCTGGGAGATTAATGGGCCAGAGGTGGCACGTGCGCAGATGAGATCTTGAGCCAAGAGCTCAATCTGCGCATACGCAATTATTTGAACAGCGTACTGTTGTCATTTTCAGGGTGCCCCTGCCGCACGGGCCCCAGCACAGCAGGCCGCCGCACGGGCACCAGCATGGCCCTCCCCGTAGGCCCCACTACGGCCCTCCCCGTAGGCCCCACTACGGCCCTCCCCGTAGGCCCCACTACGGCCCTCCCCGTAGGCCCCACTACGGCCCTCCCCGCAGGCCCCACTACGGCCCTCCCCGCAGGCCCCACTACGGCCCTCCCCGCAGGCCCCACTACGGCCCTCCCCGCAGGCCCCACTACGGCCCTCCCCGCAGGCCCCACTACGGCCCTCCCCGAAGGCCCACTACGGCCCTCCCCGCAGGCCCCAGCACAGCCCTCCCCACAGGCCCCAGCACGGCCCTCCCCGCAGGCCCCAGCACGGCCCTCCCCGCAGGCTCCACTACGGCTCTCCCCGCAGGCCCCACTACGGCCCTCCCCGCAGGCCCCAGCACGGCCCTCCCCGCAAGCCCCAGCACAGCATTGCCCTGCCTCTTGCGACTCCTCTCCACCACCTCCTGGTAAGATGCATTCGGATTATAAGACGCACCCCTCATTTACCTCCCATTTTTTGGGAGGAAAAGTGCGTTTTATAATCCAAAAAATATGGTAACTTTTTTATGAACTGTAACTAAGGCTTATTTTTGGAGTTGTGCTTATATATTGAGCACCTGGAAAAATTCTGAAAAATTCCGTTGGGGCTTATTTTCAGGTTGGGTCTTATTTTCGAAGTATATTTTAGCACTTTTTATAAATTCATTATTAGATACTGTGCTGACCTCCATATATTTTCTCCTCTTTTTTGTACATATGCGGTGCAGACAATCCTAGTAATTGATTTCTGAGGGTTTTTAGACACATTAGAGCTGAAATGGGAAGAATTAGGACAAGTGTGTTTCTGTTTAGCAGGGGTGGATCTGCGGAGAGATGTCCCCGGTTCTAGAGCGGATGGTGCACGCAGGAAAACCTCACTGAGTAATGTACTTAAGTCGTTAAATGACATCGGGAGAATCACTTTAGAAGCAAAGAGACAAGCCGGGGAGGTAAGTGCTGCATTTTACGGAGGAAATTCTCAGAGAGAAAGTGAGATTATTACCCAGCGTGAGACAGGCTGCCGTTCCCAAGCAAAGAGACTCCCCCACCGAGAGCAGAGGCAGTGACTGCTCCGCCAGAGACAGACCGACACATTCTCAAATTGGGCTCATCAAGCAAAGAAGGGTTAGTATTGGGAGAAAAAAACATATAGTTGCAATGATTTCAAGATCTCTGCTTCTGTCACTAAATTAAACGACTCCTGTATACAATTCAAGGGTGAATGCGATTATATCCAGTTGAACTAATATATTTTACAAGCTATCTGGACACGATTTGTGCTGCTGATATATTTAACTCAAAACTGAATGTGATTGTAGCAAATCCTCCGCTGTGGTTATTTTCCAGTAACTGATAAGTCTCAACATTTATATGTTCATCTTTGGAACACTTTTGAGCTCCACCCAACCCTGACCGTTATGGCTACGTCCTCCTTTCAGGAATTTTCTATATATTCTGCCGTGGAGAATCTATTGGTGCAAGTGTCTGCAAAATTAAAAGCGCAAAGGATCACTTAGTAAAGCCTGCTTTACACGAGACGATAGATTGTGCGATAGCACGATCGATCGTACCCGCCCCCGTCGTTTTTGCGTCACGGGCAATTAGTTGCCCATGGCGCACAAACTCGTTTACCCCCCGTCACACATACTTACCTTCCGGACGACCTCGCTGTGGGCGGCGAACCTCCACTTCCTGGAGTGGGCGGGACGTTCGGCGTCACAGCGACGTCACATGGCAGGCGGCCAATAGAAGCGGGGGGAGGAGATGAGCGGAACGTAAACATCCCGCCCACCTCCTTCCTTCCATTAAGCCGTCGGGTGCCGAGGGAGGCAGGTAAAGCTGCTGTTCATCGTTCCCGTGGTGTCACACGGAGCAACATGTGATGCCACGGAAACGATGAACAACCTCCGCCATTTTTTAATTAAACAATTTTATGAAATCTAGCGACGAGTACACGACTCACGATTTGTGAGCGTTACTGCGTCGCTAGGAGGTGTCACACGAAACGACGTCGTGCGGTATGCCGGATGTGCGTCACGAAAACCGTGACCCCGACGACATATCACACAATCTATCACCTCCTGTAAAGCCCGCTTAAGGCTACATCTGTCCTGGAACAATGGGAGACCTCCAGGAATTAGAAGAGTTGGAAAATGTCCCTGATGCTATAAGTACCTCCTGGAACCAGCATTTTTTTTCAGCTACTAAATCTAAATAGGATATGTCTCAACATTTACATCCCCCATGTTTGGGACACTTCTTTTTAATTCTCTCCCAACCCTGACCTTTATGACAACATCCTCCTAAAGTAAATTGTTATTCCGATTAGGATGCATGATTCCTGTCTTCTGCCATGGAGTATCTAAGGGTTTAGGGGGTCTTCATAAATGAGAATAGGAAGAGCCTAGATACACTAAGCAGAAATCCATCTCTCCTGGATAAAGGGGAGACCCCCAAGACTTAGAAAAGTTGGATCATTTCTTAGATGCCACAAATACTTCCTGGAATCAGTATTTTGTTTTCAGTTACTGACTATGAACATGACTGGTTACATTCACTGATAAGCCTCAACATTTATATTCCTATGTTTTGGGACACATAATTTCCACTCAACCCTGACCACAATGGCTACATCCTCCCACAGTGCATTACTATTCAAGACTAGCATGGGAATTTTCTATATATTATACCCATCATGTGGTGTGAGAGGATAACAGGGGACTGGGGTTCCTAGACTGGCCTAGGGGCGCCCAAGCTGTACCTACTCCCAGAGATACGTCAGATCCTGACCATTTCTGGGCCACATTCCTTTCTCTACTCCTGGCCAGCCCTGATCGAATACCCTTCTCACCCCAGAGGAGGGCAGGGACAAGAGTGGTACCACTAACATATTATCATGTCCCCACCAGAGTCCACTCCTGTGACTTCTACTTCAATCACCAGGCGATGCCATGTTCCCACAAAAGACTGTGCTGGTAATAGGGAAGGAGTCAGTACTAGTGGCTCTGGCGGGCACAGGCTCCACTAAGCTGGCTTTCTCTGGGACCTGCAGTACCACTGGCTGACTGTAGGTGGCATGTGTCTTCCAGCTGAAGTTACCACCATTCAGCTACAGCCAATGTGAATACACCGCACCCTTTTAATTCCCCCTTCTGTCTTCTGGTCACCCTCAGATATAGTTTTGTATTCCTGCTTTCTGGTTCCCGCTCTGTTCTGAGTAGTCATCTTTGTGTTTCGACCTCTGACTGCTCTCTGACTACTCTCCTGCCTGCTGTTTTTGTACCTTGCTGCCAGATCCGGATTTGACCTGTGCATGGTTTCCTGACTATGTCCTTGTCTGCTGATTTTTGTCCCTGTTCTGGATCTCTTGGTGTGACACTGCCTGACTGTGATGCCCTGGCAAAACCAGGTAGTCACAAATAGTTCAGATCCTGCTTGTTACCATCACAACTCACACCTAGGCATAACACACAGCCAGAAACCCTAGTCACTCCCTCATGATAACTAGTACACACCAGTGGGCGGGATCAGGCGGATCAGAACGCCCACCTAGGGGTCCTGAGGTGTCAGGGGCGGGAACACAGTAGATGAGTGTGAGAGATAAGCTTTGACAGTTGAAGTGTGGAGAGCTTACTGAAGTGTAGTCGGGGGTAGTGGCCCCTGGACTACTTGGCTAGGAGGCAGACGGTGAGCAGAGCCACAGGCGACGGAGATCCGGTCTCGGGAGACCTAAAATGGATCGGGGCAGGGTTGTAGCCCGTCGGTACCGACAGTGGGAATCCAGTCCGGAAGCCGTGCACAGTCGGGGTGCCTGGACCCTAGGGCGAGGAAGGTTGCAAGCCCCTCTCCAATTAACCAGCCGGGGATAGGGTTCCAGACATTGTCCCAATTTACTGCCCAGATAGAGCGAAACGGAATCCCAACGCAGGGGATAGGGTGTCCGCCAAGAACCCACTGAAAGCCCAAAGGTCAGCTTTCGCGGGCCACAGCTCCCAACACAAATATAACCGGGAGTGGACTTCTCCGTTCCATGCGAAGTTGGCCAAAAGAGAAGGAAACACAAAGTTCAGGAGGAAGGGTTATCTGCTCATCAACCTGGGTGCAGGACACAAGTGTAAGGGGTGGACGGACCCCTAGTGTGGAGAAGACGTTTTTCCCCCCCTGAAGACGCCACAGGAGTATGGTGGCACATTGTACAATGTTGTGTGTTATGTATGGTTCTCCCCCCCTAGGTGCCAGTGTAGTGAGTGGTTCCCCTGGTAACAGTGACAGGGAAGGAAGGGGCAGGGCAGCCTAGGAGGGAAGAGAAGGGGGGTTGGGCTCTGAATGCAGGGCAGTGTGCTGTCAGATGTAACATGGGAGAGAGCTGAGGAGAAGTGCTGGGGCAGAGCGCAGGAGTGGGTGCTGTGGCAGTGGAGCGGAGAAGTTGGAGCTAATCCGGAGCCGGTAGTGAGTACTGGAGCCGTCCCCTAGTTCAATACAAATCCCTGGGAAAGGGCTGGACTAAAATCGGGATAGGAGTACCACTGCTAGGGGGATAACAATTGGCCCCTGCAGGCAAAGGAAAGTGCCCGTAGAGAAGAAGGAAACCGTTTTCGTAGAAAAGGACCTGTAACTTGTAACGTACTAAAGTAAGCCTGCTGCAAACAGAAAGATGGAAGCTTTGTTTAATAAATCGGTGTTTGGTTTAACCGCTGCCTGCAATTGTCTCTTTCCTGAAAGTGAAGAAGGAGCTGGAGAGCACAGAAAGAACGCTGTCATGAATGGGCCCCATGCATCCACACTCTGCCCCAACAACACACCTGTATTGCAAGTAACGGCCGGGCCTGGGTTCAGTCTGCGGCCCACAAGGCGAGGGGACCCGACTACACCCCCTGAGGCACCCCCTGCCCCCGTTACACAAGTGCACCCTCCAAAGGCAGCCGGCCACTGGCAACTTGGTTTACTACTGGACTTGTGTGAAATCATTGAACTGTGAACACCACTGTCCCCCGGTGCGGTCCGGCGCACCACCTCCAGCAGCCTCCCATGTTCCGACACAGGGCCCCGGGACTACAACTCCCCTACCCGTGGAGGGGATCCCATCTTGCTGCCCCACTCCATCAGCGCCGGGTGCCCCATCACCAGACAGCGGCGGTGTCAACATCCCTCACCGCAACCCACGGGTGGCGTCACAGACAACTTCCCTCGAAAATATCCCCTTTCTGACGGTTGTGAGGACAGGCGGCTGTGCGAGCCCGGGTCTGGTCACCACTCGAGCCGCAGCAGCGAACCCGGATCCGAGCAGGCCCCCCGAGAGACAAGCAGCAGCGGCTCCCGCCCACAATATGACTATTACTCTCCTATGGACTGCAGCCAGCCTTCCACAGGTAGTGATCTCCGGGTCCCTGTGTAATTCCAAATCCCTGTACAGGGGTTAAAGGGTTTCAGGGTTCTCGGGTCCTGCTTTGTGAGCTGTTTTTTCCTCTAGCCTGTCCGTGACAGCCAGTCTGAGTCTGTGGTTCCAGGCAAGCATTACACATATATGGACAAACTGGGGCAACCAAAACTCTAGCAAGCACACAGCACGTGCACATGGAGTAATTAGACAACAAATGATAAGGAAGAAAATAAAGAGAAGGGAGGAAATAACCAGACAACAGGAGGAATTCCACAGCACACCAAGCAACACACAGTAAATCACCAGTTACTGGAACTGTAAGGGGTGGGTAGACCCCTCACCAGGAAGCCTAGTTAACCCGGAAACGTTATTAATAAAAATGTTTTATATTGCATGCATGTATGTTATTGTCAGGGTACCCTCTAGTGGCCGGGTGGGACGGCTGTCACCACAGTAGGGAGGAGGAGCCGGCAGGTTAGGAGGGAAGATAAGTGTGTAAGACAGGCAGTGGTCTCTGGGACAGAAAAGAGGAAGGAACAGCCAGGGGCAGAGTGTGGCAGCTGAAGTACAGGGGAGCCGGAGAAGACAGGAGCGGGCGGAACCTCGTAGGGTGAAGCAGTCCGGTGTGGGTCCGGGCTGTGGGTAGCCAGAAGTGGGAGCCGGGCGAAGTGAAGTAGTCAGGCACGTCGCCCACTTGAGGGAACGCTATAGTAGACTTCCCCTCAGCTGAAGAAAGCGCCATAGCATTGTGCTTTATTACTGCCAAGTGTGAAGAACTGCGGAGAATAAAAGATGTTTGTTGTTTGCATTGACCCACGCCTGAAGAGTATTTGTGCGCCGGACAACACCTGCACCACCACACTCTGCCCCACCAAGGCACCTCCTGTCCCCCCAGTGACGGCGACGCCAGGGGTAAGCCTGACAGAAGGGGCCACGACTACAAGCCCAGAGGCGCCCCTGGCACCCCGTTACAATTGGCGTAGTCGGCAGGATCCGGATCATATGCAAGGGGACCCGCTCCAAGAAGATGGAGACCAAGTGGTGCCAAGGGCCCCTGATCCGGACTCTCAGCAAAGATTTACAGTCCCATGGTGGGAAGAAGAAACAGTGCCTGAGGTGAAGGACCGGGCACAAGATGGCGGCAAGGTGGCCGTCGTCTGTGAAGAAACAGCGCGCGAAGAATTGGCGCCAAAAGAAGAGCCTGGGGCTGGCCGGTGCCGAAAAAGAAGTTTGGAGTACTCCGCCCAAAGAGGGGAGGTGCCGGTCCCAGGGCACGAACAGAGACACGTACAGTGGGCGGTGTTGTAAGAAGAAAGAAGTGCCGTCGCGGAGGGGTCGATCTGTGGTGCGAGGCTAAGGGTGGAGTATCCTCAAGAGCGGGAAAAGTGAGCCCGCCTCCACTTCCTTTAGTCTCGCCACTGACCCTGACGCCATTGCTGAGAACTAGTGTTGCCGAGAATATGGAGAAATTGGACGAGAGCCGTCTGAAGCAGGTGGTGTCTGCGGAGGGATTCCCTACCTACTTGCCGGCTGTACCCGGAGGACCGGGGCAAGCCAGTAGGGTGACTTGGCTCACAACGTGGGACGCGGAGACCGGTGCGACCACAACCGAGGTCCAGGCGACCTACGCCGCCCAATTGCCGTCGGGGAGCCGGATGTTGGGAGCCTCATATCCCTGCCCAGAGAGACCCCCGCCAGCCGCGGTGGGGTCTGGAGCACCTAGCCAAACTCCGGCAGAAACCTACGCCCCGAAATTAGAGAGAGATGACTGGGGTTTCTATTGGGACCCGGTGCTGCCGTCTCCCCTACCAACCCGAAGATCCCCGTCACCCGAGCCGGACCCAGTGCAAGAGCGGCTGCTTGTTGAAACCGTCGCCCGGGAGATCATGGCGGGTCCCCACGGCGAAGAGCTTGAGCGTCAGTATACCACCGGAGTGGTCGTCAAGTTCAACCAGAGAGAAGGGTATGGCTTCATCCGGGATGGCGAAACCGGCGACTACTTTTATAATCGCGTCAACTTGGATACAGAAGGCCTCCCGCAGCGGCTGCATACCCTATACCCAGGGGAAAAAGTACGATTCCTGAGGGAAGTGGGCTGCCGGGGCTTGTTTGCGGTGGGGGTGCATCGTACGCCTACCGAGCAGGAGGCTGCCCAATGGCAGCAGGAGGTAGAGTCGGAAGAGCACCAGGCCCGGCGACAAGTGCAACGAAGACCGGTGCTGGCTGAAGCCTCCCGACCCCGACATACCGTAGCTGTAGCTCCGGCAGTCATGCCTGTGCAAAGTACCGACCCGGAGAAGGGAACCTCGCCGGTACTGGCGATTAACCAGAACATTATTACTCACCCGACGATTGTTATGGGCAGTCCGCCACCGTCCCGCGCAGCGACCCCCTCACCTCCGTCAGAGACTGAGGAACCCAAGCCGGGGGCTGCAGAAGCGGAGCAGCTCATCAGTCAGGAGCCTTTCCGGCGGCTGCGCCGACTACCCGGGCAGTCCCTATCAGAATACATCCAGGCTCAGAGGGCTGAGTGGCAACGGGCCTTCCACCCGGAATGAGTATCGAGACCGGAGGATGGCGGGACTGTTTTGTTTGAAGCCGGCGTGTTTAAGCCGGAGAAAGTTTTGTGTTTGAGTTGCATATTCCGGAGTGAGCCTGCTTGCTGGACTGAGCCAGGGGCTCCTTCGCGTTATTGAGAGAAAAGCTTCCATATTCCTGCGGTGATCGCCAAAGACCGGGAGCGCTGCCAAGCCTCCGGGCACACCAAAGACCGGGAGTGCTGCTAAGCCTCCGGGCGCTGGACAGGTTCGCAGTTGATTGAACATGTTTTATGTGGTTTTAACAGTTGTAATTTTAGATTGGAGCCTGGCCGGGAGGCTCAGGTTAACCCCTTCACCCCCGGCCACTAAAACACCCTAATGACCGGGCCATTTTTTGCAATTCTGACCAGTGTCACTTTGACAGGTTATAACTCTGGAACGCTTCAACGGATCCTGGCGATTCTGAGATTGTTTTTTCATGACATATTGTACTTCATGTCTGTGGTAAATTTAGGCCGATATGTTTTGCGTTTATTTGTGAAAATTTAGGAAATTTGGCGAAAATTTTGAAAATTTCGCAAATTTCAAACTTTGAAAATTTATGCCCATAAATCTGAGAGATATGTCACACAAAATAGTTACTAAATAACATTTCCCACTTGTCTACTTTACATCAGCGCAATTTTCGAAACAAATTTTTTTTCCGTTAGGAAGTTAGAAGGGGTCAAAGGTCATCAGCAAATTCTCATTTTTCCAACAAAATTTACAAAATAATTTTTTTAGGGACCACATTACATTTGAGGTGACTTTGAGAGGCCGAGGTGACAGAAAATACCCAAAAGTGACCCCATTCTAAAAACTACACCCCTCACACTGCTCAAAACCACATCCAATAAGTTTATTAACCCTTTAGGTGCTTCACAGGAACCAAAGCAATGTGGAAGGAAAAAATGAAAATTTTACTTTTTAACACAAAAATGTTACTTTAGCCATAAAATTTTCATTTTTACAAGGGAGAAAAGAGAACGTGCACAATACAATTTATTGTGCATGTTCTCCTGAGTACGCTGATACCCCATATGTGGTAAAAATCAATTGTTTGGGCGCACGGCAGAGCTCGGAAGGGAAGGAGCGCCATTTGAATTTTTGAACGCAAAATTAGCTGCACTCATTAGTGGACGCCATGTCGGGTTTGAAGACCCCCTGAGGTGCCTAAACAATGGAGCTCCCCCACAAGTGACCCCATTTTGGAAACTAGAGGCCTCAAATAATTTTTCTAGATGTTTGGTGAGCACTTTGAACCCCTGGGGGCTTCACAAAAGTTTATAGCGTTGAGCCGTGAAAAGAAAAAAAAAATTTTTTACCACAAAACGGTTGCTTCAACTAGGTAGCTTTTTTTTTCACAAGGGTAACAGGAAAAAATGCACCATAAAATGTATTGTGCATTTTCTCCTGAGTACGCAGATACCTCATATGTGGTGGAAATCAAATGTTTGGACACACAGCAGTGCTCGGAAGGCAAGGAGCGCCATTTGAATTTTTGAGTGCAAAATTAGCTGCACCTGTTAGCGGACGCCATGTCGGGTTTGAAGACCCCCTGAGGTGCCTAAACAATGGAGCTCCCCCACAAGTGACCCCATTTTGGAAACTAGAGCCCTCAAATAATTGTTCTAGATGTTTGGTGAGCACTTTGAACACCTGGGGGCTTCACAGAAGTTTATAGCGTTGAGCCGTGAAAAGAAAAAATTTTTTTTTTACCACAAAACGGTTGCTTCAACTAGGTAGCTTTTTTTTTCACAAGGCTATCAGGAAAAAATGCACCATAAAATGTATTGTGCATTTTCTCCTGAGTACGCAGATACCTCATATGTGGTGGAAAGTAATTGTTTGGGCGCATGGCGGGGCTCAGAAGAGAAGGAGCGCCATTTGACAGCAAAATTGGTTGGAATCATTAGCGGACGCCATGTCACGTTTGGAGACCCCCTATGGTGCCTAAACAGTGGAGCTCCCCCACAAGTGACACCATTTTGGAAACTAGAGCCCTCAAATAATTTTTCTAGATGTTTGGTGAGCACTTTGAACACCTGGGGGCTTCACAGAAGTTTATAGCGTTGAGCCGTGAAAACAAAAAATTTTTTTTTTACCACAAAACGGTTGCTTCAACTAGGTAGCTTTTTTTTTCACAAGGGTAACAGGAAAAAATGCACCATAAAATGTATTGTCCATTTTCTCCTGAGTACGCAGATACCTCATATGTGGTGGAAAGTAATTGTTTGAGCGCATGGCGGGGCTCAGAAGAGAAGGAGCGCCATTTGACTTTTCAAACGCACAGACGCAGTGCACTGATCGGCCGCTGCAGGACGCACGGTCGGATGCGATAAAAAAAAGCGTCGGGGATACGTAAAAAAAAAGTCACGCCAAAAATTGACCATGGATGCAGATACGTTATGTGCATCCCTGATCAGCGCTTGGCGGGACGCACGGACGGATGCGATACAAAAAGCGTTGCAAATACGGAAAAAAGTCACGCCAAAAATTGAGCAGGGATGCCGATCCGTTATCTGCATCCCTAATCAGCGCTCGGCGGGACGCACGGACGGATGCGATACAAAAAGCGTCGTGAATACGGAAAAAAGTCACGCCAAAAATTGACCATGGATGCCGATCCGTTATGTGCATCCCTGATCAGCGCTTGGCGGGACGCACGGACGTATGCGATACAAAAAGCGTCGTGAATACGGAAAAAAAAGTCACGCCAAAAATTGAGCAGGGATGCCGATCCGTTATCTGCATCCCTGATCAGCGCTCGGCGGGACGCACGGACGGATGCGATACAAAAAGCGTCGTGAATACGGAAAAAAAAGTCACGCTAAAAATTGAGCAGGGATGCCGATCCGTTATCTGCATCCCTGATCAGCGCTTGGCGGGACGCACGGACGGATGCGATACAAAAAGCGTCGGGGATACGGAAAAAAAAAAGTCACGCCAAAAATTGAGCAGGGATGCCGATCCGTTATCTGCATTCCTGATCAGCGCTTGGCGGGACGCACGGACGGATGAGGTGTAAAAATGGACAGGGGATACGGAAAAAAAAAAAAAAGTTATACTCACAGTACCCAGAGGACTAGCAGGAGGATCACTGACCAGAAGAGCTGCAGAGGAACAGATGGCAGAGAGATGGACAGCTTTACAGGAGCAGCAGGCAGATCAGCAGAATGCCCAGGAAGGACCCAGCGATGGACGCAGATGTGATCAGGCCGGTGAAGACAGGTAAGAGGACGTCGGGGGAGAGCAGAGGGGGAGAGGGGGGGGGGAGAGCAGAGGGGGGGTTGAGAGCAGAGGGGGGGGAGAGCAGAGGGGGAGAGCAGAGGGGGAGACCGGAGAGGGAGCTGCAGAAGCAGAATAGAAATAATGGGGGAGGCAGTCAGATCGCGGGGGGAGCGGATCGGGATGTCGGGGGGGGGGTGGTTGGGGGGAGCAGATCGCGGGGGGGCACGGCAGGGGCTATCACGGCAGCGCGCAGGGGCACCACGGGAGCGCGCACGGGCTGCAAAGTGAGCACAGTACTCACTTTGCAGCAGCAGCGGTGACCTCAGCAGCAGCGGTGGTCGCAGATCGGGATGCCGGGGGGCAGATCGGGGCGTAGGGGGGCAGATCGGGGGGGGGCATGGGCAGGGGCCTTCACGGGAGCGCGCAGGGGCCTTCACGGGAGCGCGCAGGGAGCGGAATACTTACCATTGGAGCAGGAGCGGCGGAGACATCAGAGGCGGCGGCGGCAGCAGCAGCGGTGGCGTGGTACCAAAAGTACCAGCCACTCCACGCTGCAGACATGTTGGGGGAGGGCTCACAGGCCAGCACAGGCCTGGGGAGGGCGGCCACCGGCAGATCAGACCGCCCCACTGCACACTGATTGGAGCGATTGCGCGTCATAGCACGATCGCTCCAATCAGTGCTGCAGGGGCTGGGGGCGGCATGTTTGAGGTCCACCTATGATATGCTGCTGCAGCTGCGGCATCTCATAGCTGGATCTCACAGGATCGCACTAATTCGGGCATTATTTTTGCCGAAATTAGTGCGATCGATGTGGTTGGCGGTTCAGATTTGAACAGCCAATCACATCGATCGTCGATAGGGGGTGGCGATGCCGCCCCCCCTGGGGTCAAGCAAAGGTCCCCTGCTGTAAGAAACAGCAAGGGACATCATTTGAAAGCCGTTGCTATGGCCACGGCAATCAAATGAAGTTTAGGCAGTAAAATTACCGTCCCTGGTCGTTAAGTCACGTTAAAATAGGACGTAATTTTACTGCCCGCGGTCGTGAAGGGGTTAAAGAGGGGAGGAGTGTAAGGGGTGGGTAGACCCCTCACCAGGAAGCCTAGTTAACCCGGAAACGTTATTAATAAAAATGTTTTATATTGCATGCATGTATGTTATTGTCAGGGTACCCTCTAGTGGCCGGGTGGGACGGCTGTCACCACAGTAGGGAGGAGGAGCCGGCAGGTTAGGAGGGAAGATAAGTGTGTAAGACAGGCAGTGGTCTCTGGGACAGAAAAGAGGAAGGAACAGCCAGGGGCAGAGTGTGGCAGCTGAAGTACAGGGGAGCCGGAGAAGACAGGAGCGGGCGGAACCTCGTAGGGTGAAGCAGTCCGGTGTGGGTCCGGGCTGTGGGTAGCCAGAAGTGGGAGCCGGGCGAAGTGAAGTAGTCAGGCACGTCGCCCACTTGAGGGAACGCTATAGTAGACTTCCCCTCAGCTGAAGAAAGCGCCATAGCATTGTGCTTTATTACTGCCAAGTGTGAAGAACTGCGGAGAATAAAAGATGTTTGTTGTTTGCATTGACCCACGCCTGAAGAGTATTTGTGCGCCGGACAACACCTGCACCACCACACTCTGCCCCACCAAGGCACCTCCTGTCCCCCCAGTGACGGCGACGCCAGGGGTAAGCCACGACTACAAGCCCAGAGGCGCCCCTGGCACCCCGTTACAGAACACAACAGCACGCGCACTGGTTTAACACTAGAACTACTGGACTTGTGACACCTACTAGAACTACATAGTGCGAAGTAGTTAAAATGACTACCTCAATAGTTCTAGTGTTAATGAAAGCTATAGTCGGCATGGCAAGACAGATTCCTCCATCTTAAATAGGTGGTGAGTAACTCTGATAGTTCTCCCACAACATGTGATCCAAAAGGTATCCAGCAGACTAGCAGAAATTAACTCCTGCTAGCCCGATCATTAATGAGCACACAGCTGGTCGATGCCCGAGCCTGCAATGCAACTCAGATGCAGCAGAGAAAGCATAGTGTGGAGTGTCAGAGTGTGTGGACTGAACAGCGTCTGATGCTGCCATGACACTTGGCGAGTTTAGAGCGAAACTGTATGACACTACTATGAATGATCTATGGGTGCAAGTGAATAGGATTAGGATGCGCAATGATGCACTCAGTATAGATGCATCATTCCTTGATAAGAAGAAGACCTCTAGGACTTAAGGCCGCTTTACACGCTGCGACATCGCTAGAAATGTCGCTAGAGATTGCACCCGCCCCCGTCATGCGTGTGTCACGGGCAAATCGCTGCCCGTGGCGAACAATATCACAAGTACGTGTCACATGAACTTACCTTTCTAACGACGTCGCTGTGGCCGGCGAACAACCTCTTTTTTAAGGGGGCGGTTCATGCAGCGTCACAGCGACGTCACACTGGCCACCAATAGAAGCGGAGGGGCGTAGAGCAGCCGCATGAACGTCACTCCTACCTCATTGCCGGAGGACGCAGGTACGCTGTTGTTCGTCGTTCCCGGGGTGTCATACGTAGCGATGTGTGCTGCTTCAGGAACGACAAACAACCTGTGTCCAGAACGAGGAACGATATTTGGGAAATGAACGATGAGTCAACAATTAACGATTTTGTGAATATTTGGGATCATTAGTGGTCGCTCGTACGTGTCACACGCAACGACGTCGCTAACGAGGCTGAATGTGCGTCACGAATTCCGTGACCCCAGTAATATCTCGTTAGCGATGTCGCTGCGTGTAAAGCGGGCTTTAGAGTTTGAAAATTTCCCAGATTACACATCTATAACAAGCATTTTTTTCAGTTACTGGATATAATTAACTGATTGCATTCACTAACAGGCCTCAACATTTACATTCCTATTGTTTGGCATACTTTTAAGCTATAGCCAACCCTGCCCACTATGGCTACAACCTTTTACAGTGCGTTAGTATTCAGGACTATCATCCAGATTTCCTGTGTCTTCAGCCAAGGAGCATCTGTTGATGGCCCGATAGCACTGTGTAAAATTAGGATGTGCATGTGTAGAATCCAGGGGGCAGGGGTTATCAGGCACAGTGGCTCTTGTACCTGAGTTACTCGTCACTGGGCCGGTGTGGTGGTCTGGGTTGTCGCGGTAGCCTGCCGGCTTCGTGCCCTGAGGTGTACACCAATAAAGAGGGATGATGATGGGGGTTGTAGTAGGATGATTGTTGTGACGCCACCTGTGGTACGCGGCTAGGGATTAGTTGCCGCTGCTCTCGCTGTCCTCCAGGGTGGATGATAGTAGCAGCTAGAGATGGTATCGCTCCTCCAAGTGGAGCGGGCCCCGGGAAGGATGATGAGGGGAGTAGTGATGGCGATGGCCTTTGGTGCCAAGATGCGGGGCCGCAGCGCCGATAATAAGAGTTAGAGTCGGTTGCTGCGGTTCCAGGTGTCTTTACTCACTTTTTGTGCCGCTCGCCCAGGTAGTATCGGTCACCCGCTGTGATGGGCCCCGTCGAACCCGGATTCCTTCAGAGGTCAGTGCGATGTGATGCTCGGTGGGCCCCTTCCTCCTAGCGCCGTGTGTGTTGGATAGCCATGGCTTAAAGCTACTTGGGGACCCCAGTCTCGAGTACTCTTGTTCCTATCTGCAGGTACCGCGGGTCCGCAATGGTGCCTGGTGCTGTCCAAGGCCCCGGATGCTATCTTGGCACTGTGCTTTCGGGCTCTTTGGGGCCAGGGAAGCTTGAAACCTCCCCGTCCCAGCAGATTCTGGAAAACCAACTTGGCACCAGTTCCGAGAGAGCAATGAAGCTCTTCCCTAGGCAACCGCATGAACTTCTGTATCCCACCAGAGCACCAGTAAGACACGTCTGCTCCTCTCCTCTCCTGCCGGAGAACTCCTCCTAACTGTTGTGTTGGCTCCTAACTCCTCCTAAGTGGTTGCTCCTCCCCCGGTCCCTGTCACTAGTGGGTGGTGCCCCCCATGTTTGAAGGCAACCTTTAGACCCTACCCTAGCCTGGTCCCCATTGGGGAGGGTAACATAATTGTGTATTTGAGTGTGTAAGTGTGACGCCCTGGACTAGTCAGGTCGTCCCAGGTAGTCCCATGCACACACACACCTTAGAAAGGTGACAGCAGCCAAACTACAAACCTTTGTCACCACCCTCCGTGTTTAATGTCCACACCAGGGGGGCGGAGCCAGGTGGTTGGCTCCGCCCACCGAGGAGTTCACAGGCCTTGAGACGGGAAAAACAGTAGAGATGAGTTTTAGCTTTGACAGTGGAAGGAAGTGAAGAGAGTCAAGTTCAAGGGCAGACCTGTGCTCAGGCCTGCCAAAGTCTACACCAGGTGTCTGGGTTGGAGCCCAGGCACCTTTGGCAAAGAGGCAGATGGTGGTGGCCACCTGCAGGAGCTGGGATTACATCCGATGGAACCGTAGGGACCGAGGTCGGGCGGTGGCCCGCAGGTACCGAAGCGGGGAACCGATTGGAAACCGGAGCACCAGGAGGGGTACTCGGACCCAGTACAAGGCCCAGAAACAACTAGGCTAAGTTGAATCAACTGATTGAGGACTGGACTTTAGGACTTTTGCCACACAAGACCCGACTGAAGACAACAGCCCAACCATTAGGGCCACCCACCGATGAGCATGGATCCGAGCGGCTCGGCAGCCGGCCGAGCCCCGGGGCGGTACATAAGTGGTGAAACCGGTACTAACCTCCTCTTGATTCGGGTGCAGCACTACACCTTAAATCAGGTACAATACTCTGTGGCGACTGGAGCCTTAGGGCGCCACACATGCGCAATGATGCACTCGGTACAGATGAACCTCTCTTGAAAGGAAAGGGGAGACCAAAGGGACTTAGAAAAGTTGGAAAATGTCCCAGGAAACCGCCTGGAAACGGCAATTTCTGCAGTGTTCTCAAGTTTCCAGACGCATTCGAGGGAGGAACACGTTGCAAGTCGAGGGTATGACCTGTGATAAACTGACGTGGCTATGCACATTAAACTCTATTAATTGGACACCATATGGTACTTATATTTATTTTTTTATTAGCAGAGGGTATAGTACAGGGTGTAGTCTGACATATGATAGACAGAGAAGGAAGGGATGAAATAGCCGCATCTTGAAGTCCAAAGAACAATACCGAACAGGAAGGATAGCTATGGAAAAAAATACCGCTATCCTCTCTGACAGAAGGGAAATGAAAGACTGACAGCTGCCGGGTGTACAAAAGACAAGGGTAATGCATGATAAAAAAAAAAAAGATGGTGAAGAGGAAGAGCGACAAGAAAAGCGACGGCAGGAAAAGAACATCGCAAAGTATTGGAGACATTATTCCGCCAGACATCGAGTGAATGATCGCGAGCAATTCCCAACAGTAAGCATAGAACAGCAATTCCTCCAAACAGCGGCATTACACCGATAGAGAGCTGTTAGCTTAATAAAAGCGTTTACCCAATCAAAAGCAAACTGCTCCACCAGTGCGAGAAAGGAGAGAAAAGGGAAAAAAGCATCCTAAAAATGCCCAATACAGCAGCCTCATTAATAGCGGCACAGAGTCCGCCAGACAAAATCAGCCTCTTATATGGCTCTCGATTGCAGCACTATACCGCAATCCCATGACTGATCCCTGGCTCTGTGCATTGGAAATGCCATTACTATGCAATAGGAATATAGAAGAGATGGATGTGCACTGCTGTATACAGTTGCTTCACATTTCAGGGACTATTCTGGAACAGGTCACCAACCACAAAATAAGTTTTCTATAAACAGGAAATTCAATACAAGTTGTTGTACAGTATTTCGAGGTTTGATGGTGCTAATAACGGGGAAACCCAACTGAACACATGGGCCCCTTTATCATGGGATTTCCAGAGCAATGGGACTCTGGTTTGGCATATTTTCTGTGTTATGATTGTCGTGCCTCATCCCATGTGGTCGGTGTAACTCATCCCTTATGGTTGGAGTATATTGTTTACTGTGGGTGGGCTACCTTATCTACTGTTGTTGATGCGCCTTGTCCACTATGGTTAAAGTGCTTCGTCCGCTATGGTTGGAGTGCTTTGTCCGCTCTGGTTGGAGTGCTTTGTCCGCTCTGGTTGGAGTGCTTTGTCCGCTCTGGTTGGAGTGCTTCGTCCGCTCTGGTTGGAGTGCTTAGTCTGCTATGGTTGGAGTGCTTAGTCTGCTATGGTTGGAGTGCTTAGTCTGCTATGGTTGGAGTGCTTAGTCTGCTATGGTTGGAGTGCTTAGTCTGCTATGGTTGGAGTGCTTAGTCTGCTATGGTTGGAGTGCTTAGTCTGCTATGGTTGGAGTGCTTAGTCTGCTATGGTTGGAGTGCTTAGTCCGCTATGGTTGGAGTGCTTAGTCCGCTATGGTTGGAGTGCTTAGTCCGCTATGGTTGGAATGCTTAGTCCGCTATGGTTGGAGTGCTTAGTCCGCTATGGTTGGAGTGCTTAGTCCGCTATGGTTGGAGTGCTTAGTTTGCTATGGTTGGAACGCTTCGTCTACTATAGGTTGAGTGTTTAGTTAACTATGTTTGGAGGATCTCTTCTTGGTTACAGCGCTTCAACCATTATGGTTGGTGTGTCTAGAATACTTTGTTTGGAATGCCTCATCCACTATGAGTGAAGTGCCTAGTCCACTATGGGTGTGGAAATAGAGGGGATAATAAAAATTTCAGGGGTTGATGCCTTACATCTTCCCAGATTAGGCAGACACTTGGGATTTTGGGGCACTCCTGAGCATGTGTAACCAATGTACATACATGAAGATCACTTCATTCCTTGTAGAAGAGGTCGTAACGTTGTGCACTTCCAGTCTCAAAGACCCATAGAAGTGATTGGAGCGGTGGCAAAGCTACCACTCCATTTACTCATGACTTAAGGACTCCTTGGGTTCAGTGGTGTTCCTGTAGATTGGATGTGGATAGGGGATAAATAATATTTGTCATATAAACTCTTTAAGAGAAGTATCTCTGGATATACGTTTTTCCTATATTTTGGTAGCAGCCATCAGATCAGTCAGATGTTCATGGTTGGTGACCGATCCACTTTAAGACAGATATGCTGTCAGCTAGTATACAGGATATTTTCTATTAGCGTATTATTTAAAGGTACTTTCCACCCCCATGATTCTACGCTTCAACGGAAATAATTGCGATATGTGAAAGGAACAGCCACGCTACACCCTGGCTTAATCTGGAGAGAACGAGTGATCAGAGGAGGTGAATATTATTTCCCTGGCTAAGAAGGTCAATGAAGCCTTCACAAACGGATATTTCTAGTATTCTAGGAAAATCTATACGAAGGTTAACTCCGATCACAGCAGAAATACATCTCCCATCGAGAGTCACCGTCCTTATTAGTGCAGAGTTTAATCTGGCAGAAAACCAGGCGACAAAGGAGGAAAAGATCCAAAAGTATGTTCCAATGAATAGTGTGGATGCTCTTGTAGACTCCTAGACATGATTGGTATTGGTGCTCACCAGACTTAAAGGACCGGGTCAATAGTCTGTGACCGCTGGATGGGAGAGCCTTGAATCTGCTGCTACATCGTTGCATTACCGGCTTTTCTTTTGATTAGCCAAGCTTAATATCCATATATCGTGACACATGCACAGTTTCGTGCCAGCTCAGCTAATCAAAATAAGAGCAGGGAATGCCGTGAGGAAAGCGAACGTTTGAGGGTCAACCATCAAGTGGTCACAGATCATTAACCTAATCGATGGACTAGAGTCCTGTGAATCAATTGTACAATTTTTAGAGTTCATGCATGCACACTTCTGCTCCATGGGCTTATAGCATGGTGATCCTGCATATGCACTTCTGTTCCCATGGACTTGTAGAAGGGATTGGTATGGTTTTTATCCATGTGCACTACCCCTCTTATACACCCTTAGAAGTGATGACCATCACATCTCCGCACCACTCTCACATGGACCCCTAGAAGTGATGACCATCACACCCAAGCATTGCTCTCACATGGACCCCTAGAAGTGATGACCATCACACCCGCGCACTGCTCTCACATGGACCGCTGGAAGTGATGACCATCACATCCGCGCACCGCTCTCACATGGACCGCTGGAAGTGATGACCATCACACCCGCGCACCGCTCTCACATGGACCCCTAGAAGTGATGACCATCACACCCGCGCACCGCTCTCACATGGACCCCTAGAAGTGATAACCATCACACCCGCGCACCGCTCTCACATGGACCCCTAGAAGTGATGACCATCACACCCGCGCAGTGCTCTCACACGGACCTCTAGAAGTGATGACCATCACACCTGCGCTCTGCTCTCAAATGGACCCCTAGAAGGGATTAACATGGTGGTCACACATTACTGATCCCATAGACTCATAGACATGATTAGCATGTGGTCATGCATGATTAGCATGTTGGTCACCCATGTGTGCTACTGTTCTCACATTCACGTTCCCTATTCACTCAGATCTGTAGAACCCTGTTGTCCTTATCATGGTGGATCCTTCGGTCAGAACCCATCTGAATGGAGCCGTTGGGCACATGCATGACAACCACTATGCTTCTATTGATGTGAGCAGCCCATTGGTATTGCATGTGCCATATAGTTCCCGGGCTCGCACAGCCGTCCGTCCTCACAACTGTCGTAAAGGGGGATATTTACCGGGGGTTTGATGTGTCTATGACGCCACCTGTAGGTTGTAGTGAAGGATGGCGACACCGCCACTGCCTGGTGATGGGACGCCCGGGGCTGTTGGAGCGGGGCAGCAAGATGGGGGTCCCCCCCACGGGTAGGGGAGGTGTAGTCCCGGGGCCTGTTTTCGGTACACGGGAGTAATGGCTGCTGGAGGGGACGCGCCGGATTGGACCGGGGATCAATGGTGTACTAACAGTTCAGTAATCACACACAAGTCCAGTGGTAAACCAAGTTGCCAGTGACCGGTCGCCTTTGGTGGATGTATTCGGGTCCCACACCCGGGTGTAGCAAACAGGGGTCCCTTCTTCCTGCACTCTTTGTTTGTGTCTTCTGTGGGACAACTCTGCATGGAACGGGGAAGTCCACTCACGGTACTGTGTATGTTTGGGAGCTGTGGCCTGCGAAACCTGACCCTTGGGATTTCTGTGGGTTCTGACGGACACCCTATCCCCTGCGTTGGGCTTCCGTTTCGCTCTCTGGGCTGCTGGAGAACAAGGCCTGAAACCTCATCCTCTGCTGGTTGATTAACAAGGGGGCATGCAACCTTCCTTGTCCTAGGGACCAGGCATCCAGTCTGTGCACGGCCTCCGGACCGGATTACCGCTGTTGGCACCGGCGGGCTACAACCCTGCCCCAGTCCACTTCAGGTCTCCCGCTACCGGATCTCCGTCGCCTGTGGCCCTGTTTACTGTCTGCCACCTAGCCAGGTAGTCCAGGGGCCCCTACCCCTGACTGCACTGCTGTTAGCACTCCTCCACTGTCAACTCTCAACTTCAACTGTCAGTCCTTCACTCCTCGCTTCAACTGTCTGGTACCCGCCCCTGACACCTCAGGACCCCTAGGTGGGCATTCTCATCCGTCTGATCCCGCCCACTGGTGTGTCCGTATTATCATGAGGGGGGTGGCTAGGCTTTTATGGCTGTGTGTTGTACCTGGGTGTGGGTTTTTGGTGGTAACAAAGAGGGTGTATACTCTTGTGACTACCTGGTTTTGCCAGAGCATCACACATGCTCACTATTGCTTTCTTTACCCAAGACTTTGGCACCCTACCCTTATGATCTACCATACATGGCTGAACCTCTCTCCCTCAGCAACTCCTCCATCCAAAATAATTCTTCAATATCCTTTGCCCCTTCCCAGACCTTAGAATGGCTCATCTGAATTTGTCCCTTGCTCTTGATATAGTAGAGCTGGGTTTGTCACGGAGTCCACTATAGCAGAGGTGGTCTGTATTGTATAACTTGGTTTGTCACAGAGTCCGCTATAGCAGTGACACGCCCACAGCGGGTCCTGGGGGTTACATGTTAACGGACCGCAGTTTTGTTTCTGGGACGCTGTTGTGCCGCTCTGGCAAAACCAGGGTTGCACAGAGGTTTGCATCCATGATCTGGTGCAGATCTCACACTCCCTTGGGGAGTTTCCCACACAAACACACACTAGCCAATCAGGCCCCACTAACCCCCTCCCCAGGAAAACGGGAGAGGAGGAAAGAAGACCTTAGAAAGAGCAGAGCAGAGTGTGAGCTGAAGTAAGTCTGCAGGAGGAGAGAGTCTGGAAGCAGCCCCGGTGTGGGGCTGGGGAAAGTGGTAGTCAGGGCCTCAGGAATAGGCCAGCCACTTTTGGGGACCCGAAGTGGACTGGGAGAGGGTAGTGCCCCCCCCCCCCTTCCCGGTGCCAGCTGTCGGGATCCAGTCCGGACCAGTGTGCAAAGCAGACACAGACCTCGGGCAGGAAAAGAGCACCTGAATCACACACATGGGTGTGGAACCCGTCCTCACAGCAGCCGGCCGTGGGCACCAGTTACCAGCAACTTGGTTAAATTCTGGACTCGTGTCAGTTATTGCTTGTACTGTGAGTACTCCTGCACCACCCGGTCCAAGCCGTGGACTGCACCCGTTACTCCCCAAACCACCACTCCCAATTGGGCCCCGGGACTACAACTCCCCTACCCGTGGAGGGGATCCCACCTTGCTGCCCCACACCATCAGTCCCGGGCACGGTCCCCAGAGGCAGCGGCGGTGCCACCACCTTATCACCGCAACCCACGGGTGGCATCACGGACAATTCCCTCTACCTAATCCCCCTTTTATTGTGGAGCCTGGGATCACAGACCGGGTCACGCCACTGGGATACCTGCAGAAGCGACCTCGTGGCCCGGATCTGAGTACCCCTTATACCTGGGCGACACACTGTGGTGGCAAGGCCCGATTCCGTGACCCCGGCATCAGTTAAAGTAAAGAGGGGAATGGTAGTTCGTGATGCCACCTGCGGTACTCGGCCGGAGATAGCCGGCGCTGCGGGATGGGACCTCTGGGGCAGATGGTCATACAGCTTGGTTGGTATAGCTCTCCACAGGTAGAGCTGGGCCCCAGGGCAGATGGGAGTAGTAGTCGGTGATGGCGGGGGAGCAGGGCCGGAAGTGCAGGCGAATAACGGGGCGACACAGGGATGCAGTCTCAAGTTTGTTACTCACTGTAGCAGGTTCCAAGGTAACATGACTAGTCAGTGACCGCCTTTAGAGTGCTGGATTTCACAGTGAAGGGCTCCAGCTGATCCCGGGTAGTTCGGAGGTCAAGTATGGTGCACCTTTCTTATGTACCTTTCCTGGTCATCTTCCTGTGCTGACTTCTCTCCTGCCTTTCCCGTGCCTATGTATACAGTGCCCTGAGCCGGTGTCCACGGACCCTGTCGGGGTGGCTTGAAGCTCTATCCCTTGGCCCTATGTGATGACCTTCCAGCAGATTCGTGTGCGGAGTTGGCTTTGGTACTAGATGGTCCTCAGCCTCTGGCTTTACTAGATGAGCACGTTGGTTCTTCTCCTCTAGCCTAGGGACCAGTCCCCGTTCTGTGTCCAAGTCCCTCCACTCCGATGCTGTATGTGGAACGAGTTCATGGGAGTATGGCGCACAGCCTGTGGTCTCTAGGACCCCTTCTGTCTTGTGCTGGGTCAAGCTGCACCAGCTACAGACCACAGGTCTTCACTGCTCCACTGCTCCTTCATACTCTCTGACACTAAAGTGTCCCCTCACTAACTAGACTCCACCCCCAGGTTAGGTCGGATTAGGGGCAGGGAGGAACCATCACCAGTAGTGGCTATACATAACATTAATGAAACCAAACCCCAACCCTGACCCGGTGGAGAGATACTAATTGAGGTGTTGTGTGTTTTATGTGCATACCGGTGGATGATCTCTTCCGTACCCAGGATGGAATACCAACCCCCTGGCTGAGGTGCAGTACCTCTGTAGCGACTGAACCTCAGGGGCGCCACAACAGTGCTTGGCAGTGGAATAGCAGTGTTGTGGTTGTGACAGGGTCCAATATCAGAGCAGACCATGGTAGTTGACTGGATGATGACTATCTGAATACTCCAGTTCTATTTTTTCAGGTTTTATTAGTTATTAATAGGCCAGTAAAACTCCCAGCCAGCAGGTGTATGGCAGTGAGGACCGTCAATCTGTATCCATTCACAGAGCGCTTCCCCCTTAGGCCCGACATCCTTTTCATTAATATAAGATTTTAATTTAGGCCGTGTAAAGACAATGGCAGCATGATTAGAATCCACGGTGCCCACGCCGACCGCCGCCGGCCACGCTAATGTGAGAGCACTTTAGGGCTTTGAAAGGAAAGTGCTAGATTAAATAACATCGTTATTATTAATCATATCCTGTACGACTCCGAGGGGGGCACATCGTATATTTAGATGTTATATAGAGCGGCCTCAGTGACACAAATCAGTCTTTGCCACTGAGTGGGGTTTCCAGCAGCGGTGAAGAGTGGGATTAATGGCTGCACTCCAGGCCGGTGACCTGTGGCCCCTCGTCTCCGGCCCTCACACATGCCTCTATTATCCTGCCTCGCTGTCTGGCACTTTGCTTTTGTTGCCTGGCTTGTCATGGCTCCTGTTAGTAAAAGGCGAGGACAATAGAGAGAGGCGCCCCTGTCTGTGAGGGCCCCATGCCGACCCTGGCTGGCAGGAAATACACCACTGCTCCAGCAAGGGCTTTCACTGCCGAACTCTAATATAAGCTTTTAACCCTTCCTGGGGAGCACAATACAGCGTGCTGACGTATAACACTGCACGCCGCCATAGTATAACTCCAACATCCAGCCCTCTGCTGAGCACAGGGGCTTCATGAGAAAGATGTGACCTCCGGGGTCAAGGCCAGGAAATTGTGGCTATCCAGCTGCTGTGACACTACAGCTCCCAGCATGCTCCACCAGCTCTGACTGTGACTGAGGCATGAGAACAGAGGGGGCAGATAGATGGATACACAGATAAATGGATGGATGGAGAGACAGATAGTTAGATGAATAGACGGGTAGATAAAGGGGTGGATGGATAGATACATGGATATATGATAGCATCTATCAATCTCTCATATCCCTCTCTATCTATCTGTCTGTCTGTCTATCCATTTATCCATCCCTCTATCTATCTATCTATCTATCTATCTATCTATCCCTCTATCTATCTATCTATCCCTCTATCTATCCCTCTATCTATCCCTCTATCTATCCCTCTATCTATCCCTCTATCTATCCCTCTATCTATCCCTCTATCTATCCCTCTATCTATCTATCTATCTATCTATCTATCTATCTATCCCTCTATCTATCTATCTATCTATCTATCTATCTATCTATCTGCCTATCCCTCTATCTATCTATCTATCTATCTATCTATCTATCTATCTATCCCTCTATCTATCTATCTATCTATCCCTCTATCTATCTATCTATCCCTCTATCCCTCTATCTATCTATCTATCTATCTATCTATCTATCTATCTATCTATCTATCTATCTATCTATCTATCCCTCTATCTATCTATCTATCTATCTATCTATCTATCTATCCCTCTATCTATCTATCTATCTATCTATCTATCTATCTATCTGCCTATCCCTCTATCTATCTATCTATCTATCTATCTATCTATCTATCTATCTATCTATCTATCCCTCTATCTATCTATCTATCTATCCCTCTATCTATCTATCTATCCCTCTATCCCTCTATCTATCTATCTATCTATCTATCTATCCCTCTATCTATCCCTCTATCTATCCCTCTATCTATCTATCTATCTATCTATCTATCTATCTATCTATCTATCTATCTATCTATCTATCCCTCTATCTATCTATCTATCTATCTATCTATCTATCTATCTATCCCTCTATCTATCTATCTATCCCTCTATCTATCTATCCCTCTATCTATCTATCCCTCTATCTATCCCTCTATCTATCCATCTATCTATCCCTCTATCTATCTATCTATCTATCTATCTATCTATCCCTCTATCTATCTATATATCTATCTATCTATCTATCCCTCTATCTATCTATCTATCCCTCTATCTATCTATCTATCCCTCTATCTATCTATCTATCTATCTATCTATCTATCTATCCCTCTATCTATCTATCTATCTATCTATCCCTCTATCTATCTATCTATCTATCTATCTATCTATCTATCTATCTATCTATCTATCTATCCCTCTATCTATCTATCCCTCTATCTATCTATCCCTCTATCTATCCCTCTATCTATCCCTCTGTCTATCCCTCTATCTATCCCTCTATCTATCCCTCTATCTATCCCTCTATCTATCCCTCTATCTATCCCTCTATCTATCCCTCTATCTATCCCTCTATCTATCTATCCCGCTATCTATCTATCCCTCTATCTATCTATCCCTCTATCTATCTATCTATCTATCTATCTATCCCTCTATCTATCTATCTATCTATCTATCCCTCTATCTATCCCTCTATCTATCTATCTATCTATCTATCTATCTATCCCTCTATCTATCCCTCTATCTATCCCTCTATCTATCCCTTTATCTATCTATCTATCTATCTATCTATCTATCTATCCCTCTATCTATCCCTCTATCTATCTATCTATCTATCTATCTATCCCTCTATCTATCCCTCTATCTATCCCTCTATCTATCCCTCTATCTATCTATCTATCTATCTATCTATCTATCTATCTATCTATCCCTCTATCTATCTATCTATCCCTCTATCTATCTATCCCTCTATCTATCTATCCCTCTATCTATCCCTCTATCTATCCCTCTATCTATCTATCTATCTATCTATCTATCTATCTATCCCTCTATCTATCTATATATCTATCTATCTATCTATCTATCTATCCCTCTATCTATCCCTTTATCTATCCCTCTATCTATCCCTTTATCTATCTATCTATCTATCTATCTATCTATCTATCTATCTATCTATCTATCTATCTATCTATCCCTCTATCTATCCCTCTATCTATCTATCTATCTATCTATCTATCTATCTATCTATCTATCTATCTATCTATCTATCCCTCTATCTATCCCTCTATCTATCCCTCTATCTATCTATCTATCTATCTATCTATCTATCTATCTATCTATCTATCTATCTATCTATCTATCTATCCCTCTATCTATCCCTCTATCTATCCCTCTATCTATCTATCTATCTATCTATCTATCTATCTATCTATCTATCTATCTATCTATCTATCTATCCCTCTATCTATCCCTCTATCTATCTATCTATCTATCCCTCTATCTATCTATCTATCTATCTATCTATCCCTCTATCTATCCCTCTATCTATCTATCTATCTATCCCTCTATCTATCTATCCCTCTATCTATCCCTCTATCTATCTATCTATCTATCTATCCCTCTATCTATCCCTCTATCTATCTATCTATCTATCTATCTATCTATCTATCTATCTATCCCTCTATCTATCCATCTATCTATCTATCTCTCTATCTATCTATCTATCTCTCTATCTATCTCTCTATCTATCCCTCTATCTATCCCTCTATCTATCCCTCTATCTATCTATCTATCTATCTATCTATCTATCTATCTATCTATCTATCTATCTATCCCTCTATCTATCCCTCTATCTATCTATCTATCTATCTATCTCTCTATCTATCCCTCTATCTATCCCTCTATCTATCTATCTATCTATCTATCTATCTATCTATCTATCCCTCTATCTATCTATCTATCCCTCTATCTATCTATCTATCCCTCTATCTATCTATCTATCTATCCCTCTATCTATCTATCTATCTATCTATCTATCTATCCCTCTATCTATCTATCTATCTATCTATCTATCTATCTATCTATCTATCTATCTATCTATCTATCCCTCTATCTATCTATCTATCTATCTATCTATCTATCTATCTATCTATCCCTCTATCTATCTATCTATCCCTCTATCTATCTATCTATCTATCTATCTATCCCTCTATCTATCTATCTATCTATCTATCTATCTATCTATCTATCTATCTATTATCTATCTATCCCTCTATCCCTCCATCTGTCATTAATATCTCCCTCCGCATACTTCTTTGTACTACTCCCACCATTTTCTCCATGTCTGTTCTTTTCTCCAGGATTGTCATCGCTTTGATTACAGCCCGCATCAAGTTTTTCATAGCTCTGTGCGCAAAAACAAAAAAAAATCTTTTTTAACACAGACGACACACCCTGAAAAAAAAAATCAATGCTAATACACACACGCACAGAGGGACTATCGATTTTGAAGTTTCCTCGCTACAAATCCATTTTGCTACACTTGATAAATAAGCTCCATAATGTGTCAAAAATACACGGTATTGATGGCAATGTCATTTCTCCCAATTATTAAAGCGGCTAGTAAGATTGGACTCGTTGTTCCCAGACTCGGCGTCTTATCTACAATCTAGTGCTGTAACTTTTCTAAAGTCCATATATATATATGTATATGTAATATATATATATATATATATATATATATATATAATACACTTTTATGCTTTTCTTTTCATGGTCATAGCTCCATATTTATTATTTTAAACAGATCTCTAAATTGTCTAGATATTAAATGACAACTTCCTCCAGCTGCCACAAGAGGGAACTAAAGGGGTCGCCGCATACTGACTTATTATTGAGGTCAATGTACAATCTGTATGCATTCAGCTCCTAAGCTCCCCCTTGTGGTGTCTGCTGGTATAATGTAATATATTATTATTTAAATATTTATTAAATCATTAGAAAATAATATTTTGGAATATTTTAATATTTCTTGAATAATTCTTTAGAAAAAAAAAAGCACTCACCTCAGAATTTGGGAGGGGTTAAAAAGTGGAAAAATAATTGTGATGTATGGATCTAGCTCATTATAGGTGACGGCTGTGTTGTACAGCCAGCAACTGCTTCTACCAGCAGTGATCAGAGCTACCAATACAATGGAAATGGTGGCAGCCAGTTATCAATGTGTTTATACATTTCCAGGAGGAACAACAGAGGAATATCAATATGCAGATTTCCATGAAAACAGTCTATTTTCTGGGAAAGGCAACCATTTACTACATCGGTAAAGCCGTCAGTCCGTCTTTTAAGGGGTATTCCAGCCCCCAAATATGATTGGATTAGTATTACGTGTTGGAGTGGTTGGAGTTCCCTCTTCTATTGATCCTTGAGGATTCCATAAATAGGTGATAATTGCTTCTGGCGGGAAACTCCGGGGCTATAAATCACAGGAGATGAAGTTATTTTCGTCAATATCACATTATATGAGTGTTCGCAGCTGCGGAGCGTTTTAATGTATTTCTTTTCCGGCGGTGGCTGAACATATTTTAATAAATGCAGTCGCGGTGCAGACATTTTAATGACACGTCTTTCATATATTTGTAAATTAGGCAATTTTCTCACTCCAGACTGGAGCCGCATTAATGAATATAGCCATTTAGCAGCACAAACATTTACTTATCTGCACAACTCAAGCCATCTTCTACGTTCTCTTCCTTTAATGTGTCAACGTCTTCATCCACAACGGAGTGATAACCGGTAAAACGCAGCCCAAAACCATGATGTGACTCCAACTTTTGGAGGTTCCCTTTTTCGTCTGAAATCGTATCAAGTTACAAAGAAGTCCAAGGCACCGAAGACTCTTTTCTAAAGTCGAAGGCACCGAAGGCTCTCTTCCAAAGTCCAAGGCACCGAAGGGTCTCATCCAAAGTCCAAGGCACCGAAGGCTCTCTTCCAAAGTCGAAGGCACCGAAGGGTCTCATCCAAAGTCCAAGGCACCGAAGGGTCTCATCCAAAGTCCAAGGCACCGAAGACTCTTTTCCAAAGTCGAAGGCACTGAAGGCTCTCTTCCAAAGTCCAAGGCACTGAAGGCTCTCATCCAAAGTCCAAGGCATCGAAGGGTCTCATCCAAAGTCCAAGGCACTGAAGGCTCTCTTCCAAAGTCCAAGGCACTGAAGGCTCTCTTCCAAAGTCCAAGGCACTGAAGGCTCTCTTCCAAAGTCCAAGGCACTGAAGGCTCTCTTCCAAAGTCCAAGGCACTGAAGGCTCTCTTCCAAAGTCCAAGGCACTGAAGGCTCTCTTCCAAAGTCCAAGGCACTGAAGGCTCTCTTCCAAAGTCCAAGGCACTGAAGGCTCTCTTCCAAAGTCCAAGGCACTGAAGGCTCTCTTCCAAAGTCCAAGGCACTGAAGGCTCTCTTCCAAAGTCCAAGGCACTGAAGGCTCTCTTCCAAAGTCCAAGGCACTGAAGGCTCTCTTCCAAAGTCCAAGGCACTGAAGGCTCTCTTCCAAAGTCCAAGGCACTGAAGGCTCTCTTCCAAAGTCCAAGGCACTGAAGGCTCTCTTCCAAAGTCCAAGGCACTGAAGGCTCTCTTCCAAAGTCCAAGGCACTGAAGGCTCTCTTCCAAAGTCCAAGGCACTGAAGGCTCTCTTCCAAAGTCCAAGGCACTGAAGGCTCTCTTCCAAAGTCCAAGGCACTGAAGGCTCTCTTCCAAAGTCCAAGGCACTGAAGGCTCTCTTCCAAAGTCCAAGGCACTGAAGGCTCTCTTCCAAAGTCCAAGGCACTGAAGGCTCTCTTCCAAAGTCCAAGGCACTGAAGGCTCTCTTCCAAAGTCCAAGGCACTGAAGGCTCTCTTCCAAAGTCCAAGGCACTGAAGGCTCTCTTCCAAAGTCCAAGGCACTGAAGGCTCTCTTCCAAAGTCCAAGGCACTGAAGGCTCTCTTCCAAAGTCCAAGGCACTGAAGGCTCTCTTCCAAAGTCCAAGGCACTGAAGGCTCTCTTCCAAAGTCCAAGGCACTGAAGGCTCTCTTCCAAAGTCCAAGGCACTGAAGGCTCTCTTCCAAAGTCCAAGGCACTGAAGGCTCTCTTCCAAAGTCCAAGGCACTGAAGGCTCTCTTCCAAAGTCCAAGGCACTGAAGGCTCTCTTCCAAAGTCCAAGGCACCGAAGGGTCTCCCCCACAAAAATCTTATTGATCCCACCACACGCACCACATACTGGTTAAATAAAGGCCAGTGTTTCAGCCAGGAAGAGCCTTCATCAAGCCAGTAAAAGGGTGTAGATACCAAAAATACAGAAAAAATACCAGAAAACGGAACCAACAAAAAAAATGTAAAAAAGAAAGAAAAAAAATGGAATTATACAAATATAAAAAAAAACAAAAAAAAAAACAAAAGAGAAAAACAGCCATATACTTGTTACAATTAGGGATAAGCAAACACAAAAGGTAAAGTTTGGGTCTTAAGGCCCTGTCAACACACAGATAAATCTGTGGCAGACCTGTGGCAGACCTGTGGCAGACCTGTGGCAGACCTGTGGCAGACCTGTGGCAGACCTGTGGCAGACCTGTGGCAGACCTGTGGCAGACCTGTGGCAGATCTGTGGTTGCAGTGAAATTGTGGACAATCAGTGCCAGGTTTGTGGCTATGTACAAATGGAACAATAGGTCCATGATTTCACTGCAACCACAGATCTGCCGAAGATTTATCTCTGTGTGTGACAGGGCCTTTAGGGGTACTTTGCACGCTGCAACATCGCAGGCCGATGCTGCGATGCCGAGCGAGATAGTACCCGCCCCCGTCGCAGCAGCGATTTCCTTGTGATAGCTGCCGTAGCGAACATTATCGCTACGGCAGCTTCACATGGACTCACCTGCCCTGCGACCGTCGCTCTGGCCGGCGACCCGCCTCCTTGTTAAGGGGGCGGGTCGTGCGGCGTCATAGCGACGTCACACATTAGGCGGCCAATCGGAGCGGAGGGGCGGAGATGAGTGGGATGTAAACATCCCGCCCACCTCCTTCCTTCCGCATATCCTACGGAAGCCGCAGTGATGCCGGTAGGAGATGTTCCTCGCTCCTGCGGCTTCACACACAGCGATGTGTGCTGCCACAGGAGCGAGGAACAACATCGGACTGTCGCGTCAGCGTAATCATGGATTACGCCGACGCTGCACCGATGATACGATTACGACGCTTTTGCGCTCGTTAATCGTATCATCGAGCCTTTACACACTACGATGTCACATGCGATGCCGGAAGTGCGTCATTTTCAATTTGACCCCACCGACATCGCACCTGCGATGTCGTAGTGTGCAAAGCCCGCCTTAGCCTCGAACACAGACTTTAAAAAAAAAAAAAAATTCTGGGTACGGGGTTGGGGTGCAGTTTTTCTGTTAATATAGTTTGTTGAAAGGCTGCAGCACAATCAAATCGCTAATCTTTTCACCATGGAGAAGATGACTATATGCTGCTGTAAATACTAAAAAGAAAAAAGAAATTATGACTTGGGCTCTTGTCTGTTATTGATAACTTGTTCTGGTAAAGCAGACAACTGCAGGCTGCAATCCTCAGCTTTCAGTGTTACCTTGGCTGGTTATCAAAAATAGAGGCGATCCAGCTCCGCGTTTTTAAATTATTTTAATTAATAATTTAAAAAAAAAAAAAAATCATGGGAGACCCCCCTATGTTTGCTAACCAGCCATGGTAAAGAAGACAGCTGGGGGCTGGTATTACCAGGGTGGGAAGGCCCATAGTTAATAGGCCCTTCCCTGCCCAAAAATAGTAGCCCAGAGCCACCCCAGATGTGGTTTATCCACTATATATTCCTATTCTCAAACTTTGCCCGGCTCTTCCCCATTGCTCTGGTGCGGTGGCAATCAGGTTAAGCCCAGGGGTTAGTAATGGATATGTGTCTATCAGACACCCCCATTACTAACCCGGCAAGTGCAGAGTTAAACTATTTTTGTTCCTATGGTTTTTTTTACTTGAATAAACACTCCCCACGCATGCCCTTGTTCACTAATTTTTGTAATAAAAAAAATCCTCAGCGTTCGAATGTATCGTAATCCAATTTTGCGGATAAAGACTCCCTCACATTCCCTCATTTACCAATTTATTAAGTAAAATGAAATCCTGGAAGTTCCAATATAATCCAATGGTGTAATGTTCCACAAAGCCCAGTCAGCGGCAGGCCCAACATTTCTCATGAGTGGTGATGTCGTTGAGTTACTGACATCACTGATCGGGAAAAAAAATCAAAGTTCTCAAAGCAAAGTGCCATAGGAATTGAGGGACATTGTGCAATATTACACAATTGGAGCTTCTAGGATTTCTTTTAATTAATAAATTGGTGAACAAGGGACTGCAGAGGTGTCTTTATTCAAATAAACTATTTTTTTCCTGTGTGTGTGTGTGTGTGTGTGTGTGTGTGTTTTTTTTTGGGTTTTTTTTGTTTTTTTTAAAACTCTTTACTTGCCGGCTTAGTAATGGGGCTGTTTGATCGGCTTGATGCCAGCTGTCAATTTATGGCTGGCATCAAGCCCAAAAGTATCACCCCGATTGTCACTGCACCAGAGCAATCAGGAATAAGCACCAGAATTGGCGCATCTAATGGATGTACCAATTCTGGGGCGGTTGTGGGTTGCTATTTTTAGTCTGAAAGGTTCCAAATAATCATGGGCCTTCCCAGCCTGATAATATCAGCCACCAGCTGTCTGCTTTACTTTGGCTGGTTATTAAAAATAAGTGTAACCCTATGCTATTTTTTAAAATTATTTATTAGAATAATTTAAAAACATAGCGTGGGATCTTCTCTATTTTTGATAACCAGCCAAGGTAAAGCAGACAGCTGAAGGTTGCAGCCCACAGTTGTCTGTTTTACCTGCGCTGGTTATGGTTATAAAAATAGGGGAGTTCCCACATTTTTTTTTTTAGTTTTTATTCCCTATCCACATTTGTTTACAGGGCAATCTCCCCCATTTTGCTTCTTTATGTACTACAACCATTTTACAGCACACTAGTTTGGGTCTTTATTGACCGAACCCAATGAACCTGAACTTCTGCAGGTCTTCTCAGCTCTAGTTATGATGTAAAAAAAAATATAGAGATCGTAAGCTTACACTGCAGGGCCCATATTTTTATTCAGCCTATAATCAGAAGTAGAGACACACATTTTTAGATAAATGGTAAGATATTAAAATCATGGTTCAGACTCTTGGGGCTCGTAGTGTTTAATTTATGGATCCACATTATTTCTTTTCTTTTTAAACATAATGTATGGTCTCCACCTCGTCCCAAAGCTGTTACATGATCAATGACTAGGGAAGAGCTGTCGCATTGTCAGTGCTGCCAGCCCAGGAGCGCTGACATTTTCTCTGCTTGCCTCCGCTTCCTCCACAGACTCTTTCCGGTGCTGCCGTCCCCCTATCCCTCAATTGGTAGACCTGCTCCCTATGTGTCAGGGGTGCCAACGTTTCTCCTGCTCCATGCTTCCTGGTTCTTCCCCTGGGTTCTGAAGTTTGGGTGTGCACAGTAGGGCTCTTGAGAATGCACTTGGGGTGCGGCCTCGCTGCTCCCTTTTTTTTTAAACCAGGAAGTGCTTCCCGACTGCCGCTTTTGCATAGTGTACATAAAGCATCTTCCCTCACTGGAAGGTGCCTGTTCAATGTGTCCTTGAAACTAGTCTGCCCATGCTAGTTGTCAGGTCCTCATGCTTCTACCTGCTCTCTGTACTGTATCGTGACCTTGTTTTTGTTCCTGACCAGTTTTGTCCATGAATCCGCCTCTGTCTATCCTGTGGCCTCCAGACCCTGCCTGTACCTTCTGTATTCCAGTAACCTCTGTAACTGGCCTGCACCAATCCGCACCAGCTTTTGGCTCGCCTACTCCAGCTCCTGGTCTGTGTCCTGTAGCGCCGGGTGCTGTAATATCTGGATTCCTCGGCGCAGCCTCCTGGCGGTTACTTTCATGCGTTCTGTCTGCTTCCACCTCCTGTGGTTGTGAAGTTTTGGTGGCCGCTCAGGTCCACTCCTTCAGGTCAGTGAATGGTATTGCAGATCAGTGAACCCTCTTCCTCCTCGTCTGGTTACCTGGGTGTGACATGAGCAAACCCGAAGTTCGGTGTTCGTACCGAACACAGACTTAGCAAAACAAAACATTTTGCATTCGGCTGTAAAAAGTTGAAAGTTTTATTTTCTTATTTTCCACAAAATTCATGAACCACTTGTACCATTTTGAAGCTTGGTGCAAAAAAAGCATCAAAGAATATCACAGGACATAAAAAGAAAAGTGGCATAAAAAAATTGCAAGTGAATTGAGGACAAAAGGGTCGATCTGAAAAATGGCCTAAAGTAGACCATGTGCCACAAGGAGTTTTTTTTTTGTTTTTTTTCTTTCAAACATTGCTGACTGTCATGGTGGTGTCAAGATCTGTGGAGATTACAGATTCTGGCACTCTGGCTGCTAACTTCTGTGATGTCTGTGATCAGCGCAGGAAGACTCATGCATTGAACCGCAGACTTAGGGTTCATAGGCAGGCTAGCAGGGGTTAATCTCTGCTGGACTGTTTGTTAGTCTATTTGACACTGTGGGGGAGCCAGTCACATTTGCTCTCTCTTATATATGCCGACTGGAATATTCCATTAATGTCAGCTATAGCATCTCTATACTGGTCTCGTGAGGTGTTGTTATCCAGGCTAACTGGTGGTTTTAGTACTTTGTTGCTGTGAGATGTTGTGGTGTTGAATCCTGTTGTACTTCTATTGCTGCCTTCCTTCTCTTGCTTTTCTCCTTAGTCTCTTACTTTTTGTTCCTGTGAGTTAGCATTGTGGCTGAGTTTTGTTTTTTCCCTGTCTTAATCTGTGTTGCCATCACAATTCTGCCCCTTCCTTCCCTGGGGAGAGAGTGAAACAGATCAGCTTTACTCATGAGTATAGTAAGACACGGGACTCAGGCATCTCCACCATTAGCGGTAATCTGGAGGTTAGGGATAACCTTAGCCTGACAAACGGTATAGGAGTGTCATGCAAGTGTAGCAAGCATGGCAGGATGCATTCAGACCTACGTGTGTCTGAAGCACAACAAAAACACCATAAAAGAGGGGCACCGGGGACACACAACAATGGGAGACTGGAACTAGTGAAAGGGGTAGGTGGGCACCTCCTAACCTCACCTGCAACTGTCCCTTCTCTCCCCACCAGTCTCTGCAACGATCGCCGAACAGGATCCTGGGATCCTACAAAAACCTTATAGTAACCCTGACTAGTGAGGGGCAGGTGGGGTTCAGTAGACCTCACCACTACACTAAAAAATACATCAGGGAAATAAAAACAAACAGTGGAAAAGATAATAACAAAAGGATATTGTCTTGAGCACAGGAACCAAACTAGTAGAACCTTTCTCAAAGGTGGCCAGGACACAAATGAGTTTGTATCTTCAGCAGGGATTGCTGGGATACACCACTATTTAAAGCTGAAGGGTTAGACTACTTAATAAGTGTAGCTGATCACTCCGCAAGGAACAGCTTAGGAAAAGCTGCAGTAGTGAAACGTGCCAGATGAGAGGCTCCAGTCCAAAGGCTGTCGCTGATCTCATCATGCAGGGAGACGATCGTGACAAGGAGCCCCATGTTCCTCGCTATCCTACAGTCACACCGTGACACTGTGTCCTTGGATTATGGAATGGTTTACTGTTGTGTAATACAATCTGCTCCATCTGTATGTAAACGATGATTTTTTTTTTGGTCTACACTTTCAACAAACATGAAAGGAGGTTTCTGTTACGGAGGATGAAATTGGTACTCGGCTCTTCATAACTACCAGGTTCAGTCAGTCGTATAATGCACGGCCAAGCTTCCTCGCCGCTATTCATACATATGCTACATCTGCTGGATGAAGGATTTTCCACAATGCTTTTTTTTTCTCGGTGAGGAGGATCTATCCTGTGCACATTGACATTTGATATAAAGGGATTTAAAACCAGAGACAATCAAATCTCTTTCAAGTCTCGGTTCTAAAAATGAAAATTTGTAAAATATCACAGGTGTCAGATTTAAGGCCTGAAATCCCCCATATTTCACTGGCAGAAAGTATTCTGAATCCGGGTGCCATGGGATGAGATATTTTGTCTGCTCACTGATTGTATGTAACACCCATACACGTGCTACATGAGCAAATTAATTCTAAATTAATCAACATAATTGGAAATTTACCAAAATTTGCAGTTTCAGAATTTTGGACTTTCTGCATGAATCCAGCAAAATGGTATTCCTTTATTTGGGTAAGGAAAAAAAAATAAAATATCATACTTGCCTAGGCCCTCAACTGTCCCTGCCACCGCAGATCACCACCGATCCTTCACTAGCTTTCTAAGCATGTGATTTGCTGCAGCGCTGGACATTTCTTTACTTTTCAGTGATGTTGGGAAAATCTCAACGAGTATCCTGATGTCATGATATAATGATGTTCACTGCCCCATAGGGTGACAAATATGCTGCTTTCATGACATCAGAACATGCATCAATGTCTAGCCACTATTAGCAAAGAGTGGAGGAGTCTGGCATTGAAGCAGAACACGACTTAGGAGGCAGCAGGAACAAGTGAGAGGCTGGGAGACTATGATATTGTCACGGGTGACAGCTAGTCATGTGGTTTCTGGCTATTATATTATTATACCTCCACCCTGATGAAGATTTTAATATTTCGCCATTCGAAACGTACGTCGTTCTTGTGAGGTCTTTGCTGTGACCAGGCTGGGTTATACCACCCCACCACTGACTGGTAGATATACCAAAGATAGCATGGCAATTGCATAATATGATGGGGCTTTGAGGGGCAATAACTCTGACAGGTTGATACTGAATTGAAGTGTATTTGATACGTGCACCGGAATGGGTGCATTTCTATGTTATATTATATCATCGTTGTCTGAAATTAAGCCCTGATATGGTATATATCCCAGCTCTGGGTCCTGTGAACAATGGATTTTATGTGATTTTATGATTACTCACCTTCTGTATCCAATAAAATTGTCTATTTTTGCACACAAAAAACTCTTGGTTCTCTTGTATATATAACAATGATCAACTAGTAGTCTCCACTATCAATTGAGGTGTTTCTGACTAGACTATTGGTATCCAAAATCTATCAGTGAGTTTTAAGAAAGTGACATTAGAGAAAGAAAGAGGAAAAGGTGGAGGGAAGAACCTTGTCACACCATGTGCAAAAAGGACAGTCGGCGAGTGGTGTAACACAAAGGGAAAAACAGAGAAAATGTACAATAGAACACCCTGCCAATAGGGAGAGGGAAGCGGAATCTCCTCCTAATACTCACCTGAGTCTGATACATGCACTCCCTAAAGTCCCTAGATGGGTTCTTCCCCCCCCATGTGCGCTCTCATGCCTAGGCTCTTGCTGGCCCTTAACTCCTCCTGACTAGTGTGTAGGCCAGCGAGACTAGCTGCTGCAACAAAACAGCATGAGGAAGGTAAGACAAATAGGTGGGGAAAGACACAATAAATAGCACTCATTGGCTTCTCCAGCAGGAAACTTCTCAGCTGCAACTGAAAAGAACACCTCAACTTCTCCAGTGACCAGTAGTCAGTGTACAAGACTATAACTGGCATGGAGTGAAACCAGGAGTGGATAAATATAGCCGAAGCAAATGATAAGATGATGCAGCTGTGATTAAGGCTATGAGTAATCTTAGCAAGAAAGTAAAGGGTTCTTAACCTCTTTAGCATCAAATGAAAGTAAATCCACTCCAATACAAGATAAGAGTCAAGTGAACTCTACAGAGGACTTACAATTAATTTAAGCATTGAGACGTCCTGATTCCAGATCCCCCAAAGTAACATGCGGTGAAACTTTGAGTTAAATTAGAGACACAACCAAAATGGCACACTTGGGAGATCCAAATCAAGCCCTCAAACCTCCATCCACTAATCCTGTTGACTTCAAAAGTCTTTTTCCACCTCTCAGCAGGTCCTTATTTTACTGGTGTAGGTTTCGGAGTCTACTCAACAGAACTCTAGGTGTTCTATAGAGGCATAACTACAATAGGTGCAGGGGATGCTATTGCACCTGGGCCCTGGAGCCTAGGGGACCCCAAATATTTTATTTATAGAAAAATACTACTATAATTTAAAGAATTACAATAACTGAAGGGAGGACTCATTGGAGCGTTTGCATTTGGACCCATGAGCCTCAAGTTATGTCATTGAAGACCTACTTGGGTGTTGTATATAAGGGTTAATTATGACTACATCTGCAGAATATATACAGGATATATTGTACAAGCTTGTGGCTGACTCACTAAAACGTAACTACTATATATGTTGGCTACCAAGGTGACTGCGGAGTTTCCCTCCAAAGGCCACTGTTTGTTCATTGATTTCTCCGCATCCTGTTGATGAAATGGATGTCCTACAGCCCAAGGTGTGTGCTGATATACGGGATATGGCAATTAATTTTCCGTGTGATTAAGGAGACTCTTCTTCCCTGGTTATACCGCAAAAAATCCTAATCTATCAGGTCTAATCCTAGGAAAAAGCTAATCCTGTATGGATGGTTACGAGGACCTTAGATGGAAAGACGTTTCAGCAGAAGCAGTTAATGGCAGATGTCTTACATGCCGCCCGATCTGAGCTGTCCGCTCGTAAGTGGGCTGTTTAAGAGACTAAAAGGTCTGGTCTGGAAAGTCTAGATGTAATCATTTCAGACCTGGCTTCATAATAATGTGCGTTCACTCTTTCATTGCTCTCCCGTCTTCCTTATAATGTTTGAGGCAATAAGCGTGAGCACCAAAATACTGATCAATTTACACAGCTGCTATCTAATAGGTTACATAGTATTAGGCTGTGTTCACATGTGCCGTCATTAGTATTAGGCTGTGTTCATGTGTTCTCAGTAGTATTAAACTATGTGTGACACACAAGTGAACTGAGGTTTGCTCAAAACTTGCCGAGTGTCATGGCGGCATAAAACACTATTCACACTATAGATTCTGCACTCCACCTTTATGGTTTCTCTGGTGTTTCTGCATTACACAGGCAGACTCGGGCAACGACCAGCTGTGTGCTCATTAAGGCCTAAGCCACACGGCATGAAAGCATCGCATTCCACTCGGATCAATATTAGCCTGTGTGTCTGCACACATGAGCGATTATTTTCTCAGCCCTAATCGGACCGAGAAAACAGTTGCAGCATTCTGTGACTGTAATGCAAGACTCTTTCTCTCGCACCCATTCAAGTCTATGGGGCAAGAGAAAAATCACACTGCACTCGCAAACACTGGTGTACCACGAGTGCAGAGCGAGAATCGCAATAGCTGGCTACAGAGGAGAGGATGATAAATCCCTCCCTCCCCTCCTCAGTGCCGGCCCTCCTCTCCTCAGTGCTGGCCCTCCTCTCCTCAGTGCTGGCCCTCCTCTCCTCAGTGCCGGCCCTCCTCTCCTCAGTGCCGGCCCTCCTCTCCTCAGTGCCGGCCCTCCTCTCCTCAGTGCCGGCCCTCCTCTCCTCAGTGCCGGCCCTCCTCTCCTCAGTGCCGGCCCTCCTCTCCTCGGCACTGGCCCGCCCTTCCTCAGTGCCAGCCCGTCCCCCGCAGCTATGGTCCGAACACATGATAAGACCTCAGTCGCAATGACACTCGCATGACACTTGGCTCTCGCCGTGCTGTCAGCATGAGCCGAGTGTCACACGAGGATCGCAGTAGTCCCTGTGTGGCCCCAACCTAATGGTCAGGCTAGCAAGAGTTAACCTCTTCTAGCCTGCTGGTTACCTCTGGGATCACATGTTGGAAACCTTTCACATTTACTTCGTGCCTTGTTAAGATGGTAGAATCTGTCTTCCCATGCCGACTATAGTTTATTGTTGTATTGATCTGTGTGCTGTGGTGTCCCAGTCCTGCTGGTGATTATATTGTGTGGTGCTTGGAATTGTTGTGGAATTCCCCGATTCTCTCATAGTTGTTTCCTCCCTTCTTTTATTTTCTTTCTTACCTCTTATTGTCTCATACCTTTGTGTGAGCATGATGCGGGATAAGAGTCTTGGTCCCTTGTTTGTCTATGTTGATTTTTTTATCACTCCCCTGTGACTGACCTATTCTGGGGTAGGGAAGAGGGGATATAAGATCAGGGCTGGTCAGGAGCAGGATCTGGGTTAGGAAGGAGGCTCAGACATCCTCACCTTCCGAGGTACCTCTGAGATAAGGACAGCTAGGGCCCCCTTGTTTGAGGGACACTCTAGGAGCCCCTGTCCCTTGCACTCCCATTCATGACAATGTGTTGTTGTCAGTATAAGGCTTTGTCCATTTGTGCTGTCATTGCTGATATTCTGTAATCACATATGCTGTCATTAGTATTAGGTTGTCCTCACATGCTGTTATTAGTATTAGGCTGTGTTCACATGTGCCCTCTCTAGTATTAGGCTGTGTTCACATGTGCCCTCGCTAGTATTAGGCTGTGTTCACATGTGCCCTCGCTAGTATTAGGCTGTGTTCACATGTGCCCTCGCTAGTATTAGGCTGTGTTCACATGTGCCCTCGCTAGTATTAGGCTGTGTTCACATGTGCCCTCGCTAGTATTAGGCTGTGTTTTTATGTTTGGCTCATTTGTGCATCATTTAGCTAACTCAGTTATTGTAGTTTTCTGCAATTGTTTCACGTTGCTCTGTGAGCTCTTTTGATACAGTGTCATGCAAAAGTTTGTGCGCCTCTGGTCAAAATTACTATTATTGTGAACAGTTAAGCAAATTGAAAATGAAGTGATCTCTAAAAGGCATAAAGTTAAATATGCCACATTTCCTGTGTATTTTAGGCAAAATTTATTTTTTTAATCTTACGTTTTTAAGTTAAAAAAGAAGCAAAATAGGCTGATGCAAAAGTTTAGGCACCCTGCATGACTGGTACCTAATAGCACCTCTTTGGCAAGTCTCACAGCTTGTAAACACTTTTTCAGGCAGCCAAGGGTCTTTTTAATTTTCGTTTGAGAGATTTTCATTCATTCTTCCTTGGAAAAGTCTTCCATTTTTGTGAGATTCCTGGCTCTTCTTCCAGTTCTGTGAGATTCTTGGCTCGTCTCCCAGTTCTGTGAGATTCCTGGCTCATCTTCTAGTTCTGTGAGATTCCTGGCTCTTCTTCCAGTTCTGTGAGATTCTTGGCTCGTCTCCCAGTTCTGTGAGATTCCTGGCTCATCTTCTAGTTCTGTGAGATTCCTGGCTCTTCTTCCAGTTCTGTGAGATTCTTGGCTCGTCTCCCAGTTCTGTGAGACTCCTGGCTCTTCTTCCAGTTCTGTGAGATCCCTGGCTCGTCTTGCATGCAGTGCTCTTTTTAGGTCTAGCCAAAGATTTTCAATGATCTTCAGATCAGGGGACAGTGAGGGCCATTATAAAACCTTCAGCTTGCATCTTTTGAAGTTGTCTATTGTGGATTTTGACGTGCGTTTAGGATCATTATCCATATTTAGAAGCCGCCATCTTTTTAATTTTATTTTTTTTTCAAATTGTGTTATATTTGCATCAAGAATTTGTTAAAATTTCATTGACTCCATTCCTCCCTTCTCCCTTTACCCGTGAAATGTTCACCTTGCCATTTACTGCAATACATGATTGATCCACCCCCATGCTTAATGGTTGTCGAGATGGTCTTTTAATGAAATTCTGTGCCTTTTTTTCTCAACACATACCTTTGATCATTTTGGCCACAGAGTTCTTTTTTAACCTCATTGGTCCACTGGACTTTTTTTCCAAAATGCATCAGGCTGGTTTATATCTTCTATTGCATAGTTTTGATGCTGAATTTTATGGTGAGAACACAGCAGAGGTTTTCTTCTGATGAGTCTTCCATGAAGGCCATACTTGTGCAGGTGTCTTGCGAAATCATCTGGAAGGTCTTTTACAGTCAAGGGGGGGGGGGTTCTGATTTGCTTCTGTAGCAATTCTACGAGCAGCTTTCACAGAAATATTGCTTGGTCTTTGAGACCTTATTTTGGCCTCCACTGTTCCTGGTATCTGCTATTTCATAATTATATTTCAAACTGAGGAAAGGGCAACTTGAAAACGCTTTGCTATCTTCTTATAGCCTTCTCCTGCTTTGTGGGCCTTTACCATTTTCATCTTCAGAGTGCTAGGCAGCTGCTTAGAAGAACCTATGGGCTGGTGTGTTTTGGCACAAGGTTAGAGGAAGCTGGGTTTTATACAGCTGCAAAATTTGCATCACCTGGCCATTTCTAATGATGATGGTGAATAAGCCATAACCCTAACAGGCTAATTAAGGTTTAAACCTTGGTCAAAGCAATCTAAGCCCACAACTCCAAGTGTGTCCAAACTTTAGCATCAACCCATTTTCCTTTTTGTAGACATTCTGTATTTTCGTCTTTCAGTCCTCTGCATTGTGCCGCACCTCTGTTGCTCCTCTTGTAAATCTAGAAGTAAATTGACAGCTTGACGTTCTCTTTCCTATAACTTTTCTGACAGTGTTAGTGTGCAGGCACACATCCTATTGACCAAGATAATGATAATACCCAGCTGTCAAAAACATTTCTTACTAGGAACAGCTCAACACCAAGTTGTTGGAAAAGACGCTGCAGCTTTATATTTTTATGGGTGAATACTTACTAAATAGAACACTTAAAGGGAATCTGTCTTTTAGTACAATACTAATTTTATCTTTAAATATGGCTTAAGAAGACCTTTCAGGATCAGTAAGTTTTATTGCTCTACATTATCCTGTTATCTTGTTGTAACCTCCTAGAATTTAGTGTGTTTTAGTAACTAGGCAAGCATATGTAAATACAAACTGCATATTCACTGCTCCCTCCTCTCATCTCTCAGTGCTGGCATCAGTGAATTTGTCTTCTAGTACAATACTAATTTTATCTTTAAATACGGCTAAAGCCTAGGTCACATGTAGCGACGCAGCAGCGATCATGACGACGATCTGACTTTATCATGATCGCTGCTGCATTGTTACATGGTTGCTGGTGAGCTATCAAACAGGCAAATCTCACCAGCGACCAGTGAGCAGCCCCCAGCCAGCAGCGACGCATGGAAGCAATGCTGCGCTTGGTAACTAAGGTAAATATCGGGTAACCAAGCACAGTGCTTCGCTTGGTTACCCGATATTTTCCTTGGTTACCAGCGCACACCGCTTAGCGCTGGCTCCCTGCACTCGTAGCCAGAGTACACATCGGGTTAATAAGCAAACTGCTTTGCTTATAGTTACCCGATGTGTACCTTGGCTATGTATGCAGGGAGCAGGGAGCCGGCTTCAAGAACCTGCGGACACTGGTAACGAAGGTAAATATCGGGTAACCAAGCAAAGCCTTTGCTTGGTTACCCGATATTTACCTTGGTTACCAGCGTCCGCAGAAGCCGGCTCCCTGCACATTCAGTTCGTTGCTCTCTCGCTGTCCCACACAGCGTTATGTGCTTTACAGTGGGAGAGCAACGACGAACAAATGGTCCAGGACATTCAGCAACAACCGGCGACCTCACAGCAGGGGCCAGGTCGTTGCTGGATGTCGCACACAGCGACATCGCTAGCAAGGTCGCTGCTACGTCACAGAAAATGGTGACTTAGCAGCGACTTCGTCGTCGCTGTCGTTGTGTGTGACATGACCATTAAGGAGACCTTTTAGGATCAGTAAGTTTTATTGCTCTACGTTATCCTGTTATCTTGTTGTAAGCTTGTAGAATTTAGTGTGACTTAGTAACTAGGCAAGCATATGCAAATACAAACTGCATATTCACTGCTCCCTCCTCTCATCTCACAGTGCTGGCATCAGTAGAAGTAAATCTGAACTTAACTTGCACTTCTGCTCCCCCCCACCTCTCAGCAGTAATAGTAAATGCACTGTGAGGTGGGGGGGGGACAGTCAATATGCAAATGGTATTTACTTACACTTGACTAACAAGCATGAGACACTGAATTCCACAGAGGTTTACAGCAATATAACAGGATAAGGTAGAACAATAAAACTTACTGATCCTGAAAGGGGGCCTTATGCCCTATTTAAAGATACTTAAATGTGTTGTACAGTCATGGGCACTCCCACCAATCATCTATTAATACCTCTATCCTCTTATTTCACAGGACATTAATTTCTAAATATTCGAAAGTCTATATTCCTGGAACTGATAAGTAGGGATTGCAAAAATTGATGTCTCCTCCTCTGCTCATCCTGAGCCCTCTTGGTTCATGATTCATCAAGCAGGAGGCTCCGGATGAGCTGCACTCGTGATGTCTCATCCTCTGCTCATCCTAAGCCCTCCTGGTTCATGAATCATGATTTTGACCCGGAGACAGAGCCTGTGATTGGTTGCAGGCAGACGTTGTCACACAGGCTGGGGGCGCGTCTGACTGCAACCAATCACAGAGGCCAGGCCGGCAGGTGGGCTGGGAAAGCAGTGCATATGTATGAGCAATGATGAGCGGCCCAGTGAGGCCACAGGAGCAGTGCGACAACTGCGCGGGAGCAGTTTTCAACTGCACTGGAGCCGCGGTAAGTTGAAGCGCTCGCTTCATTTTTGTTTTCTTTCTTTTTCCTTTATTTTTTTTAAATTCTCGAGTGCCAGATCTGGATCAAACACCCGGAATCTTGGACCTGGATCTGGCACCCGGGCAACTTTGAAACCGCGTGGACCTGGACTTTTACAGTCCAGGTCCACCCATCACTAGTGCAGAGCTATGTTTGCTTTGTATCCTAGTAGCCAATGAATGTTACACGGTGCTCCCTGGTTACTCCTCCGTTTGACAGCATTGTTACTCTTGGTCCTCTTGCTCGGCATTGCCACTATTACAAGACTCAATTTTTAAGATCAGCGAGGTGTTTAAGAGAGCATCAACCTCAATAATTAACTTTATGTTACTAATCACAGGCTCCGTCCTATTAGACTTCCAGCCGTGATTGATTATACTCAGCGTTGGCACAATACCCAAGTCTTTGCCGGGTTGAGCTTGAACACATAGGGCCAGTAGGATCCGTTCGGGTGACACTACAGACAATTACACTAGAAGAAAGGTTACTTTATCTTCCCCACATAGTACAAGGATTAATGAGTGTAGATATAATATGGATCACACAGACTACACATATCCGATACAATGTTTAGACAGCTTGATTAAAATTTATAGAGTGGGCTCGGATCAGCAAAATCCGTAAGTCCCCGTGGTCTAGTCTATCTTCTTGCCTCCTTCTCTTGACATCTCGGGGTCTCAATAATGATGTCGCAGGCGGGGAGGACGCCCGGCGCTGCTGCGATGGCTGCTCGGTGGCTCGAGCGGTGGGCCAGATCCGGGGACTCGAGCGGCGCTCCTCGCCCGTGAGGGAAAGGGGGTAGTTTGGTTTGGGGATTTGGTCCGTGACGCCACCCACGGGTTGTGGTGAAGTTGGACACCACCGCTGCTGGTGACGAAGATCCCGGGAGCGATGGTAGGGAGCAGCTGGGATGTTGTTTACCCCCTCCGTGGGTAGGGGTTGGTTGTCCCGGGGCCCGGTGAGGTGATGGGAAGGGAGGGTTGGCAAGGTGCAGGGTCGCCTGGACTGCGCAGCGTGGTGCCGGACGGCACGGTTGTACTTACTCAGCCACAAATGTACGCAAAGTCTTTGGTAAACCAAACGGCTGGATAGACGGGTCCCGCAGCCAGCTGCTGTGGCTTCTCCCGGACGGTTGGTGGTGGCTGCCTTTCCCTGCACCTTTGTGTATGTTCGGTCCCGATGGATTCCCACCGGTAACCCGCTCCCCAGCATGTATATGTGCCGGAGGAGCCCTTTTGCCCGCAGGCTCTGGCCCTTGGAACTCTAGCTGTGGCGGTAGCTGTATTTCCTTTTGCTGGTCGGACGGTTGCCTTCAATCGGGTCTTGGCTGTTAGGAAACCCCTGGGGTTCCGGTCACTGACGGATTTGACCTATAATGGCGACTCCAAGCCTGGTCGGGGTCCGCAAGTCCCTGCCTGTGTGTGCTGGCTTCACTTCGCTCCCCGGTTCGGTACCGGCGGGCCACCGCCCGTCCCCGGTCCTACGGTTCCGCGTTGATCTGCCTCTCCTGCAGACGGCCACCACCGTCTGCCAACCTTGCTCTTGGTGCCCGGGCCACACACCCGGACACGGTCAGTTTACTCCTCACTTCTCACTCCTCTCTCTTCCACTTCCCTAACTCCACTGACTTCCTTTTCCCGCCTCCAGGACTGTGAACTCCTCAGTGGGTGGGGCCAACCGACCTGGCTCCACCCCACCTGGTGTGGACATCAGCCCCTGGAGGGAGGCAACAAGGATTTTGTGTCTGGCTGATGTGCCTGTCTCAGGGTGGGGGTGTGTGTTGTAGTACCTGTGACGACCTGGCTAGTCCAGGGCGCCACAATGACATATCTCAGAATCTTTGAGCCCCCAATCCACCAGGGAATATCTACAAAATAACTCAGTTTCCAGAAAATTCCCATTTTGGTATCCATGCCCCTTTTGCGGTTCACTGGATTTCATAAGGGAAAAGATACAAAAATGGAGACATGAGGGATTATTTTTTTGTAGGCTGGAATATAATTCTCCTTTGGCGTACATAAAGCATTTTGATCACTTTGTATTGGCTTTGTTTGTTAGGGGGGGGGGGGGGGCAGGCAATTACGAACAGTAGTTTTGACCTAGTACTTTTTTAATGGTGGTCAATATAGGGATTATTTTAAAGCTTGGGTTACGATGGCTGCAAATGGATTTTAGCCACTAAATAAACAGCTATGAACTTGATGATTACAAAGTCTTTTTGAAAGGTAATGGGCTTATGTAGAGATATAAGATTGATTTACAAAAATAAACTAACACTGGTGAGACATTGGGTGTGCTTGCAAAGGTCTGCTGGCAAACATTTCAGCAGCACTTCCTCCACACACACCCTGAGCCACATGATTATTCTATTTACATGCAGGCTTCATATATTATTACCTTCATAATCAAGAGTAAAGGGGGCTTTACACGCTACGACATCGCTAATGCGAACTCGTTGGGGTCACGGAATTGGTGACGCACATCCGGCCGCATTAGCGATGCCGTTGCGTGTGACACCGATGAGCGATTTTGCATCGTTGCAAAAACGTGCAAAATCGCTCATCGGTGACATGGAGGTCCATTCTCAAAAATCGTTACTGCAGCAGTAACGAGGTTGTTCCTCATTCCTGCGGCAGCATACATTGCTCCGTGTGACACCGCAGGAACGAGGAAGCTCTCCTTACCTGCCTCCCGGCCGCTATGCGGAAGGAAGGAGGTGGGCGGGATGTTACGTCCCGCTCAGCTCCGCCCCTGCGCTGCTATTAGGCGGCCGCTCAGTGACGTCACTGTGACGCCGCACGGACCACCCCCTTAGAAAAGAGGCGGTTCGCCGGTCACAGAGACGTCGCTAGTAAGGTAAGTATGTGTGACGGGTCTAGGCGATGTTGTGCGCCACGGGCAGCGATTTGCCCGTGTCGCGCAACAGATGGGGGCGGGTATCCACACTAGCGATATCGGGACCGATATCGCAGTGTGTAACGCCTGCTTTAGTCACCATGTCTGCCTCTTACTAACCTTCACTCTCATGTCAGCTATATTTGCACTGTTGGCAGATACAATCTTCAATCACATGACATTACATTGGGTTTGCTTGCAATGGTCTGCTGGCAAACACTTCAGCAGCACTTCCTCCACACACACCCTGAGCCACATGATTATTCAATGTACATGTAGGCTTCAAATGTTATTACCTTCATAATCAAGAGTTAAGGCCCACTCACACACAATGACTTACCAGCGATCCCAAAAATGATGCGACCTGATAGGGATCGCAGGTAAGTCGCCGGGAGGTCGCAGGTGAGATGTCACAAGTCAGATCTTACCAGCGATGCAGAACAATACAGGTCATAGTAGCGACCTGTATAACGATCTCAGCAGTCACTGTGACCCTGTCACACAGCGTCAAATACAGCGATGTGTCCTGCCCAGCAGGACATCGCCTTTGAAGAAAATGGCCTGGACCATTCTGCAACGACCAGAGATCTCACAGCAGGGGCCTGATCGCTGGTAGGTGTCACACATAACAAGATCGCTAACGGGATTGCTACTGCGTCACAGAAACCGTGACTCCGCTGCGATCTCGCTAGCGATCTCGTTATGTGTGACGGTACCTTAAGGATGTAGATGACCTTGAAGAGATTGAGCTGCCAGCGTTCCATCGCCAAGGAGCCAAACAGTGTCACCATGCCTGCCTCTTACTAACCTTCACTCTCATGTCAGCTATATTTGCACTGTTGGCAGATACAATCTTCAATCACAATACTAAGCTCCACTCTCTGTAATGGTGGCTTTCTCATCCAGGAGGGCTTATCTCTTCATCCTGGGGCAGACAACAACTATTGCAGTGCAGGAGGCAGCTTATTACATGTCCCCTTGGATGGTGGCAAAACAATTCGTAAGTATAAACAAGTTGCTGCATCTTAGCTTATTATCTGGGCTTCTTATTTTTGCCTTCCTTTATCTATAATTCATTTTGAACTCAAAAAACACAGAACTCACTTTGTAATCATCAAGGGGGCATGGACAGGAATGTTAATGCTAACTCTACACTTCCAATGACTCAGCATTTTATACCGCAGCTCAGTGTATTAACTGTTTATGCTCTGCATTCATCACTCCTGCTGCTCAGTGGAACTTATTGAAGGTTTTTGCCTTCCTTTGTGTACAATTGATTTCGAGCTCATAAAACACAGATCTCACTTTGCAATAATCAAAGGGTCATGGGCAGGAGTGCTAATGCTAACTCCACACTTCCACATTTGACACTGCAGCTCAGTGTATTAACTGTTTATGCTTTGCATTCATCATTTCAGTCATCACTTCTGCTACTTAGTGGAACTTTTTGGATCTGTCACAAGGTAACCAGCCTATCTTCAACTTCCAGTTCTTTTTCTGCCTGATGTCGCCACGTCGGTTAGAAAATAAAATAACATCACTGGGAACTTTTACCATCTGGGACAACTGTTTTCTTTTAAACCTGTGTAGAGGAATTGAAACATAATTTTGAACAATCCATCGATCTTCCGTGCATTGTACCCATCATGGGTTTGTGGCAATGAGTTCATGAACAATGAAGTCTATCGCACCCCCGCATCCTGCCCTGTCCTTCTTGCTCCCGGCGCTCGCGCCTGGTCTGTGGTTTGATAGAGCTGTTTGCTGATAGAACTTGTTCTAATGAGAGAGTCTCTCAGGCTGCATAAATCTTGTGATTCCAGGGGCTTGATGAAGTGGCCTCGTCTCCAAATGCTGGAAAGAACAAGGTGGATATCTGTCTTGTAACAGAGAGGTTTCCTAACAGAATGAGCCACTTTAATTCTGGTAGTTACCGCCGAGGGTCTGTAATTTACTCACAGCTCAACCAACACTTTTCTGTAGCTCTGCAGATAATCAAAGGTCCCGGAACAGAAAAAAACAATTGCTGCTCACTTAAAGTGTACCTGTTCTTTCACACAAAACCTGTAGAAAAGCATGGCCTTGCTGCTTTCAGACCGCAAGATAAAACTGCTTTTAGTGCAGTCAAAAAAGTCCAGGATTCTCATGTTTTGTTGACTCGCGATCCAATCTTTTTGAGAGGGTAGTTACTCTTCATCAGCATTCTGCCAGCACTCTAGGTGCTGGGACTTTCTTTTTCTCATATCCCTTTTTCAAATGTCTTATATGCCATTAACTGAAAACCCCCATTTCTGCTATGTCTGTATTCAGTTTAGGAGGCAGGAAATCAGGTGTTTACTCATAGCGAGCAGTCGGAAGCTCGGATGGGTGCGACTCGAGTACCGAATATAATGAAATTCAATGGGGAACTTGAGCATCTTTCCAGAAGAGTCATCTAAGCATCCAACTGCTAGTTACAAGTATCAAGCACTCGAGCATGGTAGTGCTTATCACTAGTTTTGAGTACCGAGCTGCCGAGCATGGTAGTGCCCGCTCATCACTAGTTACTAGTACTGCGCACCCGAGCATGGTAGTGCCCGCTCATCACTAGTTACTAGTACTGAGCACCCGAGCATGGTAGTGCCCGCTCATCACTAGTTACCAGTACTGAGCTCCCGAGCATGGTAGTGCCCGCTCATCACTAGTTACTAGTACTGAGCACCCGAGCATGGTAGTGCCCGCTCATCACTAGTTACGAGTACAGAGCACCCGAGCATGGTAGTGCTCGCTCATCACTAGTTACCAGTACTGAGCACCCGAGCATGGTAGTGCCCGCTCATCACTAGTTACGAGTACAGAGCACCCGAGCATGGTAGTGCCTTCTCATCACTAGTTACGTGTACTGGACACCCGAGCATGGTAGTGCCCGCTCATCACTAGTTACGAGTACTGAGCACCCGAGCATGGTAGTGCCCGCTCATCACTAGTTACTAGTACTGAGCACCCGAGCATGGTAGTGCCCGCTCATCACTAGTTACCAGTACTGAGCACCCGAGCATGGTAGTGCCCGCTCATCACTAGTTACCAGTACTGAGCACCTGAGCATGGTAGTGCCCGCTCATCACTAGTTACTAGTACTGAGCACCTGAGCATGGTAGTGCCCGCTCATCACTAGTTACTAGTACTGAGCACCCGAGCATGGTAGTGCCCGCTCATCACTAGTTACCAGTACTGAGCACCTGAGCATCGTAATGCCTGCTCATCACTAGTTACTAGTACTGAGCACCCGAGCATGGTAGTGCCCGCTCATCACTAGTTACTAGTACTGAGCACCCGAGCATGGTAGTGCCCGCTCATCACTAGTTACTAGTACTGAGCACCTGAGCATGGTAGTGCCCGCTCATCACTAGTTACTAGTACTGAACACCCGAGCATGGTAGTGCCCGCTCATCACTAGTTACTAGTACTGAGCACCCGAGCATGGTAGTGCCCGCTCATCACTAGTTACTAGTACTGAGCACCCGAGCATGGTAGTGCCTGCTCATCACTAGTTACTAGTACTGAGCACCCGAGCATGGTAGTGCCCGCTCATCACTAGTTACGAGTACCGAGCACCTGAGCATGGTAGTGCCCGCTCATCACTAGTTACAAGTACTGAGCACCCGAGCATGGTAGTGCCCGCTCATCACTAGTTACCAGTACTGAGCACCCGAGCATGGTAGTGCCCGCTCATCACTAGTTACCAGTACTGAGCACCTGAGCATGGTAGTGCCCGCTGATCACTAGTTACTAGTACTGAGCACCTGAGCATGGTAGTGCCCGCTCATCACTAGTTACTAGTACTGAGCACCCGAGCATGGTAGTGCCCGCTCATCACTAGTTACCAGTACTGAGCACCCGAGCATGGTAGTGCCCGCTCATCACTAGTTACCAGTACTGAGCACCTGAGCATGGTAGTGCCCGCTCATCACTAGTTACTAGTACTGAGCACCTGAGCATGGTAGTGCCCGCTCATCACTAGTTACTAGTACTGAGCACCCGAGCATGGTAGTGCCCGCTCATCACTAGTTACCAGTACTGAGCACCTGAGCATCGTAATGCCTGCTCATCACTAGTTACTAGTACTGAGCACCCGAGCATGGTAGTGCCCGCTCATCACTAGTTACTAGTACTGAGCACCTGAGCATGGTAGTGCCCGCTCATCACTAGTTACTAGTACTGAGCACCCGAGCATGGTAGTGCCCGCTCATCACTAGTTACTAGTACTGAGCACCCGAGCATGGTAGTGCCCGCTCATCACTAGTTACTAGTATTGAGCACCCGAGCATGGTAGTGCCTGCTCATCACTAGTTACTAGTACTGAGCACCCGAGCATGGTAGTGCCCGCTCATCACTAGTTACGAGTACCGAGCACCTGAGCATGGTAGTGCCCGCTCATCACTAGTTACAAGTACTGAGCACCCGAGCATGGTAGTGCCCGCTCATCACTAGTTACGCGTACCGAGCACCCGAGCATGGTAGTGCCCGCTCATCACTAGTTACGAGTACCAAGCACCTGAGCATGGTAGTGCTCGCTCATCCCTAGTTACGAGTATGGAGCACCCGAGCATGGTAGTGCCCGCTCATCACTAGTTACAAGTACTGAGCACCCGAGCATGGTAGTGCCCCCTCATCACAAGTTACGTGTACTGAGCACCCGAGCATAGTAGTGCCCGTGTGTCGCTCAGGGATAGGGGGTACTCAGAGCCAAGCTAATGGGGCGCTTCTAAAGCACGGTCTCCAGAGGCAGCGTCGGTGCCACCATCTCATCACCGCAACCCACGGGTGGCGTCACAGACAATCTCCCTTTACATATTCCCCTTTTGTTGTGGAGCCTGGGATCACAGACCGGGTCACGCCACCATGATACCTCTAGAAGCACCCCATTGGCCCGGCTCTGAGTACCCCCTATGCCTGGGTGACACAATTTGGCGTCACAAACAGGATTCTTATCCCATCCGTGACCTGGATGACGTGCGCCTTGTAATCCATGAACTGTTTGAAATTTTTTACCTGCCGCCATCTTGCCTGCCATTTTTGGCGCCAAAACAACGGCACCATCTTCTTCTTCCCCGAAAACGGCGCGAAGTTGAAGCCCCGCCCCCTAGGAACACGGCCGGAAGGAGTGCTCGCAAAAGACCAAGGGGGGGGGGCGGTCAGAGAAGCAGTGGCATGTAACCAGAACTGTAAAGTGCAGGGATGCCAGGACTCTGCAAAATTCCGTTCCTGGACACAAGAGCGGCAAGATATCACAGCAGGCTGCAACCCCGACGACATCATCCCCGGCCCCGGCAGTCCGCCTGGCCGCAACAGAGATGACATCGGCTCCAGCAGTCCGCCCGGCTGCAACGGAGGCGGCCCCCGTCCTGAAATCTCCCCCAGCTACAGCGCCAGCCGCTCCCAAATACCCCGTCCCGGCTGTGGAACAGCGGGAGTGCATCTGCCGAGAGGAGGAGCAGGCCACTGAGTGTTGGGGCTCTCGGCAGTTAGCGAAGCCGGTTGTAGTCGGCGCCGAGGGCATCCGAGTGTGCCGAGCGACAGCAGTTGTAAAAATGTTGTTTTATGGACTGGAGGGAAGGTCAGTTTAGTAATGTTTAAGCAAAAATGCCTCCCCTTAGGGGGATAAAATGTTTTATATGCATTACATGTTTATTCTTTTTGCAGCAGTTTTCCCTGAAAAATAAAAACCTGTCGGTGTCCGGACAGCCCGCGGACGGTCTGTGTTTAACCAACAACAACCGACAATGAGTCACCTTCTCTGTTTCGGATGAGGGAAGTCCTCTCTTTGCACAAGTCCGGGGTCCCGTGCACACTACCGGCGGGCCACTACCCTGCCCCGGTCCACTACAGGTGCCCCTGAGCCTACTCTCTACTTCAGCTCCAAGACTCTGCTTTCTCCTTTCTCCACTTCCCCAGCAGCCCAGGAGCCACAACCCCTGACTGCTCTCCTCTCCTTCTCCGTCCACTGACTGACTCAATCCTCCCCTCCTGTTCCTTTTGTTACACTGGGGGGGGGGGTGCGGCTTCTTCACTGTACCAGTGTGGGATCAGGTGGTACCAAGGAGGTTTAACTCTTTCTGTGACTACCTGGTTTTGCCAGGGTGTCACACCCGCTCATCACAAGTTATGAGTACTGAGCACCCGAGCATGGTAGTGCTCGCTCATCACTAGTTACGAGTCCCTCCATACACATAGGGGACTACATTTAGGCATTTCCAGTATGTTGAAGGTCAGAATCAGGAGGAACAGACCAGTGGGTACTGGGTAAGCACCAGAACTGGACATGAAGGGAATCGAGAAGGGTAAGTATCTTTTTTTTGTTACCGGAACACCCCTTTAAGATAATTCTCTTGTGCCCCTGGATTGACCATAGTTGCGTATCTGCTCTGTTGGGTCGTTCTACATTTTCTGTTAAGAAGACTGATGGCTGCGCTTTACCGTTCTTCCTGCGTGACCAGTTCTGCTAATGCCGCAAGCTGAATCAGCATTTCTGTACTAACAGGCATCAAGCTAAGTGATAAGCCCTGGGAAAATACAAAGGATTATCCATTGACCAAAGCAAACGTTTGTTATTGACGATGCATTAGGAACATTATTTCTGCTATTACCACTGCAGCCAAAGATGCTCCTTAGCTGTAAACAACTTTTATATATAAAAGGGCTTTTACGAGAACTTTAATATTAATAATCTGATCCAATATCAGATTGGTTATTTCCAACATCCCCATTGATCAGCGAATTGGCAGGTCCATGGCGCATTGTACCTGAAACAGCACCATGCATTTTGTAGTGGCCAAGAATGGTATTGCAGCGGTCTCCCATTCAGGTGAACTAAAGAAGACTTCAGTACCTCTCAGGAATACAATGTAAAAAAAATAAAGCCAGTAAGCAAGCAAAGTAAGTGGGTGAGGAATACATACGGTTATCATGTAAGCCCTGCAGGGAAATGCCTTCAGTCACTAGAATGCAGGACCCTGGACTGTTCAGCCATATGCAGCAAGGAGAACATCAAGGTTAAAGGGTACTTTCCACATTTTGAAAACCATTTAGTAAAACTACGCTGTACTCCCCCTTCCCAGGTCCAGTGTTGAGACTGTGTAGCTGCTTTTGCTTTCTGTTTATCGCCTGCAGCGCTGACATCGCTGCAGCCAGTCATTGAGTTCAGCAGCTTATGCTGTCAATTCGTCTATGTGGCTTCCAATAACGGACAGCGGGAGAGCGGGACAGAGTCGCAACACTGGACCCGGTGAGGATGAGTAACACACACTTTATCAGGGGATAGAAAAGTTTTTCCAAAACTGAGAACCCCTTGAGTACTCACTTAAAAATCAAATTACAGGACTTTGCCCCTTTTTTTTTCTTTCAATGTCCAAAGTTCACTGTACATTAGTATCACTGAAAGGCTGCCCGATGTGAGACCAACTGGGGTGCATGCCCCCTTTCCTCATATGTAGCTTGAATGGAGCAAGATGATGTCACAATGTGACTTGATGTATAACAAGGGATAGAGACCCCTATGCTGTCCCTAGGCTAGCCGTACCCTCAGGGATACTCCTGTTGGTGCAGATGCCTGAGTTTCGTTCCGGGCCCTGCTACTCACCAGACCTAATCTGATCTCCCCCTCCCACCAGGGAAGGACATGACAGGAGTGTAATATTATGCACAGATGACAACAGACAAGGGAAAACCAAAACTTTCTTATACTGCATGCACACACAGGATAAGACAATAAGAGGTTCAGGAGGAAAACAAGAGCAGGAAGTAAGCAACACAAAACAAGTGGAGTAAACTCCAAAACCACACAATGCAACTAGAACCACAAGCATCAGGTCAGTCTGGGACACCACTCCACGCCAGACCAACTAAGATATACTATAGCTGGCATAGGAGAAAGGACCCAGCCAGTATATGTAGGTGGGGAGAAGATGTGATGGACTCTCTCCCAACAGGTGGCCAAAGAGAGCAACAAGCAGACTAGCAGAGATGAACTCTTGCTAGTGTGTGTATGAATCAGCACATAGCAGGTCGATGCCCGAGTCTGCTTGTGTCGATCCTAGACACCACAGAATCTCTCAGGCAGAGTGTCAGAATCTGTAATCTGAACAAGTCCTGACACCGCCATGACAGTCTGCAAAATTAGTGAAAATCTCCATGTGATGGATGAGCTTCGAAAACCAGAGGAGAACTCAATTTTGAACTAAGGTCAGGTGCTATACTTTTTGGGTAACGTTTGCTCATAGCTTGACCAAGCCATAGATACGGAAAACAGAGGCACTCCAGTCTATAACACTTTTTGATCAGTACCGAGAAATTTCAGGTCACTTACTTGACTTCAGGTTCTTGGATGGCCAGCAGCGATGAGTGAGCATTATCATGCTCGGGTGCGCGGTACTCGTAATGAGCAGTTGGATGCTCGGATGGGCGCGACCCGAATACCCGAGTAAAATGGAAGTTAATGTTGAACTCGAGCATTTTTCCAGAAGATTTCCCAGAAAAATGCTCTAATCTCTCGTTGCAGAAAAAGGACAGAAGACATTTTCACTCCATGCCGCTGCTGAAGACTTTCCATGGGAAGATTCAGAACACCCCAGTGGAGATTAGATTTTTTTATTAAATGCATTTCAAAGCCATTACAAGCTTCTTCTTCAGGACGTCAATCTCTTCCTGAAGAAGACGCTTGTAATGTCTTTGCAATCATTGAATAAAAATCCCTTATCTCTACTGGTGTGTCCTGGATATTCCCTTGAAAAGTCTTCAGCAGCAGCATGAAGTGAACACATCTTCTATCCTCTGCATTGTTTACACTGTCCTGTGCACTCATGTATCTGCAGGAGCAAGCTCCATTATTAATCGCATGTCTTGTTGTGTGTCACACAACTTGAAAAAGTGAGCGTACTTCTGTCTCTTTCATTCTATTTTCCGCCTTTTGTTTCTTAGTGTTCTTTCGAGTCCCTCATTGACTTCCATCATACTCAGGTACTCGAGTCACACTGTCGCCGATGTGTCTTGGCCGGCTGACAATCCAGTGGCAGCAAGTGTTAGAAAATCCCAGAGATTGACAGCATGTGTCGTTATCCGACAGTTCCTTGTTTCTGTAGCAGTAGACTCCAGGACCCTGGGAAACTGTCAGTTTTTCCTCTCAGTTGTCAGCCTCTGACTTCCTTTATAAACCTCACCTTGGAGTTATTTGGGTGCGGTTTATAGTTTGTTCATTGCTGAGCTCTGGAAAGGTTATCTTCTGTTGCTCCAGACTTCGGTGGTTGCTGCAATTTAGAGAAGTGTTGTCTTTTGCTATCTTCCAGGGCTCTGGTGATTGCAGTTGTGTTTCCCCTGTATTGTTCACTTGTGTCTTCCTTTAGTGTTAGATGTGTTGACAAGGAGATCATATCTTCAATCCTTACTTAGGGTCCAGATCAGTGTTTGCCTAAGGTAAGGTATTCTGCTCAGTGACAGGTGTGAAACCTGTATAAGGTTGGTGAGGGTGAGCTACAGATTTTCGTCAGGGGTCACCACTTCCCCCTTTTCTCTGGCTATAGGGCATTCCGTTCCCCTTCCTCTGTGTTGTCCTATATGGCAGGTATAGCCTTTATTCCCTGCCGTGACACACACCTATCCGAGCACCCAACTCCTCAGTACGAGTACCGAGCACCCGTGCTCCCTCATCACTAGTGACCAAGAGTGTTGTGGAAGATGCGCTAAACCGCCTTTATTCTCGAGGTTGGTGGAGGGCCGTGATGTTGGATCATTATATGATGGAACATCCCAGTAGTAAACCCCCCTTTTTTTTTTTTTGTTTACCGAGTTTGACATTGAGTTACAGAGTAGTCAATTATGGGTTCAACTTTCCAAATAACATGACCCTCAAAATGAGATTCTCCGCATTAACTGCTGTTCATGGTGCTGAACTTGAGATATATTCACCCGAAATTGGGAAGACAGAAACATTTTTTATTAACAGAGTCGCCTGCGGCTGAGATCTAGGACCTCCACGGCAGATGGAATAATTATCAGACCACTAACATTTCCGGTTATCACCGATGCCTGTAGAACAATAATAATAAGTCTGCCTGGAGGTCTCAGGTGGTTTCCCGAGTCAGCTTCTTTTGACCTCCGACAAGTAAATTTATCTCTCCTTGCGTCAAACTACAATATTAATGTAAGGTTCAATGAAGCAAGAAGTTAGACCCTGAAATATTTAGTGTTCGGAGCTGAAGAACTCTGCGGGATCCATACAATATCTAAAATAATATAAGGCTGTAGGGACGGAGGCAAAACAGGGCGACAGGATAATAACAATCCCGCGGTGGCCGTAGAGCAAAGAATTGGACATTACTGGTTCATGAATAATGTAAAAGTCTAAACAGTTGCACAGTTTCAGCTGTAAAACCATAGACCGAGAGTGTAGGAGAGAGGACGAGAGTGGGGAACGGATTTACCAGAATAGTCCTTAGGTGTTTTCCGTTAGTCCTCCCTCCCAATTATTGTCCCGGTGTAATCTCTCCCAATATACCCCTATAAAATGAATGACCTAATAATAATCCTGACATTTTTCCTCAATCCAGTCCCTCTAAATCACCGAAGGAGCTTTTAGGAAATCAATAAATTTGACTGCTAATGGCAGCAATCTATCAAATAAGGAGAGTGGTACGGAAGATTGGCAGCGGAAGTGCCAGTCTGTAGAGAAGTGAATGACATGAGTGATGATGTTACTCTATCTCAGAAGAAAACAGAGGAGAGGAAAGGAAAAGAAAAAATTGATTGCAGGTATCAGCACCCCAAGAATAAAGAGGCAGGAGGCATGCCCCAACTTTGGAAAGTGACCATTCTTATTTTTACGCAATTATTGAGGCGACTTTCAAACATCAGTAATCCTGTCACGATGACTATGGGATAGCGGGAAACTTGAGCTCCTAAGCTGTTTTTCAAGCTAGGGGACCGTATGCTATCTGTAACTTCAGGGATACTCCTGATGGTGGAGAGGCCTGAGTCTCCTTCCTGGCCCTGCTGCTGACCAGTCCTGATCTGATCCCCCCCCACCCCTCTCAGGAAGGATGGAACAGTAGTTTGACAGATAAAGTCAGACAAGGGGAAACCAAAACTCTGTCACACCGCACACACAAAGGTAAAGATAATAAGAGATTCAGGAGGCAAAACAAGAGCAGGAGGGAAGCTACAAAACAACAGAGGTAAACTCCACAGCCGCTCCAAGCAATGAGCACAACTTTTACCAGGAAGTCTGGGACACCACACCTAACAAACCAACATAGAATAAACTATAGCTGGCATGGGTAGAAAGATTCAAACAGCATAAATAGGAGGGGAGCAGACGTGATAGACCTCTCCACAACATGTGACCAAAGGAGAAAGCAGACTAGGAGAGATTAACTCTTCCTAACACACAGCAGGTTGATGCCCAAGTCTGCCTTTGTTGATCCCAGACACCAGAGAAACCATTGAGCAAACGTTCATGTGACAAATCCTTAGTAGGCTCACTTTACCCAGATTAAATTAGAAGCTCCTTTTTAAAGAGCTCATTTAAAGAGGTCCTCTCTCATTGTATATGGTATATGAACTGTGTGCAGAAGGTTGTAGCGCTGGTGGGGCTTGTTACATCTCGTGGCTCTCCTCTTGCAAGGAATGAGGTGGTCCCCCATTCCTTGTCTGCCGCGAGCCTTCCTGCTCAGCAGCGCCAAAGGCCTGGGAGACTGCAGGAGTTTCCTCCTCCTAGATGCAGCAGAAGGGTGACACCTAGTGGTTTACTCCTTGTAAGGAATGGAGTGGTCTCCCATCCCTTGCCTGCCACGTGTCCTCCTGCTCAGCATCGCAGAGGGTTGGAGTGGTTGCACAGTGTGCAAAGAATAGATGCTCAGGGAAGCAGCAAGACTTCCCATGTCTCTGCACATTGTGAAACCAGGGATCCCGCCTTTATGACCCAGAGGCAGGAAGATGAGCATGTGCTCCACGTGACGTCTTCTGATTCGCTCACTGATATCACATGGCCCGATGACGAGGCTGGTGATGTGCTGAATCCTGACTGGCTGGGCCAGGACGTCACGAATCCTGATTGGGTCACGCCCGTCTCGCGCCCGCCCTTGGGTGGAGCTACACCTCCTTAAAAGCTCCCCCTGCCATCATGGCGGCGCGCGACCGTCCTTCTATGTTTGGATGTCTGGCAGCGTGCTGCCACGCCACTGTACAGACATTGTATTTTGCAGGTCTCGCCCCTGCCTTGCTGCTCCGGCAGTATTCCGTTTAACAGGCTGTGTTCCTGTCCCAGGTGAGCTCCTTGAATCTCTGTCGGACTCACCTGGTTTCTGAAGCACACGTGCGTGGGCACCTCTGTGCTACCCTCGTGCCATATTCCTGTGACTCCCGCTGGCACACGTGCGTAGGCACCTCTGTGCGTCCCCGTGCAACAGGTACACCGAGTTGTGAGCCCCGTGCCATACAACCCTCACGGGTTAGGGCGGACAGGTGTACGCAGATCGTCTGTGACATTCCAGACGATCGCTAGCAGCAACCCGCTCACTCTTCTCCCACCATAGCAGCGGTCCCTTACACCGCACAGTGGACCTTGACCGGCGGAAGCTGTCCATATACCATCTTGGCACGCTTCCCCGGGTCCCCCTCGTAACAGGGCTAAGTGTAACATCCAGACCAGTACCTATCCCCTATGTTTCCATTTTGGTCTCTAGGTTGTGCCACAGCTTTGTAATGTGAAATTCATTTCATTCCTGAGTATATTTGGTCAGGGAGCTATGGGTTTAATTCCGTATTGTTTAGATTGCCCCTTCTTGTGAGCCCTGGGCCAGATTTTTTCCTATTTAAACACCTGAACCTCTGCCTCTCACTGACAGTTAAACTTTTATCTTCTGTGGTTCATCTCCTGCTTAGCTTTATGGTCCTGTTGTCTGACAGTGTTTAATTTCCTCATCATTATTTTACCTTCTGATGTTGCATCTTGATTCTTGACTATCCTCCTGGTTCTCGCCCAACTACCTAGTCACTTCTGCCGACTCACACCATCGGCCAGCAGCTGACTCCATTGCCCTAATCCAACTTTTTCTAAGTGAAGTTCTTTCTGTAAGTGATTAAGGGTGAAGACCAGGGCAATCCCTAGTATCCGGTAAACAGAGTGGCTTGCACTAATGCTGGCGTCACATGGTAAGATATATTGTGCGATATGTCGTCGGGGTCATGTCGTTAGTGACGCACATCCGGCATCGTTAGAGATATCGTAGCGTGTGACACCTCCGAACGACTGTGAACGAGCAAAAATACTCACCTTATCGTTGCTTGTTGACACGTCGTTCATTTTCAAAAAGTCGGTCCTCCTTCTGTGCTCCGGTTGTAAATCGTTCCCGAGGCAGCACACATACCTCCGTGTGACACCCCGGGAACGACGAACACCGCTTAGCTGCGTCTTGCTGGCAATGCGGAAGGAAGAAGGTGGGTGGGATGTTACGCCCCGCTCATCTCCGCCCCTCCACTTCTATTGGCCGGCCGCTGTGTGACGTCGCTGTGACGCCGAACGTCCCTCCCCCTTCAGGAAGAGGATGTTCGCCAACCACAGTGACGTTGCCCGGGAGGTAAGCACATGTGAAGGGGGGTTACCGACTTTGTGCGCCACGGGCAACGAATTGCCCGTGATGCACAAACGACGGGGGCGGGTACGATTGATCGTGCGATCGCATGATAGATCGTCCCGTGTGACGCTGGCATATGTCTATCCATGGTAGCCATTTTTTAGAACTACCAGGTGATTACTGACAGAGCCTAAGCAAGTAAGACTAAGCAAGTTAATATGTCGTGGGAGGAGGGGTTGGGAACGCCGCTCGCCTGGGAATCCCTGGCGCTCGGGTCCGGTGCTTCTGCTCCTCGGTGGCTCGAGCACGGGGCTGGACTCGGGGGCTCGAGCAGCGCCTCCTCGCTCACGAGTGAAAAGGGGGGAGGTTTGTGGTGGGATGTCGGTTGTGACGCCACCCACAGGTTGTGGTGACGGTGGGCACCACCGCTGCTGGTGAAGGGGGATCCCGGGAGCAATGGCGGAGAGCAGCTAAGGTGTTGACCCCTCCGTGGGTAGGGGCTGTTGGTCCCGGGGCCCCGGTTGGGGAGGTAGGAAGGAGGGACAGGTACAGGTGCCGATGCGGGGAGGCAGCGTGGGCACGGGTGCAACGTTGCGGTGCAGCGTGGTGCCGGATGGCACTGTTGTATTCACTCAGACACAGAAGGACAGAGTCTCTGGTAAACCAAACGGCTGGATGGACGGGGCCCACAGCCGGCTGCGGTGTTCTCACTCTCCCCGGACGGGTTAATGGTGGCTGTCGTTTTCCTGTACCTGTGTATGTGTATTTGACTCCTATGGCTTCCCACGGGTAGTCCGCTCCCCGTCGTGTACGTGTTGGGAGAGCCCGTTTTGCCCGCAGGCGTTTGCCCTTGGATCTCTGGCCCTTGGCGGTGGCTCCTATCCGGACGGGTTGGGCTGTTGCCTTCTGACGGGAATTGGTTGGGAATGAACCCCTGAGGTCCAGACCGCAATCAGAGAATTTGACCTTTTCGGCGGCTCCGAGCCTAGTCGGGGTCTGAGTACCCTGCCTTGGTGCCTGGCTCCAATCTGCTCCCCGGTTTGGTACCGGCGGGCCACCGCCCGACCCCGGTCCTACGGTTCCGCTGACCTCCACCAACTCCTGCAGACGGCCACCACCGTCTGCCGACCTTGCTGGTCATGCCTGGGCTCCAACCCAGACACACACAGTTCTACTCCTCACACTTCCACTTTCAACTCCTCAACTCCACTAACTAACTACTTTTTCCCGCCTCCAGGCCTGTGAACTCCTCGGTGGGCGGGGTCAACCGCCTGGCTCTGCCCCACCTGGTGGGGAAATCAAGCCTGGAGGGTGGCAACAAGGATTTTTGGTTGACTGGTGTCACCTAACCAGGGGAGGGTGTGTGTGTGTGTGATGTTATACTGTGACCCCTGGTGGTCCAGAGCGTCACAAATATATACTTTAATAGGGAAAAATGTCAGAGTATGTTTGTATTTTATCAATTTTAATCTTTTCCTTTCTATGCTTTGGGTCCAGTGGGATGTCAGAGATCGTAGATAGCAAGTACTTATTTTCACAACATCTCACTCTCTCCATAAGTCTATGGGAGTCTATGGGGGTAATGGGATTTACAATGGATCTTTTGGTAGACATCCAAAATGTATGACAAATAGACAAATATTGTGGATATGCTATAATTGTTTTGTCGTCATTGAAAACTTATAAATGAATAGTACAGGTTAATATCGAAAACTATATAATGTAATTTATCAGATAAATTCCTTTTTTTCTCCACTTATGAGCCCTTTGTTACCTTCTACCCGCCTCATGAACCCATCATTCATTCTGAAAAATGGATAAAATCGATCTTGCTCAAAACAAGGACTTCTCACTCACTGAGCTATCAGGTCACAGCTGCCTATTGAAGTCTATGGAGAGGGAAGGACTTCTGCTGCTGTCCAGTGCTAGTTTCACAGCCACACTGCTCAGCACTGCTGTATAATCTTTGCTTTTGAACATGTACATTGTGGAAACAGGGGAGCAGTAATCCCTCATGTCTGTGTGTGCTGTGTATGGAGACATCATAGCAGCTTGTCTTCACCCACCAGCTCAGAAACAACTGAAAGTTAGAGAAAAAGCCAGTGGAGGGCAATTGGGTAAAATCAATGCAGGATACAAGTAAAAAAATGGCTTTGAAATAGTTATCTCTCAAGTAAACACACATGCCAACTTATTTTAAAAGGTCACCTAAAAATACCCCTTTAATTAAAAGAGTTATGGGACAAATTCCACTTTGCTACCTCTACTCTGCTGCATCTGCTCTGCTACCTTTGCTCTGCTATATCTGCTCTGCTAACTTTTATTCTGCTACATCAATTCTGCTGCCTGTGCTCTGCTACATCTGTTCTGCTACCTCAGCTCTGCTACCTCTACTCTGCTACTTGAGCTCTGCTGCCTCTGCTCTGCTACATCTGCTCTGCTACCTCTGCTCTGTTGCCTCTGCTCTGCTATATCTGTTCTGCTACCTCAGCTCTGCGACCTCTACTCTGCTACTTCAGCTCTGCTGCCTCTGCTCTGCTGCCTCTGATCTGCTACCTCAGCTCTGCTACCTCTACTCTGCTACTTCAGCTCTGCTACCTCTGCTCTGCTACATCTACTCTGTTACTTCAGCTCTGCTACCTCAGCTCTGCTACCTCAGCTCTGCTACCTCTATTCTGCTGCTTCAGGTCTGCTGCCTCTGCTCTGCTACTTCAGCTCTGCTACATCTGCTCTGCTACCTCTGCTCTGCTACTTCTTGATTTTTTTGTTATAAAATTAAATACCGCTTCGGAATGTCAACATAAATATTTCTCATCCATTATACAGACAGTAATATATATATATTTTTCTCACTCCGGGTAACGGATGTGTGGGAGATTGTCACTTTATAACCATTTACAACATCCTGTAAATTATAGTTAATTTTGCGCTGCTCCAGGACTGATAAATTACCATAAGAAATCACTTGCAAGAAATAACACAATAAATTGTGATTGTATTGATAAGACGCCGGCGCGGCACCGAGCCCCGTGTGATATTTCCAAATGTATAGCCTCTTGATGTGCAGGTTTATTACTTTGAACCAGCTCTGTTCCGTTACAGATTTGCTTATGTATGCAGAATACAAGTTTTGTATGTTCGGTGTTTTTTTGCTTAAGCTGCATTTGTTGCTAAGAAATCTCTCCTAATAAGAAGCTTTCTCTTCTTCTTCTTCTTCTTTTTTTCGCATATCAAACACAGAGGAATCCGTCTGTCACTTATCTATATTGTGAGATAATGCCTAAATAATATGCCTCCTGGAAGCGGCAGAGACCCAAGACTCAGACAGACACTCGCATCCTGGAAAACCCATTTATCTAGTCATTTAACTATCTCCTCCTCCTCGGGGGGAATTGACCCCCATAATATCCCATTCTTTCCTTGGCTTGTTGAAAATTCTTGTCATGTTTCTTTGAGGAACGAGACCGGTAGAACATCGCTCTTTGCGCCTACCGTGAACATAACCCATTGTCAACCATGAGATTGTTGCTTGGATCTGTCGGACCCTGAGGGTCTACTATAGTCTATACGATCTATGTTAACCTTCCCTTAAATAAAAAAATAACTCAATATATACAGCAACTCACTGGTGACATTCCCTGATAGTTATCACCTATTTTTCCTGTTCTCCAACCAGCCCAGACCACTACAACAAATTCTTCTTGCTTCTGCAGAATGTAACGCACAGAAATCTCTTGCTCATTGCTTTTTCACTTTTCAGGGGCTGTCCAGGCTTCAGTAACTTTATGTGACTGCAGACTTGTGAATCCCGACAGTGCGCAGAGGGTGCACTGTCAGGATTCTTCTTGAAATTAAAAAGTCCATGGAGCCTCTGTTAGGAGTCTCGACACAGAAACTAGCCAGATGTCCCTCCAGTAAGGACCTAGCCAAGGGGTGGCTCTTTTTAGGAGACCACCGTAACCACCATATTAAGTGGCCCTTTTAGTCAATATCCAACTTTTTGACAAGTTTAAAGATATGACAAGGGAAATACCAAGGCCAGGTATCCATCCACAGACAGCTGTTTCGGGGTATTGCCCCTCATCAGTGTGGAGTAGGATTCTGGCTAGGTGGGAGCAATGCCTAGTAGACCAGCAAGACAAAGCAATCACTGATCTCGGGGAGACCAGGTAGAGAAAACACTGCCAGCAGCCTAGGGTGCTCAACACAGTGAAATCCTAGGTGCATTGTCCCCTGGGAAATATGCAAATCAAAAAGTCAGTGGAGCCTCTGTTAGGAGTCTCAACACAGAAACTAGCAAGATATCCCTGCCGGCAGTGTTTTCTCTGGCTGGTCTCCCCGAGATCAGTGATTGTTTTGTCTTGCTGGTCTACTAGGCATTGCTCCCACCTGGCCAGAATCCTCCTCCACACTGATGAAGGGCAACACCCCGAAACAGCTGTCTGTGGATGGATACCTGGCCTTGGTATTTCCCTTGTCATATCTTTAAACTTGTCAAAGAGTTGGATATTGACTAAAAGGGCCACTTAATATGGTGGTTACGGTGGTTTCCTAAAAGAGCCACCCCTTGGCTAGGTCCTTCCCGGAGGGTTATATGGCTAGTTTCTGTGTCGAGACTCCTAACAGAGGCTCCACGGACTTTTTTGATATATCCCTTGGGGCAATGCACCTATGATTTCACTGTGTTGAGCGCCCTCGTTGGCTACCAGCAGTGTTTTCTCTGGCAGGATGCTTCTGGAAGCAGGCAGACTTGTGACCGCTAGTATGGGATTTGTATACATGTGATCATGTGCTGACTAGACTTGTGACCTCTCTCAATACAGGTGAATTGAGTGAGGCAGGAAACATCTAGTTCTAGTGTGGCTGAAAGTGTTCCCCTTCCCTGCGCTGGCATCAGAAAATCCTGACAGTGTGCATGCTGCGCACTGTGATGATTCACAAGTCTACAGTCTGACAGTGACTGCAGACTCACACCTCAAGCCTAAAAAACCTATTTAACAAACCTTATAATGACCTATACAGTAATGATTTCATCTCCTTTTGCCATTAGTGAAGTATTGTACCCCTCCATAGCTAACCAAGTACCCCTGTTACCTCCACACAGCAATTTAGAATGCACCCTCTGTGCCTCCACACAGTAATAGTGCCTCCTTTGTGCCAATATACAGTGATTAGGTTCTCCTTTATGCCTCAGAACAATAATTAGGTCATTTGTATGCCTCCATACAATAAATACACCCTCTAGAATAATTAGGTCCTTCTTTGTGCCCTCGTATATTGGTCCCCCCTTTTTTTTGAAACCATACAATAAATATGTCCTCCTTTTGTGCCCTATAAAAAACGTAGGTGCCCCTTTATGCCAACCATCTAATACTTAGACTCCCCCTTTTCAGCCTTATACAATATTTAGGGCCTCCCTTTTGCCCCCATACAATATGTTCCCTATTGTGTCATCATATACTCCTTTGAATCCTGAGATTCTTCGATTAATAATAAAAAAAAATAGTCAAACAAATCTCACCTTAAGGCCGCTTTACACGCTACGACATCGCAAAAGCGATCTCGTTGGGATCACGGAATTTGTGACGCACATCCGGCCGCGTTAGCGGTGACATCCCCCCCATTCCCAATTATCGTTGCTGCTGCAGTAATGATGATGTTTGTCGTTCCTGCGGCAGCACACATCGCTACGTGTGAGACCGCAGGAACGAGGAACATCTCCTTACCTGCGTCCTCCGGCAATGAGGTTGGAAGGAGGTGGGCGTGATGTTCATCCCGCTCATCTCCGCCCCTCTGCTTCTATTGGGCGGCCGCTTAGTGACGCCGCTGTGACGCTCAACGAACCACCCCCTTAGAAAGGAGGCGGTATGCCGGTCACAGCGACGTCACTATGCAGGTAAGTAGTGTGACGGTCCGCGTGATTTTGTGCGCCACGGGCAGCGATATGCCCGTGACGCACAAACGATGGGGGCGGGTACGCACGTTAGCGAGATCACAGCGTGTAAAGCGGCCTTAACTCTCTCGACCGGGTGAGTTTTGAGCTTTGAACTCTTTATTTGAAATATTTTTATAAGACCACAAGCGGACTACTTTCACGCTAGGTATGGGGAAATACCGAGCAAATGGCAAAAAGGGAGCGGAGGGAAGAAAGAAACCCTGTGTTTAGTGGAGGGGGAGATGGTGACCCCTGATAAAATCTGCTGGCTTCTAGCTTCCTTGATGTTCCTAGATAGGTTCTGCACCTATACGCTGAGCAGGATACCTGGCCCTGGCTGACCCAGAACTAGGCCCTAGGTAATGAATGGGCAGGATGAGCACTAGTCAACCCAACTAAGTCCTAAAGAACACACAGGGAAAACAAACGGGGGAAAAAAATAAACAACTTATCTCTAAGATGGCTTAGGGAGAGGATCAGCAACATACAAAAATGTTTCTCCAGATGATTACAAGCCGACCGCTTGCACTCAGGACCGTATAGAAACTAACTCTATCACCAGCAGCATGCCAGGGGGAAATACAGGTATATAAAGGCACTGAGGGTGAGGGATAATGATTAGCAACTGAAAGGAAAAGATCCCCACAGGGTCCTAAAGGGGAAAGTGTAAACCATAAAAAAAGAAGACACACAAAACTCCATTCACACCATAGAGGAAAGGATGGAATATCAAGGAGCAGTTTGTGCAGCTAAACACAGCGACCTTCCTCAGCCGGACACCACAGGGTTGTCGGTCAACCGTGACTCAACCGAGACAACTACCCACAAAAAGTCTTGAAAATGGTTGTGATTGCTATACTTTATTGACTAGCTTCACCTCATACTCTGTTGTATTTTTCTTTATCTAATCCAACCCCTTTGAACTGTTAACAACTTCAGACCAATATGGACATTTTTGTGTGCACACTTTGACTTCCCAGGAGATGATTTCCTATAGACGTGGTGGTTACTCTATAAAAATGTAGTTAGGTAGTGATGGTTTCATCATTGGACATCAATGTGTGGCAATGTGTAGCCCCGTGCCCCGTTACCTTCAGGTTGCCTCAGGGTCTTCAGGGACTCCACGTACGGGATTCTTCTGGTCACAGGTAGGTTGACTTCTATGGGATTCGTGACGCCACTCTCGGTATTGCGGTCAGGACAACCGCCACTGCAGTTTAGGGGACACCTGGGGCTGATGGTAGGCGCAGTTAGGTGTGATAGCCTCCCGAGAGTGAGGCTGGCCCCAGAGCCTGGTGTAGGTGGGTGGTACCACAGGTCGCAGAAGAACTCACACGCACAGCAGGAATGTCTTTCAGGGTTTTTACTCACTTAAGGTGGCAGGGGTGAGTTAACCCAGGCGATGCTGTGATGCTCCAAGTGGGGAACCAGGCTCCTTCAGGCTGACTTAGAGGGGTGGCTACCGACTCGCCTTCCTAGCCCTCGTGCTTTTGTGGTGACCCAGACTTGAAGTCCTACGGGGTCACCCAGGGAAGTTGCTTCCGCCTGTTCTCCCCTTTTTGGCCCGTTTGCTTGTAGCCTGGACAGGTAACTCCTGCTGCTTGCCTCTTGTCACCTATGGACCCCCTCGTTGCTACGTGGCTGAGGACTCTGTGTTGGTGAGGTGAAGGGCATGAAGTACCCCCACATGCAGGCTGAGCAGGCCAACTGAATGGGCCCCTGCTCTGGGGACCTGTAACCCCATGCGGGCCTGGTTCACCTGGCAGTCCCCGTACTCAGCCACCTTTCTGCACTCTGGCCTCAGGTGGTTTTCGGGCGCCACTGCAAAGTGACTGTTCTCCCTCGCCAGTGACCACTGCACCTGCGGTGTCCGACTAGTGACAGCCTGCAGGTTCTTCCTCTGCGACTTCTCTCTCCTGAGCTTCACTTCAGACTGACTCACTACTCCCTCCCCTCTGTGCCTGCCTCCGCAACTTAGCACCCAGCCCCTCTACCACACCCCTTGAGTGGAGATGGAGGCCGCGCCCCCTCCTGGATTTCCCAGGGGTCCCTTCAAATGTCAGTGTGGGAGACTTGGTTACTATGTGCCTGTGTGTCCACACCTCGGTCAGCCTTCTGGACAGGGCCGGCGTCAGCACCCGGCAAACCCGGTCAAATGCCGGGGCCCTGAGCTGCCGGGGGGACCCACTCGCGGTGGCAGGAGTGGCGCATCGCTATTCAGGGGGGCCCGGTGGCCGCGCTGTCACCGCCCCCCGCCAAGGATCGAGCTTTCAATTGCATTGGCATCGCAGGTGCCGATACAAGTGAGAGCAATGATTGAGCGGCGCGCTCCGTCTCTTATCATTCTCCCCGCTGTGACTGTCGGCGTTCTTCTGACAGCTCTGCAGAGGACCGCGGTGACGTCATCACTGCGCGCCTGCTGAGAGGTCAGAGCGAGCGACAGCAATGGACGATGCGCCGAGGAGACCGGATCAGCGGGCGAACGAGAAGTGAGCCGCCCCTCTACTGACACTGGGCTCCCCTGACTCACAGGCCGGCCACTACACAGCGGCACTACACATAGGGGCCCGGCAGCCGCTCTGCAGAGCCGGCTGCTATGTGTAGTGCCGCTGTGTAGTGGCCGGCCTGTGAGTCAGGGGAGACCAGTGTCAGTAGAGGGGCCCCTGACCTGGAGAGGCCACCAGCCATGTCTGAGCTGCAGGAGTGCTAGTCCTGACCTGCACAGCAGACGGAATCTCCATCCTGCAGGACCTGCGATGATGTCACGCCCATGTGACTGTGTGGGAGGAGACACAGGAGGCCGGGCAGAAAGCAAGATACTGAATCCTGAAGGAGACATGGACACATGACTGGTAATAAGAAAAGAGGGGACATGAGGGTGAGGGGGGCTGCAGGGTGAGGGGCATATGAGGGCTGCAGACTGTGACAGAAGCATGTGAAGGGGTGCAGAGTGTTTGTGAGGGGTAAGTTGGGGTACAGGCAGGGTGAGATATGTGAGCAGGGTGTGTGAGATCTGGGGGGTGCAGGCTGTATGGGAAGCAGGGTGTGAGAGATATGGGGGTGTAGTGTGTGTGATATGGGGGTGCAGGCTGTATGGGGAGCAGGGTGTGAGAGATATGGGGGTGTAGTGTGTGTGATATGGGGGTGCAGGCTGTATGGGGAGCAGGGTGTGAGAGATATGGGGGTGTAGTGTGTGTGATATGGGGGTGCAGGCTGTATGGGGAGCAGGGTGTGAGAGATATGGGGGTGTAGTGTGTGTGATATGGGGGTGCAGGCTGTATGGGGAGCAGGGTGTGAGAGATATGGGGGTGTAGTGTGTGAGATATGGGGGTGCAGGCTGTATGGGGAGCAGGGTGTGAGAGATATGGGGGTGTAGTGTGTGTGATATGGGGGTGCAGGCTGTATGAGATATGGGGGTGTAGTGTGTGATATGGGGGTGCAGGCTGTATGGGAAGCAGGGTGTGGGAGATATGGGGGTGTAGTGTGTGTGATATGGGGGTGCAGGGACGTAACTACCGCAGTCGCAGGGGTCGGAAGGAGAAGAGAGGTACTTGTTTTTTATTTTGCTGGCTGCATGACACATGGAGGCTTGGAGGGGCCTGGCTCCATGATACATGGAGGCCTGGAGGGGCCTGGCTGCATGATACATGGAGGCCTGGAGGGGCCTGGCTGCATGATACATGGAGGCCTGGAGGGGCCTGGCTGCATGATACATGGAGGCCTGGAGGGGCCTGGCTGCATGATACATGGAGGTCTATTGGACTGCATAATAAACATGGACACCTTATACATGGACTAGGGGTGCATTATACATGGAGGAGTATGAGGCTGCATAATACAATATGATGATTTATGGCGCTACATTATAATACATATAGCACTATGGGGGTTACATTATACTAAATGGAGAAATATGGAGGCTACCTTATACATGGACTAAGGGTGTGCGTTATAAAACATGGAGGACTGTGGTGTAGTATAATATATGGAGTACTATGGGGTGAATTATAATGCATGGAGAACTATGGGGGTGCATTATAATATATGACGGGTTATGTGGGACCCTTTATACTATATGGAAGGCTATGTGGGGGCCATTATAGTATTTGGAGATCTATATACAAGGAGGACAAAGATACAAGTATGGGATGGGAATGTTTTGTGCTGAGAGAAAAAGGCTCTTTCCCTCAGCACCCAGCTTTCCCATGCTCTGCTGTACATCTTCTCTCATCACCCGGCTTTCCCATGCTCTGATATGCATCTTCTCTCATCACCCGGCTTTCCCATGCTCTGATATGCATCTTCTCTCAGCACGCAGCTTTCCCATGCTCTGCTATACATCTCTCAGCACGCAGCTTTCCCGTGCTCTGCTATACATCCCTCAGCACCCAGCATTCCCATGCTCTGCTATACATCTCTCAGCACGCAGCTTTCCCATGCTCTGCTATACATCTCTCAGCACCCAGCTTTCCCATGCTCTGCTATACATCTCTCAGCACGCAGCTTTCCCATGCTCTGCTGTACATCTCTCAGCACCCAGCTTTACTCTGTTATGGGAAAGCTGGGTGCTGAGGGAAAGATGTATAGCAGAGCATGGGAAAGCTGGGTGCTGAGGACAAGATGGATATCAGAACATGGGAAAGCTGGGTACTGATAGAGGGATTTTAGATCATGGGAAACCTGGGTGCTGAGGGTAAGAGCCAAGTGACAGCATCATTATCCTGTACCCCGAGTGTCAGTGTCATTATCCCACACCCTAAGTGTCGGTGTACGTGGAGGGGGGCCCCGGTCCAAATTTTGCACCAGGGCCCATCAAACTCTAGTTACGCCACTGCGTATTAATCACTGTATTCTACATGAGGGTGCCTAATGCTATCTGGCTCTGCACTGTGCTGTCTGGGTCTGCACTGTACTATATAGGTCTGTGTGCTACATGAGGATACCTAATGCTATCTGGCTCTGCACTGTGCTACATAGGTGCTGTGTACTACATGAGGGTGCCTAATGCTATCTGGCTCTGCACTGTGGTATTTAGGGGCTGTGTACTACATGAGGGTGCCTATTGCTATCTGGGTCTGCATTGTGCTATATGTGGGCTGTATACTACATGAAGGTGCCTAATGCTATCTGGGTCTGCATTGTGCTATATGGGGGCTGCATAGTGCATATGGGGGCTACATAATACTATATGGAGGACAATGGGGGCTTCATAACACAATATGCGGGCTGCATACTACTATACCCCCAGAGTTGTATGTCCCCTCCACCCAGGTGCTGTATACTCCCTCAGAGCTGTATGTTCCCTCCACCCAGGTGCTGTATGTCCCCCCCCACCCCAGAGCTGTATACACCCAGAGCTGCATGTCACCCCCCCCCCACCTCACAGCTGCCTCCCCCCACCTCAGTCACTGCCCTCCTCTAGAGCTCTATACCCCTTTCCTCAGTAATATGTATTCCCCCCAGTAATGTGTTTGTCCCCAGCCTCTCTTGTGATGTATATACAGCAGTGTTAGTGTGCTCTATGTGCGGCCATGTCTGTTAGACAAGCAGGGAGGTGAATGAGGCTGTTGCCGGCTTCCCAATATTAGAAATATATATATATATATACAGGATAAATATACAAAAATAATGTGTGTGTGTGTGTGTGTGTGTATGCATGTATGATGTGTATCTATGCATGTCAGTGTATATGACTGTGTCTAGATTTATGTCTATTTATGTGTTTTTGTGAATTTCTCTTTATATAAGTATGTGTATGTATGCCTGTATGTGTATGTATCTGTGCATGTCTATGTGTGGATGGGGCCCCCTGAGACTCTTTCGCCCAGGGCCCACAAAAACCTTGAGCCGCCCCTGCTTCTGGATTACCTGTGTTGTACTCCCCCAGCATGGGTGCAGTACTCAGTGGTGCCTGACCAGGTCAGGGGTGCCACAGCAACTTATGTCCTTGAGCTACCAACCTGTCTGTCTCGGTTGGGCTACACTCCCTTCCCTAGTGCTTTTCCCTTGCTATGAACTACTTTAGGTATTAATTGTTCAGTGTTCATGTCATGATTATAGTTTAGCTCTGACGGGGTTAAGTCAGGTGGGGGTGGTCTGTTCGTCCCTGCCTCATTACGGGACTCTTGCCGCTTTATTATTGTCTGTATACCTCCAGAACACTAGCAGTAATAGCGCTGCTCTGCAGCGTGCGTCCTAGTCCCTGTAAGTTGACTCTGATCTCTCCCGCTACCCAGCCTACCTCTCCCTGACCTCCGCTCCCGTGTCCTGTCCTCCCATCCTGTTTACCTGACCCTAGTCCCATTCTGTGTCTCGGCCTCCTACCCCTCCTCTGTACATACCTGATCTCCCGGCCGCTGACCTCGGCTACGTTCCTTGACTACGGCTCTGCTCCCCTCCAGCTCCTAATGCGATCTCCTGGCTTCCGACCCCATTACTTCCACTTGACTATGGCTTGCTCACTCCCTTAGTTTGACATAACATCCCGGTGTTGACGTTAGGCTTGTTTGACTTTGACTTTCTGACGCGGTGCTAGTGACCTCTTGTAGGCTTTTGTTGTACTGCACTTAGAAGTCTGATCTTCTCCAGTTCCTGCGCCCCAAGTGGAAGCTTGACAGTTCATCTCTCTAGACTTTTTTTAACCTAGAGAGCTAAGATATTGTGTTTGGACTATGTTTGTATCCAACTTCTTGACTGATAACTATGCTGCATTTACCTTTGCTAACTTCTGTGTTGTCTGCAAACCTTCAGACCTGCTGTTTAACCATTGCTAGCTTTCTTCAGGTGAACTTATCGTTTGCTGTGAGCATCACTAACTGCTATTAGAGACGTTTCACATTTAGCAAATCTGCCATTTAAATCTGTTTGCTGCTTCAGACCTGCCATTTTTCTTACCACATCCTTTCTTGGATCTGAGCATGTTTTCTCTCACCTGCTTGTCGCTCTCCAGCATAACCAGTTTGCCGAGTAATACTATTAAAAGTGTCTTTACCATGATTCTCCTTTTGGGTTTAAATCTATACATTTATCTTTGCAAACTCCTGTGATATTTGCAGACCCTCAGAACTGCTAGTTTACCATCTGCTAGCTTTTTTTGGGTTCACCTATCGTTTGCTGTGAGCATCACTAACTGCTATTAGGGATTTTACACATTTAGGGAATATGTCATCTAAATCTGTTTGCAGCTTCAGACCTGCCATTTTCTTAACATATTCTTTCTTGGTTCTGAGCATGTCCTGTCTCACCTGATTGTCTGCCGTCCAGCATAACCAGTTTTCCAGATAATACTATTAAAAGTGCCCTTACCACGATTCTCCTTTTGGGTTTAAATCTATACATTTATCATTATAAACTCCTGTGATATTTGCAGACCCTCAGAACTGCTAGTTTACCATCTGCTAGCTTTCTTTGGGTTCACCTATCGTTTGCTGTGAGCATCACTATATGCTATTAGGGATTTTTCACATTTAGGGAATATGTCGTCTAAATCTGTTTGCTGCTTTAGACCTGCCATTTTTCTTACCATATCCTTTCTTGGTCCTGAGCATGTCCTGTCTCACCTGACTGTCTGCTCTCCAGCATTACCAGTTTTCTGGGTAATACTATTGAAAATGCCTTTACCATGATTCTCCTTTGGGTTCAGCAAGACAGATGCACATATAGCAATATTACACTTAGATCACAAAATTTCTTATTTAACAAGACCCACGTCTTAGACTCGCGTCACATTCTTCCTCGGGTAGAAATTTTGCATGAGCTTCCTTTTTTTAATTCACAAATAATCAAACGTGTCAGATGCGCTTGCTTTCAAGCTCGGCTAAATTTAGATTAGGTACAAATCCTGTATAATCACACTGTTATTTTTTTATGATTTAAAGGGATTGAACAGAAATAAAAAAATAGACTGCAGTGAAATTAAAGGGGCTGAAATGCAATAGAGCGTAAAACCTGTGGACAGGTAAGGCGCTGTTTTTGGAAGGTTTTTCAAGGTTTTCTAATCTTTGACAACCTCTGTGTAAGAGTTGCTATACTCTGGCCATACTGTATAAATAAAGGAGACGTAAGGGCCATTTAACCGGGCTCAGTGAGACATCGCCTGAATATTCCAGGTAATTGGTGTCTTCCACTACTAAGATTACCTGTTTACACAGCTAAGTAATGTTACCAGACTTAGCTCTGCTACATAGCCCTTGTGAGAGTTCTGACATACCCAGCTCTGCTTCATCGCTATGCGCAGCTACATACCCACTATGTGCATCCTGACATATTGTCATGGGTAACAGACAGTCATGTGGTTTCTGGCAATAGAAGGTCACAGTGTTTGGATGTCCAAAATGCTCCCTGACTTTCTATTGTTTCTTCATTGTACTAGGTAGCTTTCCTGCTTGGTTTTCATCTGTCCCCCTTTAGGACCCAGCGGAGCTCTCCTTCCATCCATCTGATGATTATCAATATTCCCCTTATGCTTAAATACTGCCTTCTTCCCTGGAGATATTATTCCATTCTTTCAAGCTCTGGTTGCAAGCAGGTGGCTTGTTCTCCTCTGTGGTATTGTTGCTGAACGTCTATCTGAGTCATCTAATGATAAGTAGTTTGTGCTTTTCCCTATGTGTCCTCCTTGTGTCGTTTATAGTTGTTTAGTGGGGTTGACGAAGATCTCATCGCATTAACCAATTTAGGACCTAGCACTAAGGATACCTAGGGTCAGGTGTCTGCCTCGGTACATAGGTGCGGAACCTATCTAGGTAGGTGAGGGACCCCAGGGACTAGCGGAAGGTTTGGTCAGGGGTCACCATCTTCTTTTTCCCTAGACATAGGGTTACCCCTTGGTACTTCCCTGTGCTTAGCGTGACACATACTGAGCTCTGCTAATAAGCAACTGCATGCCTCCTGACATAGCCAGCTCTGCTACGCTGCTGGACTCTGCTACATTGACTTTATGTGCCTCCTCACATACTCCATTGCTTTTGTTGTTGGAATTTGCTTCATTGCCACAACATGCCTCCTGACTGACATACCTAGCCCTGCTACTCCATTGGCTCTGAAACCCAGCTCTGCTACAGACTCTCTCGTTGCTTCTTGACATACTGAGCTGTGCTAAACAGCCACTGCTTACTTCCGAAATACCCAGCTGTGCTACCCCATTGGCTTTGCTGCCAAGTGCTGCTACACTGCTAGACTCGGCTACATTGACTCCATGAGCCTCCTCACATACCCAGTTCAACTAGTCATTGGGCTTTGTTTCATTGCCATGACATGTCTCCTTACATACCAGCCCTGCTACACCCTTGGTTCTGTAAAACTAACTTTGTGCCTCCTCACATACCAAACTCTACTTATTGCTGGACTCTGCTTCACTGTTTTGTCGTGCCTCTTACATACTAATCTCTATTACATGCTGGACTCAAATATGTTGACTCTTTGCCTCCTGAGATATCTATCTCCACAATATAAAACCTTACATGCTCAAGTGTGGTACATCACTGGGCTCCTCACAGAGTGCACTCAGTGGATATATTATAGCTTTTGGATGTAGCTGGAGTTACTTTCTGGTGACTTGTCCAGTCATCCATGGCATCTGATCCTCAATTCTAAACCGGTCTTCCTCAGCCCAGTAAAATGAACACCTCTGGTACTTAGTAGGTGTCCGTTATAGATGCCAGCACAAAATTAAACATCGGCTTCAACTAAAGATGAGCGAATCTTTTAAAGTTGGGTTTGCGCGTCTTAGGTGACTTCTCTATGTTCACCAAATGGTTCGTCAAACATTTTCAAATCCTATTGGATTCAATGTGAGGCCAAGCCTAAGGCAGAGAAAACACCTGTAGGAGGGTCTAAAAGCTTCCAAAATAACAAAAATATGCTTTACACTGTTTTGGCATAGTCATTAATTTCCTACACTATTGACATAAGAAATATTGAGGTAGATGAGACAGGTATAGGGCTTGTGCTCCTATACCCCTGTCAGTACAGACAAGACACAACTTGGAGACCCATTTTGGAGTCTTGATATTGAAAAACATTTTAGGCAGACATCAGGACAGGCTTCTTCAAAGTGGTCAGTATAGAAGATGTATAACCAACATGGAGTGAAGCCAGGAGTGGGTAATTATAGTGGAAGGGATTGATGATAATATATTGCAATTGCAATTAAGACTATGAGTAATCTCAATCAAGTGGGCTTCACAGAGGACATGCGATCAATCACTCTTGGAGGAGTCCTGATCCCAGATCTGTCAGAGGTAGCTTACAGACGTGATGACATCTGGCTCCAGGACCGAACGGGATGCTAAACCAACGCTGCATGAATCAAATTGCTCAACTCAAGGAATGACGAGAAGATACGTTTAGAATATATATTTTTTTCCACCTAATTTTTTGGGTTTTCAAGGTAGTTTTCAAGGCAGAAGCTGTTTAGAAATTCTACTTTTAATTACCCTGTTGTTCTTAGACCCCTAAGGTAATGTACATTTTTGTCACATCCCATTTCATTAGCCAAAAACAAAGACAACAATAGATGAATAAATGATCATTTTATTTTATTTTTTTTTTATAAAAAAAAAAGACTTTTGGTTGAAAAATTTAAAGCATTTAACTGCCTTTTAGCAACCACTTTAGTTGGTGTTTTGCAATATTATGTTCCTAGCTGTCACTTGCTTGGCTCGTTGAAGGATGTTTGAAATCATTCCTTGTTCTTAAACATGTCCTGTAACAAGAGTACAATGCCAGGCTGTACAATAATAAATAAAATATACTAAACCTGCTTTTATGATAACAGCTGGGAGAAAAATATTTAGCGGCTGTCGAAAATTGCCACAAAATGCGTTTTTTTTTTTGTGAAGTGAAGAGAAATGTTCAATTGTTTTTCGGATATATTAAATTGTTTTCCGGCTTTAAAGAAAGTGAAATGGACTGTTTATTCCTTGATAGGAGATTTTGCATTAAGTCTTTGCGAAGGTGAAATAATAAACCAATCTTCCTCGGCTTGGCCCGGTTACTCAAGGTAATTGTGCCAAATGTCTCAAAACGTACATCCAAAAATGTCAAAAAATGGTGCAGGTTTCTTCTAGAAATTTATTTTTTTCCGCATCCTTCACTTTTTTCTTAACATGTTTTTTAACTATCAAGGTTTGTGTGAAATTATAAATTTGGTGGATGCATTTTTCTCCATTTTAGCACAAATTGGCCCATTTTTTTATGGCTTTATCAACCTCGAATGGAACTGAAATTTGGTCATCAAGGAAAACATTCCCCCTTTGCGATAAATCCTCGAAATTCCATCTTTTTCATCTGGAGATGTCATAAAGGCTTACAGAGGGTGGATTGGGAACAATACATCATGGCAGGGGAGAAAGGCTATACCAGCCCTACGGGACAACTCGCAGGAAGGAAATAGGAATGCCTAATAGCTAGGGAAAGGGGGAAGTGGTGACCCTTGACAACAACCTACAGTTGGTCCTTTGGGTCCCTCACCATCCTAGATAGGTTCCTCACCTTTTTGTCTAGCCGGATACCTGACCCTATGTATCCCTAGAAGCTGGGCCCTAAATAGAGAACAGGTGGAATGAGCTCTTCTTCATCAACCCCACCTAACGCTTAGGGAAGACAGAAGGGAACAATACAAGGGAAACACTGGTAGATCGCAAAAGAGAAACGCTCATCTGAGCCCCAGCAACCACAGAAGACTCAGAAGCACCCAAAGATAACCTCTCCAAAGCTCAGCAAGGAAAAAACTATAAACCACACCCAATCCACACCAAGGGGAGGTGAATAAGAGGAAGCCAGATTTAGAACTGATCGGGCGGGTTTTCAATATACGTCTACAGCCAAGGCCTGTTACATGTATTCTGGGTCTCCTGGAGGGGGGTTAACTTTAGCTCACCGGTGACGATTGGTATTACATGACTCTTATATCAGCCTATCACTGGTGGGATCCGGTTCCTCCGATCATTGGGGAACTTAGGGAAAGAGTTAATGCGGTGCTTTGGTACTTTAATTGGAGAGGGGGGTGCACCTCAAATGAAATACACTGAAGAAGTTCTACAAGATCTGGGGAGCGTGGTTGGGTATTATGGGCACTATATTGAAATGAATACTTACTGTGTGACCTATACTGACATGGGGTAAGGACTGCAGGTGCACTGTTTGTTGTATCATTTAGGTGCTGTTTTGTGACTGAATACGGTCCCTTTCTTTCTTTTCTTCGTACTGTTCTCGCGAGGAAATAGACTGTTATGTATGTTATGTCATTTTGTTGATAAAAATGAACCTAAAAAAATAAAAAAGTAAGTCAGAGGATACCAACCTCTATGAAGGACTGGCAGTTTTCCAGAGTCCTAGAGTCCACTGACTTCAGAAACTGAGAACTGTCAGATAACAAGGCGTGCCGCCAATCTGGATTGTTGGCCAGCCGTGATACCTCTATGACAGGCCGTGACACATCCGTGGCACAATGGGGGAGATTCATTAAAGCTTTTATGCCAGAAAACTGTTACAAACGTTTGGAGACTCACAGTTTTTTTTTGCAGAAAGGAGAATCTTGCGACTCTTGGTGCTTTGACGCCAGGTTGGATCAATTCCACCAAAATAGGTAGAGGTTAGAATGTGGTCTCATCGGCACATCAAATTAATATAAAATGCTGCCATTTTGCACACCAGAAAAGGTTTTCCAGTACCTGACTAGAGTAGCATTTGAGGCACAGTGCACAAAAGTGCTTGCCACTCCGAAAAGGCAAAACATTTATTAATTGGCTTGCACCTCTATACGAGTCTTCATGACACTCATAATACATACAGATTTTACCAAAAACAATATGTCATCTAAAGATGAGAAGATTATAATTTAACTTTAAACTAAAATAAACGGTCCACCGAGCCATCTTCCCGGCTCTTGCAGACGAGACCACCATCTGCCTCCTAGCCCAAGGCACCAGGGCTCCAACCCTGGCACCTGTCAGTTTGCCTCAGGCCCTGTCACAGGCCTGGCCTCCACTCTCCTTGAACTTCAGACTGATCTGACAACTTTCTCCTGCTTCAAGCTATCAGGACTCCTTGGTGGGCGTCTTCCAACCGACTGGTTCCGCCCCCTGGTGTGCCCATCAGCCCTGAGGGAGGTGACTAGGGTGTTTATGGTTGGCTGTGTGTTACCTTTGTGAGGGACAGGTGTAATGCGGGGCCCTATCTGTGACTACTTGGCCCGGCCAGGGCATCACAATAGTTCTTAGGGATGAGGGAACCTTCTGGTATTATCATGGTGGGAAGTTTCATGGTAATTTTTCCCCTCCCAGCCTAAAAATAGCAGCCCACAGCTGCCCCAGAAGTGGCGAATCCATTAGATCCACTAGTCCTAGCACTTTGCCTGCCTCTTCCCAATTGCCGTGGTGGAAATCGGGGTAATACTTTTGGGGTTGATGTCAGCTGGGAATTGACAACTGGCATCAAGCCCAGGGGTTAGTAATGGAGAGGCATCTATTAGACACCCTGCTATTTTTAGGCAGGGATGGGCCAAATAACCAGGGCCTTCTCATCCCAATATCAGACCTCAGCTGTCTGCTTTACCTTGATGCAATTGTTCTGCTCTTACACCCATTTAGCTTTCTTTTGCAGTCAAGGAGCCATTACTACGACCCTTTTACAACCTCATTGACTTTTAGATGGGGTTTAGAGTCCGTGGTCAAGTTCTGGTAAAGTCTGGGTACTGAACGGAACTTTTAACATCCAGGGGTCTGCTCATCCCTAACAGCATTTGTACCTATGACAGTCTATGGAGTAGCTCACATGTCCAATTTTTTTTTTTTGGACTTAGAAATCCACAAAAAGTGTTTGCTATTGATTTGAGTGTTGGCTCAAACTTGCTAATGCAAGTCTAAGGATCCTTGAAAAAAATCTGATATCATTTGAATGCTATTGATGAGCTATCCATTTTTTCACTCACTATTTGGAAGGAGAATTGTGATGCCCTGGCAAAACCAGGTAATCACACAGTTGAGGCCCCCGCACTACACCCTTCCCACACAGGGTTAAACCAGCCAACCTGAAACCCTAGTCACCCCCCTTAGGGTAGGATAGACACACCAGTGGGCGGGACCAGGTGGACAGGAACGCCCACTTAGGGGTCTAGAGAACCCGGGCCGGGAAAACAGTCAGTTGAGTGCAGTTCAGTTTTGAAGTTCAGTCTGTAGTTCAAGTCCAGCCAAGGTCAAGTGGACAGGTGCCAGGGTTGGAGCCCTGGTACCTTGGCTAGGTGGCAGACAGTAGCCAGTGCCAGCAGGAGACGGGAAGATGGCTGCCGGAGATCTGAGGTGGACCGGGACAGGGTAGTGGCCCGCCGGTACCGACACCGGAGAATCGACTCGGAAACCGTGCACAAGGGGGTACTCGGACCCTGAAGCCAGGACCGGCACCAACGGCCTAGCTAATTAACCGATCGAGGGCAGGATTTTAGGTCCTGTCCCAACCTAAGTCCCGACAAGTGACAACCACCCACCGAGAGGGATAGGGCATCCGCCAGGGCCTGGTAGGCCCCACGGCTCCCAACAGAAGGACCGGGAGCAGACTCCCGTGTTACACTCCGGGAAGTGTATGTTGAGAGAAACACACAGTGCAGAGGAGAAGGACACTGACTACTAGCCCGGGTGTGGGATCAGATACACCCGTCAACGGACACCAGCCACCACCACCTTGGTTTACCAAAGAACGTTGTATTTTTATTATCTCCATCTCGCCGTGCAACCTCGTCCGGCACCAGACAACTAAACCGTGAGTGTGTTGAAACCTGCAGCTCTGCACAGCACTGGGTCCCGGGGCCACCATCCCTGCCCACGGAGGGGTTAACATCTAGCTGCCATTCCATCCCCCCCCCCCCGGGTGCCCCATAACAGCAGCGGTGGTGCCACAGCTCACCACACACCGTGGGTGGCGTCACAGACCGTTTACAACAAATCCCGTATAGTTACATCCCCCTTTTTATTCAATGTGTCCGCGCGACCCCCACCCCCGGGTCCGGAGCACCCCTCGAGCTGCACCATAGGTCCGGATCTGAGCAGCGTCGGCTGCTGGCGTGGGGATGGCACACCACGAAACTTGGCGTCACGAACAGGATACTTACCCATCCACTTGCCTGGAGGAAGTGCGTCTTACTTTGGACTGTCGGCGGTGCTCCGCTGCAAAAATTTTGAAAACCGCCATCTTTGCCGCCATTTTTGGGCGTGAAAAACAACAGCCCAGCGTCTTCTTCCTCGAGAAAGGGCGCAAAGATGGAGCCCTGCCCCCTGGGAACAAGGCTGGAAGGAAAAGCCCGGAGGCCGAAAACGAAACTAGCAAGCTGCGTCTAGCAAGTGCTCCTGAAAAACCAGGGGGGCGGGCGAGAACAGCGGCATGTGATCCAAGGAGATAAGAGGCAGGGACACCAGGACTCATCCATCTTCCGTTCCTGGACACCACCTCGAGAGGATGTCTGACCGGTCCGGCAACCCAACGATGGAATGATTTGACCCCGGGACTGCCGACTGGGTGGAAGCAAGCCCAGATGGAACGAATGTGCTGAAGAATGCAGGCCCAGGCCAATTTTCTACTTAAAAGATGGACGGCCGAGATGCAGGAACTGGCTGCAGCTGTCCGGGGCCGCGAAGTGGAGGTGACCTCGGAGGAGCAGGTAAGCGACCCACGCCCCTATGTCCTACCGGGACCGGACAAACAGGCTGAGGAGCTCGGTCAGCCCCTGTCCGCCACGCCGCCTCCCACGCTGCCTGTACCTGTAGCTGGCGCCCTGCTCGGTCCGCTGCCACAAGCAATGGCAGTGGTACCCGTTCCATCTGCCTGCGAGGATCCAGCAACGGGGTCATTGGGCCCTGAGAATGCCATTGCTCCAGCACCCGTAACAGCCCCGTGAAAGACCAAAGCCCAGAAGACATCCCCTCCGGCCCCGAGCCCGGCCGCACCAGAGATGACATCATCCCCGATCCCGGAGAAGGCGGCGCACTTGATGACGTCGCCACTGGCAATCTGCCCGGCCGCAGCAGAGGCAACGGCCGACCGTGAGTCAGCAAAGACGCCGGCCACTTCCCAGTACCCGGCCCGGCTGAGGCGCAGCCGGGATGCACCTGCGGGGCAACAGAGCTGGCCATGACACAGTGGAGCCCTCCACTGCAAGTGAGGCCGGTCGTAGCCGGCACGGAGGGCATCCGGCTGGGCCCAGCCCCTGAGCAGGAGGAAGCAGAGCACGGAACCGGTGCCCTGTACTGGGAGCAGCAGTGGCAGCAGTTGAAGACGGAGATCGCGGCCCGGGAGAAGAGGAAGGCCGAGGTACTAAGTTGAGCGTACTGGGAGAATGACAACCTCCGGCAGGCCACTTTCCGGGTACGGGGCCCGACTTATCAAGGGCAGGTCTGGCACTTTAACCCCCAGAAGGGCTGTGGTTGTATATACGAGCCGAGCCTGGAGGACGAGATCTTTTGTGTCCCGAAGGGATGTGGCCCCTCACTTGCCTACGGGCCACCCGGACCGAGACCTAGAGCCCGGAGAGTTGGTCTCCTATACCCAGCATTGCGGAAAGAGAGGATGGTTCTCTCTCAACGTAAAGAGGTGGGTGAGAGTAGAAGAGTTTCGCCTCCGCCCCTCTCCGACATTTCCAAGCACCGAAGAAGAGGAGGAAAGTTAAGGTAGCGGTTCCCGGCTACCCCAGTTAACCCCCAGATATACTGTTCTAAAGTTAAAAAGGACCATGGCATTGAACTGGCAAACCAAACCAAAAACATTTGGGCCTTGTAAATAAAACCCTGACCACCTTCCATGTTCTGACGCAGTCTCTGGAGAGGCTGATTGTAGGAAGGGCCTGCGGTAGAGTCGGCCGAGGCCCAGTCACTACCAAAACTGGTGACTACCTTCCAGGCCAGGGGTCCCCGGACTTGGGGCCCGTGATAAAGACTGCCGGGTAAGGAACTTTTTACCCAACCCGTGTGGGCGTCACCCGGACCTGTTCTTGGACTTGGGCAAAGGGGTGTGCAACAGTGTTTAGCGATGGCACCAAGGAATAGGTTTGTTTGGGTGGGGGCGTGATGAGAAAGTGGTCCAGTCCGTCCCGTTCCGGTTTTATATGTGCAACGTCTAAGAAATGTGCCTCCCATGAGGGATGAAAGATTGTATAAATGTTAGTAGAATTGTATTGTCTATTATTTTTCCTAGTTCCGGTTAAAATAAATGGTGGTGGTCGGACAGCTCGTGGACGGTCTGCATTTAACCAAGGGGGAATGTGACGCCCTGGCAAAACCAGGTAGTCACACAGTTGAGGCCCTCGCACTACACCCTTCCCACACAGGGTTAAACCAGCCGACCTGAAACCCTAGTCACCCCCCTTAGGGTAGGACAGACACACCAGTGGGCGGGACCAGGTGGAAGGGAACGCCCACCTAGGGGTCTAGAAAACCCGGGGCGGGAAAACAGTCAGTTGAGTGCAGTTCAGTTTTGAAGTTCAGTCTGTAGTTCAAGTCCAGCCAAGGTCAAGTGGACAGGTGCCAGGATCGGAGCCCTGGTGCCTTGGCTAGGTGGCAGACAGTAGCCAGTGCCTGCAGGAGACTGGAAGACGGCTGCTGGAGATCCGAGGTGGACCGGGAAAGGGTAGTGGCCCGCCGGTACCGACACCGGAGAGCCAACCCGGTAACCGTGCACAAGGGGGTACTCGGACCCTGAAGCCAGGACCGGCACCAACGGCCTAGCTAATTAACCGATTGAGGGCAGGATTTTAGGTCCTGTCCCAACCTAACTCCCGAAAAGTGACAACCACCCACCGAGAGGGATAGGGCATCCGCCAGGGCCCGGTAGTTCCCACGAGTCAGCGTTGATGGGCACGGCTCCCAACAGAAGGACCGGGAGTGCACACAGTGCAGAGGAGAAGGATACTGACTACTAGCCCGGGTGTGGGATCAGATACACCCGTCAATGGAGGCCGGCCACCACCACCTTGGTTTACCAAAGAACGTTGTATTTATTGTCTCCATCCCGCCTTGCAACCTCGTCCGGCACCAGGACAGCTAAACTGTGAGTGTGTTGAAACTTGCAGCTCTGCACAGCACTGGGTCCCGGGGCCACCATCCCTGCCCACAGAGGGTTAACATCTAGCTGCCATTCCATCTTCCCCCCAGGTGCTCCATAACAGCAGCAGTGGTGCCACAGCTCACCACACACCGTGGGTGGCGTCACAGACAGTTTACAACAAATCCCGTATATTTATGTCCCCCTTTTATTCGACATGTCCATGCGACCCCCCCGGGTCCGGAGCACCCCTCGAGCCGCACCGTAGGTCTGAATCCGAGCAGCGCCGGCTGCTGCCGTGGGGGCAGCACAGAAACTTGAGATACTCAATGACTTGTGACTTCAGCATACTGTATAAGGCTTTTGTGTTGCACATAATGTAAAGTTTATTCAGTGTTTTATGGCTAAGCTTTCAGCTGTCAGCTTTCAGTATCCAGATTCTCCAGGAACCGAGACTAGAGATGAAACAACTTGGATGAAGAGCGACAAGGTCAAGAAAAATGATAGAGTTAAGGCAACTAGACTTAAAGTCAGTACTCTTGCAATTACGTCATTGGTAGAAGTAAATTTTGACCTGTACTCGAGTTCAGGATCGTGGTAGAGGATCACAGGTCAAGAAAAGGGGTTTGAGAAGAGAAAAGCTATGGATGACAAGGACTTGGAAGTCTAAGAATTAATTAAGGATAATCGTATCACTTCATGCGAGCCCTGTCCATAGTTCAGGTCAGTAGTCTCTGATCGTGGAGAGTACCTTCATGAATTTCTTTATCCTCTGGAATCAGATCCCAGGTTGTCGCGGGCGGAGGAGGGGGCGCTGCACTCTCCCACTGCTCGGGTCCGGCTGCCGCTGCTGCTGCTCGGTGGTGGCTTGAGCGGTGGGCCGGATCCCGGGGACTCGAGCGGCGCTCCTCGCCCGGATTTTGCTTATGGGGGTTTTGATTATTGTCCGTGACGCCACCCACGGTTGTGGTGATTTTGGTGACACCACCGCTGCTCTGGACGGGGATCCCGGGAGCGGTGACAGGGAGCAGCTTTGTTGTTAGTTCTCCCCTCCGTGGGTAGGGGGTTGGTTATCCCGGGGCCCGGTGATGGGGTAGGGATGGATTGCAGGCGGGCTACGGGGCCTGGTGAGGTGCAGGGTCGCGGGGGCAGCGCTGTGCCGCACGGCATGGTGGTACTCACTCAGCCAATGATGAGGACACAGTTCTCGGTAAAACACACGGCTGGATGGACGGGTCCCACAGACGGCTGCGGTGTTGTTTTCTCCCAGCAGATTGATGGTGACTGCCTTCCCCTGCACCTATGTACGGTTGATGGTTCCAATGGGTTCCCACTGGTAACCCGCTCCCCGGCCTGGATATGGGCTGGAGGAGCCCCTTTTGCCCGCAGGCTCTGGCCCTGAGAAACGGTTGCCGTGGCGGTTTCTCTCTCTCTTGGTTGGACTGTTGCCTTCTGTCGGGACTTGGCTGTTGGGAAACCCAGGAGGTTCCCTTCACTAACGAATTCGGCAAATTCACGGCGACTCCTAGCCTTGCCGGGGTCCGTAAGCCCCTGCCAGATGGTGCTGACTTCTCTTCGCGTATCGGTCCGGTACCAACGGGCCACCGCCCGTCCACGGTCCTTACGGTAGACTCCAATAGGCCACTCCTGCAGACGGTCACCACCGTCTGCCAACCTTGCTGATCTGTCCGGGCTCCAACCCGGACACCTGCAGTAGCTCAGCTCACTTTTACTCACTGCACTTAACTCTGCTCTGCACTCAAGCTCTGCCTGAGCTAAACTGACTACAGTTTCCTGCCTCCAGGACTGTGAACTCCTCGGTGGGCGGGGCCAACCGCCTGGCCCACCCCCTGGTGTGAACATCATCCCCTGGAGGAAGGCAACAAGGGTTTTGTGTTCTGATTTCGGTGTGCCTGCTGGGAGTGTGGGGTGTGTTGGTGTTGTTCTCTGTGGCCCCTGGCTTGTCCAGGGCGCCACATTCCCCCTTATTTAAATGCAGAACGTCCGCGGGCTGCCCGTCCATCACCAGTTTTATTTTCACCAACTGAAAAAGATAGAAAAACGGTAACACACATACAATTTTATAATAACTTCTTCCCACATCGTGAGGTACTCTTACTTAAACGTTGCATAAACGGTTACGGCTTCCGCTCTCTCTCCCACCCAAGCAACCTGGCCCAGATGCTGCCCCTAAGCAAACAGGCAGCACCCCTTGACCCCAGTCCAGCACAAGTTGCCCGAGCGGGTTCTGTCCTTTTCAGGGGACCCACGTCCATGGGGAACCCCTGAAACCCCCAGAGGATCGCCACCGGTTCCGGTGGTGGCTGGGCCCCAGCCTGCTCCACTGCGGGCCCTTCCTCCAATCTGCCTCTCCGGAGGCGGTAACGGTAGAAGCCGCAACAAACATTATTTACATGCCACTAGTTTGTGGTTGCCTTGCAAGTTCTCAGGCTTGTTCATAAGGAGTTCCTTATGTAAAATGGTGAAGGGGGTCCCAACGGGGACCAGTTGCCGGCAACGACCGGTTCCAAATCAAGGTTGCAAATCAGGTGACTTTTTCTCGGTATCATTCACTTATCATTTTCAAACTTTTCAAACTTTAAACAGTACTTTCAACATACACACATAATCTCTCCCCCTTTAAAGAGTAGTTTCCCTGTACCTAAGTGGGGGTCTACCTAGGTTGGGACGAGTGGACCTCCGGGGCCGGTACTAGTGGGGGCAGGCAGTGGGATAGAGGGAACAATCAGTTCCTCTTCCCTGCTATCGTGTGGGGCAGGCGGAGGCATAGGGGAGCTGGGTACAGGTTCATCCCTGGGCACTGGCACTGGCTCACGGTTGACCGCCTCCATCACTTCTTCATCCACGGGTTGTGGGAACAGTATCACTGGAAGAATCACCGCGCCATTCTGTGTAGGCTAGTCCGCTGGGAAGTCACCCATCACGGTGTGGATTACCTCTTTTGCCTTCTCCGCTGGTGGAGGAACCGGAACTTCAGCCGCTGCCCTCAATGCTGGTGGGAACCTCTTTAGATGGTCCCGGGAAACCGTGGCCAAAGTGCCCCCTTGGTCACGACTGATCTGGTAGGCCTTCCCATCTTCCCATCCTGTGGGCTGTATGACATATGGGGTTTGTTCCCATTGATCATCCAGCTTGTGGGTCCTCCTCTTCCGCTTCAGCACTACATCTCCAGGCTGGAAAGGGCCAGCAGACGCCTTCTGATTGAAGCGCCGCTCCTGTTGTTCTCGACTCCGACTTAAGTTCTTCTCCACATATTCTTGAATCTGTCGGTACTGAACCCTCCGCCGGGTGTCCCATTCAGCCGTCGAGGGGAGTGTCTCTGGAGCTTCCAGTCCCATTTCCAGATCCACCGGCAGTCGGCCGGGGCGAGCCCTCATCAGGTAGGCTGGGGTGCACTTCGTTGAGCTGGAAGGAATATTGTTGTACATATCGTCCAAGTCAGGTAGCTTCTCCGGCCACAGGTTCCGCTCTTCTAGCGGCAACGTCTTGAGGAGGCCCAGGACCAAGTGGTTCATCTTCTCACACATGCCGTTGGTCTGGGCATGGTAAGGCGTGGTCCGGATCTTCTTGCAGCCGTACAACTGACAAAACTCATGGAACACCTCCGCTTCAAAGGCCGGGCCTTGGTCAGTAAGCACCTTCTCAGGGTATCCATGTGGTCGACAGAAATAAGCCTGGAACGCTCTAGCGGCGGTATGGCCAGTTAGGTCTTTGACTGGGACAACCACCATGAACCTTGAATAGTGGTCTACTCTGGTTAGAGCGTAGGTGTACCCACTTCGGCTGGGGGTGAGCTTTACATGGTCCAGGGCGACCAGCTCCAGCGGTTGATGTGTAACGATCGGGTGTAGGGGCGCCTTCTGGCTGGCCTCGTCCTTCCTTCTCAGCGTGCAAGGGCCGCACTCTCGGCACCAGGCCTCTACAGACTCCCGCATCCCGCTCCAATAGAACCGCTCTCTCAACAGCATTTCCAGCTTCTTCCATCCGAAGTGTCCGGCACCATCATGGTACGCTTGTAGAACGGTGGGCACATTAGCTTGGGGAATCACCAACTGGCGGATTTTCTCATGAGTCTTCGGGTTAATCAGCTCACGGTACAACTTCCCCTGATGTAGATACAGCCGGGTCCGTTCTCGCCACAGGCGTTGGGCTTCAGCTGGGGCGGCAGGGTCTATTCCAGTAGCGCCTTGCTCCACCAGGATCTTGACTAGGCGGACACCGGGCGCCTGGTTTTGAGCTGCCTGCCACTCCTGACTGGGCAGCGGGTCCAGGTTCACCCGTTGTTGGTGGACATGCACCTTCTCCGTTAGTGGCTGGTGAAATGCAGGCAACTCGATCTCTTCGAGGTCATCATCCTCGCACCCTTCTTCCGACAAGTGGGGCATCCGAGAGAGTGCATCAGCATTAACGTTGGCACGACCGGCCCTGTATTTGATGGTGAAATCGTAGTTGGCTAGCCTGGCCACCCACCGCTGTTCCAACACGCCCAACTTGGCCGTGTCCAGGTGGGTCAGCGGATTGTTATCCGTGAAAGCGGTGAACTTTGCTGCGGCCAGGTAATGGCGGAACCGCTCGGTGATAGCCCACACCAGCGCCAGGAGCTCGAGCTTGAAAGAGCTGTAGTTCTCAGGATTCCTTTCAGTCGATCGGAGCTTTCAGCTAGCATAAGCAATCACTTTTTCCTTCCCGTCTTGGACCTGGGATAAGACTGCCCCCAAGCCCACATTGCTGGCATCGGTGTAGAGGATGAACGGGTCGCTGTAATCAGGATACGCTAGGATCTCCTCTCCGGTCAAGGCCGCTTTCAGCTGGCGGAAGGATTCCTCATGCCTCTCTTCCCACATCAGTGGGGCTCCGAGAGGTCTACCACCTTTGGTCTGTCCCACGAGGATGTCTTGCATGGGGGCAGCCATCTTCGTGTACCCCTTGATGAAGCGACGGTAGTACCCCACCAGACCCAGAAACTGCCTTACTTCCCTCACTGTGGTAGGTCTCGGCCAGTCTTGGATGGCAGTGATCTTCTCGGGGTCGGGGGCGACACCTTCCGCATCCACCACATGCCCCAGGTACTGCACTCTGGGTTTCAGCAGGTGACACTTGGAGGGCTTCAAATTCATCCCGTATTTGGCAAGGGACGCGAACACCTCGGCCAGGTGCTCCAGATGGGCTTCATAGGTTTGGGAGTACACAATCACATCATCCAGGTATAACAGGACGGTCTCGAAATTTAGATGCCCCAGACAGCATTCCATCAGCCGTTGGAAGGTTCCAGGGGCGTTGCACAGCCCGAACGGCATACTATTGAATTCACAGAGCCCCATTGGGGTGGTGAAGGCAGTTTTCTCCCGGTCCTCGGGTGTCACGGCCACTTGCCAGTACCCACTGGTGGGGTCAAGGGTAGAGAAGTAGTTCGCGGTTCTCAGTGCGGCCAAGGACTCTTCAATACGGGGCAGTGGGTAAGCATCTTTATGCGTTATCTGCTTAATCTTCCGGTAATCCACACACATCCGCATGGTGCCGTCCTTCTTCTTAACCAGTACCAACGGGGCGGCCCAGGGACTACAGCTGTCCCTGATAACCCCTGCCTCCTTCATGTTCCTCAACATGTCCTTGGCACATTGGTAGTGTGCAGGGGGAATAGGCCTGTACGTCTCTTTGATAGGGGGGTGTTCACCGGTGGGGATATGGTGTTGGACCCCTTTAATCTGCCCAAAGTCTAGGGGATGTTTGCTAAAAACTTGCTCATACTCCCGTACCACCCGGTATACCCCTTCTTTGTGATGTGTAGGGGTATCGTCAGTGCCTACATGTAACTGTCGGTGCCACTCATCTAACTCCCCCGGGTAAGTGCTGGCAGTCGGTGGTGAGGTTGGGGGAACTGCCTCGCGGATGATGTGGGGATCCAGAGTGAGCAACTTGGCAAGTGTACTATACCGGGGAAGCCTGACTTCTTCCTCCCCACAGTTCAGCACCCTCACAGGCACTCTCCCCTTCTTTACATCTACCACCCCTCGGGCGGCCATTACTGTGGGCCAGTGCTCGGAGGGCATGGGCTCTATCATGGCAGGGTAGTCACGCCCCTGGGACCCTACTACTGCCCTACACCAAATCATCATCTCGCTCCTAGGGGGCACAATCAACGGGGCAACATCCATCACTATCACTCCACCAATCTCTCCTCCTGTCTCGTTCACATGCTGGTGGTACATCAAGGCTCGGATCTCACGCTGCACAGCTCTCTGTCGGCTCCCCGCCGCCGTGGCGGCTAGCTGCTGCAGTAGGGCCAACACATCACTCATACAGTGCTCCATCACATTAGTTCCTAGCACTATCTTCGGGTTATGATCACTGGGTTCATTCATTATCACAATCATACCCTGGTGTTGCAGTTCAGCTCGGCCCACAGTCATGGCCACTTGCTTATATCCCACTTGGGTCAATGGGAGTCCATCAGCAGCAATCAGTGTCATACTGGCGTCTGGGGGAGCCAGTTCGTCTTTTCCCCAATACCGTTGATACAGTGTGTATGGTATAGTGGTTACCTGTGATCCAGTGTCCAGGAGAGCCATCACCGGTATGCCGTCCACAGCCACGGGGATGATAGGCCGGGCCCCGATGTACCGGTCCCGCCAGTCTGGGGGGCCATGGGGTTCTACTCCTGAGGATTGTCCTGTGGCCCCAGGGATTGCTCGTTTAACGGACACCGTCGGGAGTAGTGGCCGGGTTTGCTGCACCTGTAACAGATTGGGGGCCCGTTCCGTGAGCCATTGGCCCTTCTCCGCTGCATCCAGGGGACGTCCTCCAAGCTGTCGGCGAGCTGCATCTCCACCGGTGCCTGGGATCTGGTTGGAGGCTGGAGTGCGGCGAGAATCTTAGCCAGGTCCCCATCCATGCGGCGAACTCGAGCAGCGAGCTCTTCCATCGTCCCGCTTGGGGCTGCAGGCAGTGGAGGTGCCGGTGGGGTAGGAGCCACCACAACGGGAGCAGTCTCAATGGCCACGGGGTTGGCTCAGGAGCTTCACATGCAGTAGGTTGCAGAGCTTTGATGGCCCGTTCCTTTAATACGGCAAAGTCCACATCAGGGTGTTCTAGGGCCCACAGCCGGAGCTGTTTGCGGTCCTCTGAGGACCTCATCCCCTGCACAAACTGCTCACTTAACATCTTGTTACTGTCCACACTATTGATGGTGTCCACCCGCTTCAGTGTGCGGAGTGCGGTTTGCAGGCGCAGGGCATAGTCCTGAATGCTATCTGCGGGTCGTTGTCGGCATTGATAGAACTGCATCCGCAACTCTACCTCGGTACGGGTCTCAAATGCAGTCTGCAGCTTTTCAAATATGGTGGCTACAGAGGACCGGTCCCCCTCGGCCCAGGTCTCCACCTCTTGCTCAGCCGCGCCGGTTAGCTGCCCCAGCACTAGCGCTGCACGTTGCTTATCAGTCAGGGGGTACAGTTCTAGCAGCGGACTAAGTTTTTTCCGGAAAACCTGCAAGGCATCAGGTTACCCATCGTACTGCGGTAGCCAGGCAGCTCCGGGCACATAGGGCAAAGAGAACGGCATCACCTGAGCGAGAGCTGGGGCCGCGGCGCTCCCCACCAACGCGGCCGGGACCTGGGCAGGCCCATTCCCATTTACGGGTGCTTCCGCGGCTGCGTCCGCCGCTCCTCCAGCGGCATCGTCGGGCGCAGACATCTTGTTTCCGTCCCCCTTAGTCTCTTTCCGGCTCCTCCTCTATAGGGGCGGGGTTTAGGCCTTCGCGCCTCCACTACTCGACGAGACGCTCGAGCGGGAACTCTTCGCTCCCAAGATGGCGGCTTTTCACATTTTCCGGCCGGACACCTCCGGCAGTCACACAAGGCGCACTTCCACGGTGCTACTCACTCAGCCCAATGATGAGGACACAGTTCTCGGTAAAACACACAGCTGGATGGACGGGTCCCACAGACACGGCTGCGGTGTTGTTTTCTCCCGGCAGGTTGATGGTGACTGCCTTTCCCTGCACCTATGTACGGTAGATGGTTCCAATGGGTTCCCACTGGTAACCCGCTCCCCGGCCTGGATATGGGCCAGAGGCGCCCCTTTTGCCCGCAAGCTCTGGCCCTGAGAAACGGTTGCCGTGGCGGTGTCTCCCTCTCTTGGTTGGACTGTTGCCTTCTGTCGGGACTTGACTGTTGGGAAACCCAGGAGGTTCCCTTCACTAACGAATTCGGCAAATTCACGGCGACTCCTAGCCTTGCCGGGGTCCGTAAGCCCCTGCCAGATGGTGCTGACTTCTCTTCGCATATCGGTCCGGTACCGCCGGGCCACCGCCCGTCCACGGTCCTTACGGTAGACTCCGTCACCACCGTCTGCCAACCTTGGTGATCTGTCCGGGCTCCAACCCGGACACCTGCAGTAGCTCAGCTCACTTTTACTCGCTGCACTTAACTCTGCTCTGCACTCAAGCTCTGCCTGAGCTAAACTGACTACAGTTTCCTGCCTCCAGGACTGTGAACTCCTCGGTGGGCGGGGCCAACCGCCTGGGCCACCCCCTGGTGTGAACATCATCCCCTGGAGGAAGGCAACAAGGGTTTTGTGTTCTGACTTCGGTGTGCCTGCTGGAAGTGTGGGGTGTGTTGGTGTTGTTCTCTGTGGCCCCTGGCTTGTCCAGGGCGCCACAAGGTCATAATTAGTTTAGCGAGTGAGACGTCACATGGGCTGGACAGATAACATCGTGCCAGAACAGTGAATAAAATGCCGTGACGGAAACCCAGAAGCTCAGAAAATTCATGCAATTCCTGTCCACGGCCAAAGAGTGTTGACCTGGGCCATGGACCAGGGTTTCGCAATACAAATTCATTTTTGAAAACAACCATGTGAGACTTGGTGGAAGGTGACAGTGGAAGGGATCTATAAAGTAACACCATACTGGGTGTGGACCTGAGATAGAAGATTACACTACTGTTCAGTGTCTTAGGGGTACTTAACACAGCGAGATCACTACTGAGATCGCTGCTGAGTCACGTTTTTTGTGACCTCATTAGCGATCTCGCTGTGTGTGACACTGAGCAGTGATCTGGCCCCTGCTGTGGCCACACAGTGCTGGTTCGTTTTTTTATTGTTGCTCTCCCGCTGATAAGCACACATCGCTGTGTGTGACAGCGAGAGAGCAACAATCCTGAATGTGAAGGGAGCAGGAGCCGGCGTCTGACAGCCTGCGGTAAGCTGTAACCAAGGTAAACATCGGGTAACCAAGGTGGTTACCCGATATTTACCTTCGTTACCAGCCTCCGCAGCTCTCACGCTGCCAGTGCCGGCTCCTGCTCCCTGCACACGCTAAGCTAAGCGGTGTGCGCTGGTAACTAAGGTAAACATCGGGTAACCATACCCGATGTTTACCTTAGTTACCAGTGTCCGCAGCTTCCAGACGCCGGCTCCGTGCAAGCGCAGCGTCGCTTGCACGTCGTTGCTGGCTGGGGGCTGGTCCCTGGTCGCTGATGAGATCTGCCTGACTGACAGCTCACCAGCGACCATGTAGCGATGCAGCAGCGATCCTGACCAGGTCAGATCGCTGGTGGGATTGCTGCTGCGTCGCTAAAGTGTGACGGTACCCTTACACCGTCCTGGGTGGGGACATGAGATAGAAGATTACACTACTGTTCAGGGTCTTACATGTTTTGGTGACTGTACAAGTCGTTGATCCATAGTTTGTGCATTCGAACCACCATTGTCTGTTCCTAAGAGGTCATAAAACCATTAATCATATTATGCCTCTAAACTGATGTAAAATTTTTGGGTCACTCATTGTGCTTGTTGCTGTAGCTTTGATAAAATAACTGCTGCAGCTTAGGTAGTCTTCTCAGTCTTGGTCTGCAATGCTCACGAGCTCATGCGATCCACTACCCCGCCACTGATTGGCAGCTTTCTGCCTTTGCACAGTGTAGTTAAAATACAAAGCTGTCAATCAATGGCATGGACATGGTTAGACATGGGTCGTCACTGAGAAGACTAGCAGAGCTACAGATCAAAACTACATTTAGAAACCTAGAAAATTACACATGACAGGAATTAGGGTCTCGGTCTCCAAGTTATAAACCTGCGGACAGATTCCTTGTAAACAAATCGAATTCTTTTCAAATCTATCTGTAATTGAAAGTGTTCAGTATTCAGAATTTCCCCTTGTGATAATTGCTGCTAGGTCAATTAAGAGGTTTTCAAGCCTCCTATTTGCTGCTGATAGATGTTCCCTCCATAGACATACTCACCTCATATATTTATGCACATATCAAAACCGCAGTAAAGTGCCCCGTACGCGGTGTATATTATTTATGTCCAAGCTTGCGTTCTGCACCAATGGGCTGATGAATTATGGAAACGGGTCTTCATTTCGCCACCTATACATATACATTACTGCTCATTGCAGATAATAGATTAGTTAGAAGCAACAAAGTGTCACCAGCGTATCTCTCGTTATTGTGACAAATGAGGCGTAGAAGTGAGATACATCTGGCACCGCACTTACATCCGTGCCCTTTAATTTTTTTGCTTCATTTCAAAAACTGCATAACAAATTAAGAGGCTGTTTCTAGTAGGGACTGTAGCACAATGCCGGCCGTACTGTGCCTAGCTTCCATTTACATCTAGGGTTGTATGCACTATGTGTAATACATTGTCTACAATACATTGCTGGTTTTCAGAAAATTGAGTACACGCTTTATACAAATGTACTATTCCGGCAAGGGATGGGGTTCTTCATTCTTTGCTGCCCACTAAAATTAAGGAATGCCAATTGACTTCCAAGAGATATCATGGAAGGAAATGGCTTCAGTTCTTGACCATCATGGTGGCTCCAAGTAATATTTTGCTATAGTTGACCTTCCATTGGATGGTGGTGCCATCCTCCATGTGATGTGTTGTGATTGAGAGATGTTTAGCTCAATAGGGAAACTGTCACAGGTGACAGACAGTCATGTGGTTTCTGGCCATAGAAGGTCACAGCGTTTGGCTGCTCAGAATGCTCCCTGACTTTCCATTGTTCCTGCTCTTATTATTCATTGGTGTAAATCAAAAAAGTCCGTGGAGCCTCTGTTAGGAGTCTCAACACAGAAACCAGCCAGATATCCCTCCGGGAAGGACCTAGCCAAGGAGAGGCTCTTTTTAGGAGACCACCATAACCACCATATTAAGTGGATCAGATCAGTGATTGTTTTGTCTTGTTGGTCTACTAGGCAATGCTCCCCCCTAGCCAGAATCCTACTCCACACTGATGAGGGGCAATACCCCGAAACAGCTGTCTGTGGATGGATACCTGGCCTTGGTATTTCCCTTGTCATATCTTTAAACTTGTCAAAAAGTTGAATATTGACTAAAAGGGCTACTTAATATGGTGGTTATGGTGGTCTCCTAAAAAGAGCCACCCCTTGGCTGGGTCCTTCCCAGAGGGATATCTGGCTGGTTTCTGTGTTGAGACTCCTAACAGAGGCTCCACGGACTTTTTTGATTTGCATATTTCCCAGGGGGCAATGTACCTAGGATTTCACTGTCTTGAGCACTCTCGCTGGCTGCCGGCAGTGTTTTCTCTGGCTGGTCTCCCCGAGATCAGTGATTGTTTTGTCTTATTCATTGGTGTAGGTAGCTTTCCTGCTGGACTAATCTCTTCCCCTTTAAGATCCAGCTGGAGCCCTCCTTCCACCCAGATGCTGATCATCAGTATTATCTTGGTGCTTATATCCCCCTTCCTTCCTTGGACTGGTGCTGGTGATATTTTTAATTCATTCAAACCTTGGTTGCAAGCAGGTAGCTTATATTCCTCTCTGGTATCGTTGCTGAAAACTTTGCTGAACGTCTACCTGTTTTATTTATAGATAAGTAGTTCATGCATTTTCCCCCTGTGTGTCCTCCTTGTGTTGTCTATAGTGTTTTGTCGCAGGCGGAGAGGTTGGGAACGCCGCTCGCCTGGGAATCGCTGGCGCACGGGTCCGGTGCTTCTGCTCCTCGGTGGCTCGAGCACGGGGCCGGACCCGGGGGCTCGAGCAGCGCCTCCTCGCCCACGAGTGAAAAGGGGGGAAGGTTTGTGGTGGGATGTCAGTTGTGACGCCACCCACGGGTTGTGGTGATGGAGGGCACCACCGCTGCTAGTAACGGGGGATCCCGGGAGCGATGGCGGAGAGCAGCTAAGGTGTTGACCCCTCCGTGGGTAGGGGCAGTTGGTCCCGGGGCCCCGGTTGGGGAGTAGGGAGTAGGTATAGGTGCAGGGGCCGATGCGGGGAGGCAGCGTGGGCACGGGTGCAACATTGCGGTGCAGCACGGTGCCGGATGGCACTGGTGTACTCACTCAAGTAGACAAGTAGACAAGGACAGAGTCTCTGGTAAACCAAACGGCTGGATGGACGGGGCCCACAGTCGGCCACGGTGTTTTCGCTCTCCCCGGACGGGTTGATGGTGGCTGTCGTTTCCTGCACCTATGTGTGTGTGTTTGACTTTTATGGCTTCCACGGGTAGTCCGCTCCCCGGCTTGTACGTGTCGGGAGAGCCCATTTTGCCGGCAGGCGCTGGCCCTTGGATCTCTGGCCGTTGGCGGTGGCTCTTATCCGGACGGGTTGGGCTTTTGCCTTCTGACGGGACTTGGTTGGGAATGAACCCCTGAGGTCCAGGCCGCAATCAGAGAATTTGACCTTTATGGTGGCTCCTAGCCTAGTCGGGGTCTGAGTACCCTGCCTTGGTGCTTGGCTTCAATCTGCTCCCCGGTTCGGTACCGGTGGCCCGACCCAGGTCCTACGGTTCCGCTGACCTCCACCAACTCCTGCAGACGGCCACCACCGTCTGCCGACCTTGCTGATCGTGCCTGAACTTGACTGACTACTTTTCCCACCTCCAGGCCTGTGAACTCATCGGTGGGTGGGGTCAACCGCCTGGCTCAGCCCCACCTGGTGTGGACATCAGACACTGGAGGGAGGCAACAAGGGTTTTGTTTGACTGGTGTTCCTGACCAGGGGAGGGGGGGTGTGTATGTGATGTTATTCTGTGACCCCTGGGGTCCAGGGCATCACAGTTTCGTATCCCTATTTGAAGCCCAGCACTAGGGATATCTAGGGTCAGGTATCTGGCTTCATAGGGTGGTGAGGGACCCCAGACCAGCGGTAAGTTTGGTCATGGGTCATACAATTCCCTTTCCCTAGACACAGGGTTTCCCTTCCCTTTTGCCGTTCGCTTGGTACTTCCCCATATCTAGCGTAACAGAGAAGGTGTTGAGTCCTGGCAGACCGATACAAACAATAGGTACCAATTTACTTAAAAAAAAATGGCATTAATGAAAATTACAGGGCTCCCAGTAATATGGAGGCTCCCATAGCTGGCATTACATTGGATGTTGGTGCCACTCTTCAACGTATTACACACTAAGGGGTACTTTGCACACTACGACATCGCAAGCCGATGGTAGCGATGACGAACAAGATAGTACCCGCACCCGTCACAGCTGCGATATCTTGTGATAGCTGCCGTAGTGAACATTATCGCTACAGCAGCTTCACACTCACTTACCTGCCCTGCGACGTCGCTCTGGCCGGCAACCCTCCTCCTTCCTAAGGGAGCGGGTCGAGCGGCGTCACAGCGACGTCACACGGCAGGCGGCCAATAGAAGCGGAGGGGCGGAGATGAGCGGGACGTAAACATCCCGCCCACCTCCTTCCTTCCTCATTGCAGGCGAGACGCAGGTAAGGTGAAGTTCCTCGCTCCTGCGGCTTCTCACACAGCGATGTGTGCTGCCGCAGGAACGAGGAACAACATCGTACCCGTCGCTGCAGCGAAATTATGGAAATGCCCGACACTACACCGATCATACAATTTCGACACTTTTGCGATCGTTAATCGTATTAAAAACGATTCACATACTCTGATGTCGACAATGACGCCGGATGTGGGTCACTTTCGATTTGACCCCACCGATATCGCACCTGCGATGTCGTAGTGTGCAAAGTACCCCTAAGTCTTAACCAAAGATGCTAATGGCAGTGTCAACCAGAACACTACTTCCATGAAGAAACACTTAAAGCCACTATAGCCCTAATACAACTAGGGTTGTAGCTTAAGGGGTAGAGACATAAGTTACACCCATGCCTGGAGCCTAAACCCAATGGTATAAATGGAGCACTTGGGTACGGTTACTTTTTTTTTTTCCTGAAACTTTGGGTTACGTTTTTTGTTTGGCACACTGTATATACCTAAAGCACTAACAGTAACAAAGTACCTAGCACATACTGTGCGTTGTCTGAAAAATGCTGTTATAAAGTTTTGAGAGATTGTCCCAACTGGGGAAGTTGTCTCCTATCCAGAGGATGTTGTGTTTTCTGCCACTTTGACATCCATTGATGTAAAAAAAAAGGGTTCTGAATTGGTCTGAAAGGATAGAGCAGTGGCTACACATGCACACAACTGCTCCGTCCATTGTTTGAAAGACTGTCTGAGATAACTATGTTGAGTGCACGTGCACCAATCTCTTGGCATTCATTTATAAATGGAATTGATGGTGAGTATGTTATGGGTGTGTCATGTGTGACAGACAGTCATGTGGTTTCTGGCCATAGAAGGTCATGGCGTCTGGCTGCGCAGAATGCTCCCTGACTTTCCATTGTTATTGTTAATGCTGTTAGTATTCATTGGTATAGGTAGCTTTCCTAGCTCGACTTCCACCCAGCTTTTGATTATCAGTATTCCCTTATGTTTAAATACCCCTTCCTTTTGGACTGGTGCTGGTGATATTTTCAGTTCCTTCAAGCTGAAGTTGCAAGCAGGTGGTTTGTACGCCCCTGTGGTATCATTGCTGAAAGCTTTGCTGAACGTTTACCTGTGTCATCTCTAGATAAGTAGTTCATGCTTTCCCCGTGTGTCCTCCTTGTGTCTTCTACAGCTGTTTAGTGGGGTTGATGAAGAGCTCATCACATCTATTACCTATTTAGGGCCCAGAACTAGAGATATTCGCTTGATGTTTAAATACCTCTTCCTTGCTTGGACTGGTGCTGGTGATCTTTTCAGTTCCTTCAAGGTTTGGTTGCAAGCAGGTGGCTTGTACTCCTATTTGGTATCGTTGCTGAAAGCCTTGCTGAACTTCTACCCGAGTCATCTCTAGATAAGTAGTTCATGCTTTTCCCCCGTGTGTCCTCCTTGTGTCTTCTACAGCTGTTTAGTGGAGTTGACAAAGAGCTCATCCCATTCGTTCCCTATTTAGGGCCAAGCACTAGAGATATTAACTTGGTTTAAATACCCCTATCTTCCTTTGGACTGGTGCTGGGGATATTTTCTATTCTTCAAGCCTTGGTTGCAAGCAGGTGGCTTGTACTCCTCTGTGGTATCTTTGCTGAAAGTTCTGCTGAACTTCTACCTGAATCATCTGTGGATAAGTAGTTCATACTTTTGCCCCATGTGTCCTCCTTGGGTCTTCTATAGTTGTTTAGTGGGGTTGATGAAGAACTCATCCCATCCATACTCTATTTAGGGTCCAGCACTAGGGATACGTAGGGTCAGGTATCCAGCTCAGTGCAGAGGTGCGAAACCTATCTAGAATGGCGAGGGACGGCAGGGACCAGTAGGTTTGGTCAGGTGTCACCATCTTCCCTCTTCTAAGACACAGGGTTTCCCTTCCCATCCCTTTCGTCGTGCGCTTGGTACTTCCACGTGCCTAGAGTGACAGAGTATGGGCGGCCACCTTAACGGGGCAACTCAGAGCCTTGTACTTCTGACCAGTGGATGTGCCAGCGGTTTTAGACACTGGATAGGTGATAACATTCCGAATTGGGATAACTCCTTTTAATAGTTGGTGTTCACAAGCTTCTGGTGCCAGGTCATCTCGGGTACCTCCATGAGTGGATATTTATGTGACTACACACTTGACATTCTCTGATTATTGCCCATGATCACTCTAAACATTAATGAGACAAGAAGGCAAGATTGTCTCTTGTAGGTTATACATTCGACTTTTCGCGTAGCGCCTCAAATCTAAAAAATATAAATAAAAATAAAATAAAAGAATTATTCTTGAGACCTTTCCTTCAGTATTTTAGTGGAGGCATTAAATAGATATGAAATATTAAATAAAATCTGGAGCTCCGAGTATTGAATTGTTATGTGCGGCAGGTTTCATAGTCTATAGATCCCCAGAGTTTTTGCCGGCAGTCCTGCTGTTCTGTAATATCCTGTTCCATTATATCCCGCCATATAATAGCTGGAATAAACACAGGGGTAAATAGGAGCAGTTTAGCAAAATAACAAAAATGAGTTTACAAAGTAATAACCAGAAATATTACAAAAAAAATCAATGTCCCTCAATCAAACATGACACAGCTCAGAGGTCTGAAACCTAAACTGTATTTAGCATGCTGACATTTCCTTATAACTCTTGACAAATGACCGTTAATAACTTTTACATGTAATACCTTTTTCAACCACACTGTGTGCTGTTGAGTTCCAGTTTTTTGGATCGCAAGGGTTGTACAAATTCTTTAGAGCACCACCTAGAGGTAGAATTATTAATTGCAATAGTTCACATTTTTTGTGCAAAATAGCTCATACTAGCCAAACCAAAGATCAGAACTTAGGAGGAATAGTGGCTCCATATGCAGTTCTATGAATAGCTAGATGGCCATAAGTGCTACTTTTCCAAAGAAAGTGAGGAGACTGTGTAACAGTGTGTCCCTCCCCCGCCTTTGCTCATGGTGTAATAGTCTATCTCTCCTTGACTGTCCTGTATGTACTACTGGTGGGGGATTGTTTGTTCTTCTCAGCATGGGACTTCTCCAATCTACAACTTGGTAAACAAGAAAGAGCCAGGACTTCTAAAGTCCATTCATGTATCAAGTGTCCTGGCGGAGTTGGACTCTTCTGCCCACCTAAAGGTACCATCACACATAGCGAGATCGCAGCTGAGTCACGGTTTCTGTGACGCAGTAGCGATCCCGTTAGCGATCTTGTTATGTGTGACACCTACCAGCGATCCGGCCCCTGCTGTGAGATCTCTAGTCGTTGCAGAATGGTCCAGGCCATTTTCTTCAAAGGTAATGTCCTGCTGGGCAGGACACATCGCTGTGTTTGGCGCTGTGTGACAGAGTCCCAGTGACTGCTGAGATCGTTATACAGGTCGCTACTGCGACCTGTATTGTTCCGCATCGCTGGTAAGATCTGACTGTGTGACATCTCACCTGCGACCTCCCAGCGACTTACCTGCGATCCCTATCAGGTCGCATCGTTTTCGGGATCGCTGGTAAGTCGTTGTGTGTGACTGGGCCTTAAGGGGCTGATCCCAGGAGAGAAGAACAATGAGACCCATGTTAGTTCAGTTAGTTGGATTTCGGCCGGAGAAGGACTAGGATCTATTGCTGAGGCTGGATCCTAGAGCCTGTGTATGGACTGTCACAGACTGGAGATCAGTGGCCACGTGGGATTGCGTTTTGTTGTTCACCCTGTTGGACTTAAGGAACTCATATAAGGCCATTGCCATATTTTCCCTGGCGTTGGAATACCAGGAGACGCCCCTGGATCTTTTGTTTTGTTGTGGACTCCTTGCAGACTTTAAGGATTTATATTTGTTTGGTGCTTAATCTTTGTGGTTCCAATAAAGCCCTTTGGATTGTTCCTTGGCCTGGCATCCCTCACTGCTCTGTCGCATACCCCGTCACAGACTGTTATGAGCTCATTTCGTAAGGTGGATTTTCTAAGAAACTGGATGGCACTATGGGCAGGACTTGCCAGAAAGCACATAGACTAGTGAGAACCAGGGAAATAGGTTATACTGGCAGATGGCAGAAAAGCAGAGTAGGTAACACCAAAAGACATGGAGCTAGGAGTGTAGGCATTCACAGGAACTGTAGACTTATTGATAGCCTGATGTCACGCTAGGGACGGGACGTACCAAGCACACGGCGAAAAGGAGGGAAACCCTTTGTCTAGGGAAAGGGAAGAGGGTGACCCCTGACCAAGTCTACTGCTGGTTCCTGAGGTCCCTCACCACCCTAGATAGATTCTGCACCTATGTGCCGAGTCGGATACCTGACCCTAGATATTCCTAGTGCTGAGCCTTAAATAGGGAATGGATTGGATGAGCTCTTTGTCAACCCCACTAAACACTAAAGACGACACAAGGAGGATACATGGGGAAAATGCATGAACTACTTATTATTAGATGACTGAGGTAGAGATTTAGCAGAGTTTTCAGCAGCAATACCACAAACCACCTGCTTGCAACCAAAACTTGAAGGAACTGTAAAATATCCCCAGCACCAGTCCAAAGGAAGTGATATTTAAACACTAAGGGCGGCTTTGCACGTTGCAACATCGCACGTGCGATGTCGGTGGGGTCAAATCGAAAGTGACGCACATCCGGCGTCACTTTCGACATCGTTGTGTGTAATTTCTGGATGATATGATTAACGAGCGCAAAAGCGTCATTATTGTATCATCGGTTCAGGCTCCGACTTTTCCATAATTATGCTGCCGCGACAGGTACGATGCTGTTCCTTATTCCTGCGGCAGCACACATCTCTGTGTATGAAGCCGAAGGAGCGAGGAACATCACCTTACCTGCCGCCGGCGGCTCTACGGAAGTAAGGAGGTGGGCGGGATGTTTACATCCTGCTCATCTCCGCCCCTCCGCCGCTATTGGCCGCTTGCCGTGCGACGTCGCTATGACGCCACATGATCCGCCCCCCTTAGGAAGGAGGCGGGTCGCCGGCCAGAGCGGCGTCGCAGGGCAGGTGAGTGCATGTGAAGCTGGCATAGCGATAATTTTTGCTACGGCAGCTATCACAAGATATCGCTGCTACGACGGGGGCGGGGATTATCGCGTACGACATCGTAGCATCGGCTTGCGATGTCGCAACGTGCAAAGCCTGCCTAAGAGAATACTGATGATCAACAGCTGAGTGGAAGTCGAGCTCTTGCTGTGTCCAAAAGGAGTAGATGAATCCAGCAGGAAAACTACTTATACCAATGAATACTGACAGCAGAAACAATGGAAAGTCAGGGAGCATTCTGCTCAGCCAGACGCTGTGACCTTCTATGGTCAGAAACCACATGACTGTCACCTGTGACACACCTGTGACATCTGAGGTTTGCAGCAAACAAACAGCTAAATACAGCGTTGTATGCTATCAGCAGAAAGATAATTCATGGCAAGGACATAGGCATTTATAATGAGTAAGCAGAAAGTAATGTAGAAAAAGAATGCACAATGTTGCAGCAGTGTTTGTAGTGTGAACAGCACCAGAGAAGAGTTTGTTTTCCTTACAGCAGACAAGGTATGAATCAGAAGGTCTGAGGAAGGAAGTAAATACAGATAGAGAAAAACAGATGTTAGCTAAGAGTTGATTGCTTTCTGAGAGAAATTGGTGAGGAAAACCCTAAAAGGCATGGGAACTATATACAAAACTTAGGTAGCTCAGTCAGCCTTAAAAGGACGTGGGTGATGATGTCACAGGAGTTTGCTTGGTTACTTGAGAAATCTGATGTAGCTAACCCAGTGCTGCATTCTCTTTATTGTCAGGATTGGGAGGGTCTCGGAGTTTTTATCCCCACTGGTCATAACAGGATTACCCGTCTTAGCGATGGGACAATTTAATGTCATGAAATATCATATTTTTCCCACACAGGAAAGGGAACAATAGTTTTACAATGCAGCATTGCAGACTATGCAATTTGCCATGGTCACAAAGGAATGTACGCTCTTTCATCATGAAGGATTAGTGCGTCCTGAAATACATACCAACGCTCAGTGCTACATGACAATTTGATTCTACACCTGTACCGAGCGCTGGGTATTATTACGTATAACAGAACTCATAAATGTCAGCCGCTCAGGGGAGGCTTTGTGAAGCTGATATTTATAGAAGCATAGGTGGGGCGAGGGTACAGAAGACATTTTCTGATGTTCCCTAAATTGGCGGAAACAGAAAATGGATTTATGCAGATTTTATACTTTATATCAAGAAGGGTAAAAGCTCATCAGTGTCATTTATATTGTTCTAAGATTATAGGTGTCATGTCTCACCTGGTGAGGTGCTCCTCAACGCTGAAACGCTGTAGTAGAGCTGGGACAGCACTGACTGATGAAGCAGAACGTCAACAACATTGACCAAAGTCGAGGAGCTGAAAAAGTGATGACCGATGTAGCAGGACTGTGGCAATGATGACCGATGTAGCAGGACTGTGGCAATGATGACCGATGTAGCAGGACTGTGGCAATGATGACCGATGTAGCAGGACTGTGGCAATGATGACCGATGTAGCAGGACTGTGGCAATGATGACCGATGTAGCAGGACTGTGGCTATGATGACCGATGTAGCAGGACTGTGGATATGATGACCGATGTAGCAGGACTGTGGCAATGATGACCGATGTAGCAGGACTGTGGCAATGATGACCGATGTAGCAGAACTGTGGCAATGATGACCGATGTAGCAGAACTTGAACAACATTGACTGAAGCTGAGGAGTCTGAACAGTGACGACTGATGTAGAGGACCTGTAGCAATAGTGACCGATGTAGCAGAATTGAACAACATTGACTGTAGTTGAAGAACTGGAACAGCGATGACCGATGTAGCAGTAGTGTAGCAATGATTACTGATGTAGCAGAACATGAACAAAATTGACTCAAGTTGAGGAGTCTAAACAGTGATGACCAATGTAGCAGAACTGTAGCAATGATGACTTATGTAGCAGAACTTGAACAACGTTGAAGGCATTTGAGGAGCTGGAACAGCTATGACTGATGTAGCAGAACTATATCAATGCTGACTGATGTAGCAGAACTTGAACAACAATAACTGAAGCTGAAGAGCTGGAACAGCTATGACTGATGTAGCAGAACTGTAACAGTAATGACTGATGTAGCAGAACTGTAACAATGATGACTGATGTAGCAGAATTTCAACAATGTTGACTAAAGTTGAGGAGCTGGAACAGCAATGACCGAAGCAACAGTGCTGCAGCAGCAATGGCTGATGTGGCTCTAGTATACCAGAATGGCAGATGTTTGTGGTCAAATGGGGATAAAATAAAAACTGGCTGCAAAGGATATGGCAAACAAAAGCAAGACTAATATAAGAGAGCTGGAACTATGGTGGCTGGTTTAGCTGACAGCTTGATTACCAGAAGAGCAGAATAGTATTAGTGGTGACTGATGTAGCAGTGATGCAACAACTATTACTGTAATCACAGTAACTAATTTAGTCGTTTTGAAACACGGATAGCTGATGTGGGAGGAGTTCCTGACACTAAGAAGTGGCAGAACGCAAGCTACCTGAATACTCAGGTAGTGTGCAGCCACTTGAGCTGGAATTAATAACCCTGCGGGATGACGTCATATGAGCAGCAACAAAACCTCATTGAATAGGAAGGCAGACAATGCGAACAGTGCACCACTTTAGTCTATATGATACATCAGGCATTACAGTTCCATTTGAAGAGAAATCCAGCTGCAATACCAGACACAGCTATGGCCAAGAGAGGCGCTGAGTTGGGACAAGAATAAATATTTTTTCTAATGTTGTGTAACATTTCATAGGATACAAATGAATAGAAAATTAGTTCACATCCTCCTTGTTACTATCTCAGAAATCATGATCATGTTCATTAAAGGGGTTTTCCCATGAGCACAGTTCAAGTAAATCTATGGCTGCTCCTCCTCTGGTTCCCTGTCACTAGTGGGTGGCAGGCCTTCATCTTTGGTGACTACCTTAAGACCCGACCCTAGCGCGGTCCCCAATGGGGAGGACAACCTTGACTGTATGTATGAATTTATGTGTAGTGAAACCAGTACCGACCTCCTCCGGATCCAGGATGAGTACCGCAGCTTAAATGAGGTGCAGTACCCTGTGGCGACTGACGCCTCAGGGGTGCCACATATAGCACACTGTGAATTGCGTAAAAAAATAACTAAATAATTATGCAACTGCTGTTTGTTTATTCTGCCTCCCAAAGATCACAGTACTGTGTGGCTCACATTTATCCTGCGCTCTACACTGAGCGCTTACATCTGTGATTATGTGTAACTCTCGGATAAAACGTGATTCAGTCACAAAATTCCCAATGGAAATTAACTGTAGTGAAGCAGAGGGAGTCACTTTGACATCCCTTCTATCTGTGGTTCGGCGACATCCATCTTTTTACTCATCCTTTTAGGCTAACAGTTTTGTGCACCTTTGAAAAGACTAAAGGGGGCTTTACACGCTGCGACATCGCTACCGTTATATAGTCGGGGTGACGTCGTTAGTGGCGCACATCCAGCTCCGGTAGCGACATTGCAGCGTGTGACACCAAGGAGCGACTATCAACGATCTCAAAATCGTTCAAAAACGGTGATCGTTGACACATCGCTCCTTTCCTTAATATCGCTACTGCCACAGGTACGATGTTGTTCATCGTTCCTGCGGCATCACACATCGCTATGTGTAACACCGCGGGAGCGACGAACATCTCCTTACCTGCGTCCACCGGCAATGCGGAAGGAAGGAGGTGGGCGGTATGTTACGTCCCGCTCATCTCTGCCTCTCCTCTGCTATTGGGCGGCCGCTTAGTAACGTCACGGTGACGTGTGACACTGCTGTAGCGATAATGTTCGCTACAGCAGCGAGCACCAAATGTCGCACGAGCGACGGGGGCGGGGGCAATTGCTAGCGATGTTGCAGCGTGTAAAGCACCCTTTACACTGCTGAACAGAGACCAAACGGAAGTAACTCTGCTGCCTCATTATAGTGAATTGATCCTTCAATGCTTTCACCTGTATCTCCTATTAATTTAAGTGCTCAGGCTAGAGCACAGGATAAATCTGAACTGATGATTCTCACCAACAGCATTGAACTCAACACTTAAAAAAAGTTCCAACTCGGGTACAATATTTTTGTTGAAAAAGTTAAAAATTTCATTTTTTCCGTCCACACTGCTTTAATTCCTGTGCAGCACCTGAAGGGTTAATAAACTTCTTGAATGTGGTTTTGAGCACTTTGAGGGGTGCAGTTTTTTAAATTGTCACTTTTTGGCAATTTTCCGTCATATACATCCCTCAGTCATTTCAAATGTGATGTGGTCCCTCTAAAAAAAATGGTTTTGTAAATTTTTGGGAAAAATGAGAAATTGCTGATGAACTTTTAACCCTTATAACTTCCAAACAACAGCAAAAAAAGTTTCAAACTGATGCTTACAGAATGTAGATATGGGGCGAATGTTATCTATTAATGATTTTTTTTTAAATAACCTCCTGGTTTAAGGGCGCACAATTCAAAGGTCGAAAATTGTAAAATTGTCAACATTTTTGTCAAATTTTAAATATTTTCATAAATAAATGCAAATTATATTGTGCAACATTTACCCCTGTCATGAAGCACAATGTGTCACAAAAAACATTCTAGAATCACTGGGAAATATTGAAGCGTTCCGGAGTTAATACCTTATTAAAGTGACACATCAGAATTGTAGAATTTTTGCTGGGTCAGGGAGGCGAAAACAGGCTCGGGGCTTGAGGGGTAACTTAAGACAGAAAACAAACCTGTGCCGCCCCTACAGCGGTCGAACCGCTCGGATCCGGGGGTGATTGCTTGTGGCTCGAGGTTCTCCGGACCCGGGGGCTAGGGGTCACTCTCCAAATGTAGAAATGGTATTTACAGGGGAGGTATATATAGTTCGTGATGCCACCCGTTGTGTTCGGTAACTGGGAATACCGCCGCTGCCGTTGGGAGTACCCAGGGTGATGAAATGGGGCAGGTTGGTGACGTGTTCCTCCACAGGTAGGGGATGACCCTGGGACTCTAGATGGTGGTGTGGGGTGCAGAGGAAGCGCAGGCTCGCTGGTTGTAGGGGTTAATTAGGTACTCACTCAGCCATAAAGCAGACGCTGACAACAGGATAAACCAAGTCTCTGAACGCCGTTGTCTCCTGAGGGGAGCTTGTCCAGGTCCCGTCTCCTGCAGCACTGCCTGGTGGTCCGTGACCTGCCTCCTGGCACAGTAATTTTGAGTGTCCTTTGTGGCCCGTCAGCTTGGAGCTTTCCGGGCCCCACTCCCCACTGTGGCTAAGTAGAGGAGCTTGCTCTCAGGGGCTCACGCTTGGGATTTCAGTGGGCCGCTTGTTTGGAAAGCCCTATCCCCCTCATTGTGCTAGTGCCCCCGATCACTGAGCTGGTGAGACAGTCCATAAAGGCCCTGTTCTCTGCTCCGCAGGTTAATTGCCGGGTTGCTTGAAGCTTTTCCCCGACCTAGGGTCCGTGTACCCCGACGTGCCTTTGGTCCCAGCCCGGCTATTGAACTTTGGCTGCTGGCTAGCCACCAAGTCTAGCCCAGCACCAAGTCACAATCCCCCGCGACCGGGTTTCCGACTCCTCCGGGCCCAGACCACCGTCTGCGACCTAGGATACTTTTCCTCTGGGAGCTCCAACTCCCAGCTTCGCTCCCCTGGAGCCATCTCTCTCTAGCTCCTCTCTCCTTGGGAGCTACTACTCGACTCCTGGAAACTGCTTCTCCCAGCTGCTCACTCACTGGGAGCTACTTCTGTTCTGCCTGTCAGCTTTGCTCTGTACTCCACTTCTTCCTCGCTGACGTCCCCCCCCTCCCACCACTCTGCCTGACCCCTAGGTGGACTGCCCTATTCCAGCTTAGCAGCCCACTGATGTGCCTGACAGGTGTGGTGCAAGGTGTATCTAGGATTTGTGAATGCTGGTATAGGCAATACTGTAGGTTAGGTTCCCAGAACCATGGGGGTTGCACGGGAAGAGAAAGATTGTGCAGAACCCTGTGACGACCTGACTAGTCCAGGGCGTCACAAACCAATCTGAAAAAACACTTTTCGTGGTAACCTAGAAGATAAAATAACTTGATTCAAACAAAAAATAATGATAAACTTGTAGATTTTTGCTGTGAATTTGCAACAAATTTGAAGTGAATCAGATGGTATTTCTGTCGTGTATGCACTGACTTTTTTCTTTTCTATCTCCGCTGGTCTTTGTAAATCCAGTTTGGGTACCAACAGACATTTGACCACTGTTGTCAATCACTTACTGATATGGATCTCCTCTGAGACCAGTGATCAGTTGCAGTGGTCACATGCCTGTCTGGACAGGAGAAGCAGTAAATAGACTTGCGGGAAACCAAGGAAGCACTAGAACAGGAGCCATGTGGAATTGGACGTTGGGCAGCTATAAACCCACCCCACAAAAAAATAGTGGAGAATCCTTTTTGAAAGAGGATCTGTCACCAGTGAATGCAGCCTCCAATTGGCCAGAAATAAAGATGAGTCAAAAGATTCCAGTCCAGTCCCCCATGGTAGTTGTACCAGGGGTGTTTACTTCTGTGTTCAGTAAGATTGGTGCAGCCTACAGGGCATCTCTTCCACTAGGGAAACTGATATCATGACTTCTCATGAGTCCTAATTGTTAAGTTGTATGATGTTATGGAGCTTATAAGCATAAGAGACACCCTGAAGATGATGACAACAGAAGTGAAGGCTGGTCTTGTCCCATCTGTGACAGATGAGAGGACAGCATTAATCTTTTTGCTGAACTCTATCCATAAAGCATGATTTTTATTGCTAAAGGCCACATACACATACGTAAAATTGTGTTCTGTGGCCCAGGACTGTTTCATAGTTTCAATTGCTTTGGATTGTGCCAGATGGCCAAATCGTCTGGATTGTCCTAGGTGGTCAACTGTCCTTGACTGTTTCGGTTTGTCAATTGTTATGGATGGTTCAGGGTTGCCAACTGTACAGGTTTGCCAACTGTCCTGGATTGTCTCAATGTCTAAATGTCCTGGATTGTTCCACGTGGCCAACTGTCATGGATTGTCCAAGCTGACTAACTGTCCTGGATGTTTCAGTGGACAACTGTCCTAGATCTTTCAGTGGGCATCTGTCGGTATTATCTCTGTAGCCAACCGTTTTGCGTTGTCTTGGTGGTCAACTCTCCTGGATTGTTCCTATTGGTCAACTCTCCTGGATTGTCCCGGGTGGCCAACTGTTCTGGAATGTCCCGATTTTCCAATTGTCCTGAATTGTCTTGATGGTCAACAGTCCTGCATTGTCCTGTTGTCCAACTGTCCTGGGTAATCTAAAAGAGATTGTGGTGTTCCCTAAAGGGTCAGCACTTAAAATACTCATGAACATGTTGGCAACTATGCTGTTCTATGGAAAATAAAGGGGTATATATGTTCTTCTTTTCCTACCCCTGATTGGCTCTTTAAAAGACATTTCGTCATCTAGTACAGTAATATTTCAGTAGAGGGACCTAGCCTAGAAATTTGCTTCCCCCGAAGATAATATCATGTTTTCAGAATGTTACTGAAACACCTACATGAAATGTCTGCATGATTTGGCTTTTGTAAAAACACAGACTGCAGTCGGAGCTGACATCTGAACCACCATTCGCTTCGCTCACCCCTCCTCGTTGGGTTTATTAGTAGTAATTGCTCAGCTGGCTCTCACCGGTGTTTAAAGAGCATTAGGCAGATCAGGCTCCCATTTCTCCTCTAGACAAGATGCTGCAGTTTTCATTAAAAGGAGGAAATGATAAACCACAATCGAGAATCCGGCCAGCGTCTTAGGCAGGGTTCCCAGGTATGAGATAGCGAGTTTTCAGGGATGTGCGCAGCAGGGAGTCGAGGCTTTTACTAAATACAACAAAACCTGCCCGGCCAATTTCTCTGTTCTGTATGTACTACACACAAAATATTCAGAGAATTTTCTTCTTTTACTTCAAGTGCCATATTATCTTCAGAGAGGAATAGGATAGGAACTCAAGTGCCACCTATTGGAAGATGCAACCCTAAAAGTCAATCTGGAGAAGGAGCATTGCATGGCTTAGGCTGCTTTCACACCTCCGGTTTCTGCAATGCGGTACAATCCGGCACTTTGCAGGAAAATCGCAACCGGTTTTTTTTGCTGCCGGTTGCGATTTTCCTGCATAGACTTTAATTAGTGTCGCATTGTGCCGCATGGCCTTGCGTTCCGTCCGGTTTTTGCCGCATGCGGCAGATTTAGCCGATGCGGCGGCCGGATGGAACGTTGCCTGGTACGCTTTTTCGTGCGGCAAAAAAAACCGCATCGCGCCGCATTCGGCCGATGCGGCGCATTTTTCAATGCATGCCTATGGCGGCCGGATGCGGCAATAACCGCATCCGGCCGCCGCATGCGGTTTTTGCCACTGCGCATGCTCAGTAGCATGCCGCAAGCGGCAAAAACCGGACTTGCCGCAAAGGAAAAACTTATGCAAAGGATGCAGTGTTTTCACCGCATCCGTTGCATAGCTTGCACAGCCGGATTGAGCCGCACAGCTCAAGCCAGATGTGTGAAAGCAGCCTTAGAAGTCTTCTGACACAATATTGGCACCTTAACCCATAGACCAACTAAATTATGGGAAATATTTCAGTTTTGAGTCTAAACCAGTCTCTGTACACCATCTAGCCTTAATATTAAAATCACCAGCCTAATTCACATATCTGACTGATCACAGCTCTCCTGATCGGAACTTGACTACCTCCTGTTGAGTTTGGGATTCTGAATCACGCCTGTGTGAATTCAGTCTAATATTGTGTATATCCCACAAAAACACCTTTGACCCATCGAAATATGAACCCTACAAGACCTTTAATGATGTCCGGTGCTATTTTTCATCGAGATGGTAGCTACAGATTCATTGAATTGCTCGATCTGGTCCACACTTTTTTCCACCGGATATCCCACAGATGATCAGTTGGATTGAGATCTGGTTAACGTGGAGACCAGTCATCAACCTAAACTATTTATGATGTTGTTGTAGTGTGTCAGAGGCAATAACCTGCTGAAAAAGACCATTCCCTATAGGGAATATCACAGCCATGAAGGTGGTACTTGGTCTGTACGATGTTTAGGTCAAAGCCACATGTTGCATCCACAGGACACAATGTTTTCTAGCAGAACATTGCCTCGAACACTGCCTTTGTTGGCTTGTCTTCTTCCCATATTGTATCTTCGTGCCATCTATTCCCCAGGTGAGTTATGCACACAGATGCCCATATGATCACACCAGATCACCTTCTTCTTAGTCCAGTTTTGATGCCCACGTGACTACTTTAAGTGCGTTTCATGGTGGACAGATGTGGTGGACATTAGTCTGCGATGCTCTGTGTTCTTACACCATCATAGCTAACATTACTCTTTTATATTAATTTGTTTCCCTTCTGCAAAAGTGGAGCAGATGGACTAGTCTCTGCTGTCTACTGTATGTGTTATGGATCTTTGGGTGCACATGATTTTTGGCTTCCAGATTGATTTTCCTTGGATTATTTTTTGGATGGTTTTATCACTAGCAGGAAAATCCAACTCGACCTCCCATTTTGAAGATGCTTTGTCTCAATACCTAAACATTACAATTTGTTGCTCTCGTTAAAGTCACTTTGACCCTTATTCTTGCCCATTTTTCTTGCTTCCAACATATTAACTTCAAGAGCTGGTTTGTCCCTTGCTTCCTGATCTATCAATTCCATTGACTGGAGCTATTATAATGAGAGGATCATCAACTTCTTTATTTTAGTTTGAGTTGCCTTTTAATATCTCCATGATAATTTATTGGAGAATTATAGAAACACCTTACCCTAAAATTGTCACGCTGGGTACGGTAAAGTACCAAGCGAACGGAGAAAGGGAAGGGAAACCCTGTATCTAGGGAAAGGGGAGATGGTGACCCCTGAACAAACCTACCACTAGTCCTTGGGGTCTCTCACCAGCCTAGATAGGTTCCGCACCTAGGCGCCGAGCTGGATACCTGACCCGAGGTATTCCTAGTGCTGCACCCTAAATAGGGAATGAATGGGATGAGCTCTTTGTCAACCCTACTAAACACTTAAGACACAAAGAAGACACACAGGGGGAAAATGCATGAACTACGTATCCAGAGATGACTCAGGTAGAAGTTCAGCAAAGTTTCAGCTACGATACTAAACATGAGCACAAGCACCTACTTGCAACCAAAGCTTGAGTGAGCTGAAAACATCACCAGCACAAGTCCAAGGAAGATAGGAGTATTTAAGCACAAGGGGAATACTAATAATCAGCAGCTGGATGGAAGACGAGTTCCTGCTGGGTCCAAAAGTGGGAGAGATGAATCCAGCAGGAAAGTTACCTATTACAATGAATACTGACAGGAGGAAGAATAGAAAGTCAGGCAGCATTTTGCGCAGTCTAACGCTGTGACCTTCTATAGCCAGAAACCACATGACTGTCACCCGTGACACGCCCATGACAAAAAGGGGCCATCAATATCAAATCTGTGGGAGTTTAACTCCTGACATCTCTACATTTGGTTGAGACTGGTAATGAAGCTGACTCCAAATCACTTGATATTCAACTCCTGACCAGTCAGCTAATTATTGGGAGTGCCAGGATTCGGACCCCGACAAATCAGATATTGATACTCTGTCTTGACAATAGTGTGGCGCCCCTGAGGCTTTAGTCGCCACAGGGTGCTGCACCTCACCAGAGGTGCAGTATTCATCCCAGGTAAGGAGGAGGTCATTGCCGGTAAACCACAATCCACCAAAACACACAGGTAGTTGCCCTTCCACAGGGACTGGGTTAGGGTAGGGTCATTTGGACGGTCACCGTAAGGTATGGGACCTCCTAGTTCAGCAACCCGGGGGGGTGGAGCTATAGATTGGGGAGTAAAGCGACACACACACACAGACAGACATTCAGTCAGTGACGGTTAGTCAGCAGCAAGGGAGCAAGTGAGACGTGGGGAGAACATGGTCGCTGAGGGGAGAGTTGCGCCATACCTCCCTAAGAACCGAGCGCACAGAACAGGGTGCAGAGCCCTTGGCTAGTGGGCCCTGCACGTCCCGCCAGCAAAATCCGCCGGGCAGAGGATTTCAAGTCTTCTGGCACACACAAAGCGCCCGGGACACAGCAGCATATAGAGCCAGGAGTCATGACAAAAGAGCGGCACCAGTAACGGACTCGCACTGCCTGCCATACGGGACAGGAATGGAGCCCATCCAAGGACTTGGGTCCCAGTGTGGCTTCAAGCTGCAGGCACTCACACAACACAGCGCAAGTAGGAAGGATTCACAGAAAGAAACACCAGTTCTGACCTCCGAACTATCCAGGATCGGCTGGAACCCATGACAGCGAAGTCCGGTAGTCCAAAGGCGGTGTCATATCAGTGAGTAAAGAACTTGAACAAGAACCCCTATGTCGCTCCCTTTCTATAGCTTCCAGTTCCATAGCTTCCGATTTGTCTGTGGTCTCCAGCATCACACAACCTGTCTGTGGACATCAGGATGTCTTTGTGGCAGTCTGCAATTTTAGGTTTAATAGCTACCTACTTGCCTGTGGTTTTCAGTATTGCACAACCTATCTGCAGTCTTCATGACTTTTTGCTGTCTGTCTGCAGCTTCTAATTCCACAGCTACCTATATGCCTGCGGTCTCCAGGACGTCTTCCTGGCTTACTGTGGCTTCCAGTTCCACAGCTACCCACTTGACTTCGGTTTCCAGTATCCCACAACCTGTCTGTGGTCTTTAGGACATCGTAGTTGTCTGTGGCTTCCAGTTCCACAGTTAATTATTTACTTGTCAGTGATTCTAGTATCGCACAACCTGTATGTGGTCTTCAGGATGTCTACCTGGTTATCTGCAGGTTCCAGTTCCACAGCTACCTACATGCTTGCAGTCTCTAGGATATCTTCCTGGCTTACTGTGGCTTCCAGTTCAGTTCCACAGCTACCTACTTGACTGCATTTTCCAGTATCGCACAACCTATCTGTGGTCTTCAGGATGTCGTCCTAGCTGTCTGCAGCTTCCAGATCCACAGCAGCCTACCTGCCTGCAATCTCAAATACATCTTTCCCTCACCTAGTCAGCCCCCGAGCACTGGCATTTAGTAGAGGTTCATCTTGTAGCACGTGAAGTACGTTTCTCAAAGGTTTTTGACATGGACATGCTCCCATTTGAAGATCAGTCCCCATCTTGGCAAGACATAGAACAAATCTTCCAAAATTGCATATTTCCAGAAGGTTTTGGCACTGTCTTGGAAATCTGCAGACTTGACTAGGAGGCCTTCTCCGTTGTTTTGGAAGCCTCATGGTCATTTTCAGAGAATTTAGAGAGTTGAGATTCAGTCAACGGGGTGGTGGTAGCCTCATCGAGTGTCGTGTTTGTCATGTTAACTGAACTAGATGTTGGGGAAGTTTCCACTTTTTTTTTTTTTATAGTTCATTGCATAAAAAAGGTAGGTATGGATATAAGAAGGTGTTATACTATAGCACACTTTTCAACATTATTGAGGGTCCTGGAATAAGGAGAGACTTTCTAGACTCTTTGAAGATTCACCTAATCTCAGGGGCAATCTTAAACCTACTCGAAAATTCCTGAAGGTTTCTTCATTCAAGAAGGGGGAGATCAGGCAGCGTGGAGAGGTGGACAACAAGGAAGTGGAGGCTAAAACTGGAGTAGAGGAGTATGGCCAAAATTTGACAAATTGTACACCTCTCCCGTATGCTTGCCTTTAAAAATTGGCAGGTATTGGGGGGGGGGGGGGGTAGATAAGTTAATGGGTTGTTTTCTCTTGCTTTTTTGATCTAGAGAATAACCATTAGTCTAAATCTAGAGCGTAAATGCTTTGAAACCTTAAAAATTCTGAGTCTTTAAAAAAAAAAATTAAAAAATTCACAGCAAAAATACATAGACTATACACCAATGGCCATTCGCTTTCTTCCCCATAGGTTTCCAAGATGGAAAGCGCTCCCTCCCGAAACACATAACAGATCTAACACGTAGCAGCCTCCCTGGATTAATGTGTAGGAACAGTTTTGTGTCAATTGTTCCCACTGCAAAGTTAATGCGTGTCAGGGGATAATATAGCATTCAATAAATGAACTAGCTCTGCTCTGTCGGAGAACTCGTGTAATCTTTGTAGTCAGTGTGGATTTAGTATTATACTTTATTATTCTGTACAGCAATGCGGATGCTTATATATTATATGTTTTTCTGCATTCGGCACACACATTATTCTCATTGCTTTGCTCTGGCACATAATTTGTACAGTGTCTCGATGCTCCATGACCTGACAAGTTTCTGCTCCACTGATTAGTCCCACAACAGTCCTAATTGGTTCCTCTCCTCCTTTTCCAAATATCAGGTGTTTCCTTTTCTATTCAGTCCCTGATTTTCTAGGTCCTCTTTGTCTGCCCAGCTTGGCCAGTTGTCAACCTACTTAATGGTGATCCTCAGGTCTAGCATTGGAACATTTTGCTACCTCACCACACTCTTGTGATATCTTTTTAGCCCCGGCAGACACCTGTCTTGTTCTTGATTTGACTGGGAACCACTTTCTCCTCTAACACTCCCCATTCGGGAAGAAACTCTACTGAACAGATCTGATTTTGGACAACCATTGTCACATGGATCTATTTACAAACTTTGCCAACTGTGATGGCAGTGTCGGGTTCTGTTCAGACTACAGATTCTGACAATCAACCCGATAACTTCTTTGGTGTCTGTGATCAACCATGGCAGGCTCGGGCATTGACCTGCAGAGTGGTAATTCATAGGCAGGCTAGCAACAGATAATCTCTGCTAGTCTGCTTATTAGTTTCCTTTGATCACATGCTGTGGAGAAGCCAATCGAATCTGCTCCCCTCCTATATATGATGGCTAGATCCTTTCACCTATGCCAGCTATAGTTTCTCTTCATCAGTGTGGTGAGATGTTGTGATTCTGACTATTCGGTGGTTGTTATAGTTGTTTCTGACTGCAGTTGTGGAGTTAACCCTTGTTGCCTTTTTGTTGTTGCCTTCCTGCTCTTGCTTTTCTCATTCTATTCCTGTGTGGGTGTGTGTGTGTGTATGCAGTATGTTATAACTTTGGTTTTCCCTTTTCTATCTTTATCTGTCTTCCATCACACTCCTGCCCAGTCCTTCCCTGATGGGAGGGGGGTGACAGAATAGTACTGGTCAGGAGCGTAGTCTGGAACAGGACTCAGGCACCTCCACTATCAGGATTAACCCTGAGGTTAGGGATAGCCTAGGGTCCTTTTAGTGTGAGGGACAGTGCACCGTGTGCAGAATTATTAGGCAAGTTGTATTTTAGAGGATCTTTTTTATTATTGGTTAACAATTATGTTCTCAATCAACCCAAAAGACTCATAAATATCAAAGCTTAATATTTTTGGAAGTTGGAGTGTTTTTTTTGTTAGATTTGGCTATTGTAAGGGCCCAGATGTTCCCTGCTATCCACCCCCACACAGTATCCACAGCTGATGGACAGTCCACAGACACGGTCTTGGGGATAACAGTTGCTTTAATATAGCAGGAACAAAGCAAATCAATACGGAATATATGTTTCACAGTCTCTCGTGGGTAGGCCACGGCAAATACAGCTTGGAGTTGAATGCTGAAGTGCAATTAGGGTACTGGAGCTTTAAGTGCACGATTTGTTTCAGAATTAATACTGGTATGCTTTAGGTTCAGAGTCTCTTGAGTTTAGAGGGTAGATATGATAAGAGTGTACAGACCTGGAGTCCTGGGGTTAATTTCACTGCTAGTTCAGACACGTGCAGTACTTGTAAGCAAATGAAGACAGTTGCCCAGCGTGCTACGGGGAGCGGACGGCTGGTGCGTGGACAATGGCATCCAAGCCACTAATATTGCAGTGGGGCGGGAGACCCTCAAACTTCCCCAATCTGCGTGCAGTAGGGTCTGGTATATAGTCAGTATGCCCTACTGTCTGAAGAGATACACAATGTCAGGATAGGAAGCCTTCAGCATATTGGCTGTAAAAATCAGGAAATGATGAAATTCTAGGCCTCGGGCCTAGGAGGAGTCTTGTGGTGAAGAGATTCTCCACATAATGTCTTCCCTCAGAGGAGACTCAGACAGAACCAGCTCATTCCAGTTGTTTCTAGACAGAGGCTGGAGAATAGCTCCACCTATTGAGTCATGTGACCAAGAACTAGCCAATAGGATAACACCCAATGAACACTTCAGATTCTTACAGTTTTCACCAGTAGATGGTGGTAGAACACAACAAATGAAAAATGCTTTACTTATAACATATAGCATAATATTACATATAAGTATATGTACTTAAAGAAACAGACACAATCTGGACCGGGCCACTACACTATCTTAGGAGGATATCTGTTTGTGCAGGTAACTATCACTGTGCAGAATTATTAGGCAACTTAATAAAAACCAAATATATTCCCATCTCACTTGTTTATTTTCACCAGGTAAACCAATACAACTGCAAAAAATTTAGAAATAAACATTTCTGACATGCAAAAACAAAACCCCAAAAATGAGTGACCAATATCGCCCCCTTTCTTTATGATAACACTCAGCAGCCGACCATCCATAGATTCTGTCATTGCTTGATCTGTTTATGATCAACATTGCGTGCAGCAGCCACCACAGCCTCCAGACACTGTTCCGAGAGGTGGACTGTTTTCCCTCCCTGTGAATCTCACATTTTATTACGAACCACAGGTTCTCTATGGGGTTCAGATCAGGGGAACAAGGGGGCCATGTCATTATTATTTCATCTTTTAGACCTTTACTGACCAGCCATGCTGTGGAGTAGTTGGATGCATGTGATGGAGCATTGTCCTGCATGAACATCATGTTTTTCTTGAACGATACCGACTTCTTCCTGTACCACTGCTTGAAGAAGTACCAGTACCACACCTCCACCTTGCTAGCGTCTGAGTCGGAGAGGAGCTCTCTGCCCTTTACTGATCCAGCCTCTGGCCCATCCATCTGGCCCATCAAGAGTCACTCTCATTTCATCCATAAAACCTTTGAAAAATCAGTCTTAAGATATTTCTTGGCCCAGTCTTGACATTTTATCTTAGGTTTCTTGTACAAAGGTGGTGGTTTTCAGCCTTTCTTACCTTGGCCATGTCCCTGAGGATGGCACACCTTGTGCTTTTTGATACTCCAGTAACATTGCAGCTCTGAAATATGGCTAAACTGGTGTCAAATGGCATCTTGTCAGCTTCACGCTTGATTTTCCTCAATTCATGGGCAGTTTTTTTGCGCCTTTTTTGCCCAACACGCTTCTTGCGACCCTGTTGGCTATTTGCCATGAAACGCTTGATTGTTCGGTGATTACATTTCAAAAGTTTGGCAATTTCAAGACTGCTGCATCCCTCTGCAAGACATCTCACAATTGTGGACTTTTCAGAGCCCGTCAAATCTCTCTTCTGACCCATTTTGCCAAACGAAAGGAAGTTGCCTAATAATTAAGCACCCCTTGTATAAGGTATTGATGTCATTACACCACACCCCTCCTCATTACAGAGATGCCATCATCTGATTTACTTAATTGGTAGTTGGCTCTCAGCCTATGCAGCTTGGAGTAGGACAACATGTATAAAAATTATCATGTGATCAAAATACTTATTTGCCTAATAATTCTGCACACAGTGTATAGGAGCCCCTTTTATTTGCTATCCTTACAGTCAAGTTGTGGCAACAATCAAATACAGTTATTGGGAGAACAAAATAACAAGAACCTAAATAGTGAAGCTTTTTAGGCGATACCAAAACAACATGAGAATCTCAAAATGAGACAGTATTTTTTTCAAGTTTAGGAGATGGAGTAAAAAATTACTGGATTTATAAAAGAATTTGTGAGACCTCAGGTCCACCATGTTCATACACCGACCAAAGCACATGTCTAGCGTGTCTGTCCAGCTTATGACTATTGACAGTCGCATACACAGAACAATTGTCAACCAACTTTCCCATACACAGAAATACCTATCTTGGAAGATTCTTCTTGTCTTCTCTGGAGTTGAGTGAGACTACGTCTCTCCCCACTGAACAAAAGGATGACGTGATTGAATTACAACAAACCAATTTTTATATTTCCAAGTATAATCTGTTAAGGAAGGTTCAGTAGAAACCAATGTACATATGATGGGTGCCAATCCTGTTAAAATAACTGAGTTTAGATGACTTTTGATTCATATGTATGGAGGCCTTTGGAGAATTCATGCTTGGCTCAACTTAGCCAACCATAAATATGTATAGTGGGACCAGGAAAGATACCTGTTGGTTGCACATTATGTGTAGGACCACATGGCCTGGCATATAGCTTGTTTTCTGCTTTGCAGATGGCTTGATGCCATTTTAATTCTTCCTCCTGTTGAACAAGTACTGGTGGTTCATCCTTCTAAAAAAATAAGAGCCCCATGACCCATTGTTGATTCCTCATTATCTTGTGCTTACTACAAGATGTCTCTGCCCATTGGTGAGGTCAAAGCAATCTCTACGCTCTTCATGGGTGCTTAAAGCTACAGCAGAAGAGTTGATAGAAACACAATTGGCACCAAGTGATTACACCTGAACACTTGATCCTCAAAATTGGCTGGTAGCTTAAAAATAGTCATTGCAAAACTAACTGGTACCAGTGATGCGTGGAACCACCGAAACTAGAGACATATTACCAAAAAAACAAACCATAATCTTGAATCTTCTGGTATAGATTGTTGAAAAAAAGATCATCAGACTGAGTCCTTTTAATAAAGGGTTGGAAAATGTAGAAAGATAATTTTTCTTATTCCTGACTGGACATTGAGATAATTGTCCAGGATCCGAAATTTAGTTTATAGAGGTGACTCTACTGTTGAGGATCAGATATTTAGTTAGAGGCTGCTTTACTGTTAAGATCCGATATTTAGTTAGTAGAGGCGGCTCTACTGTTGAGGATCTGATATTTAGTTAGTAGAGGTGGCTCTACTGTTGAGGATCTGATATTTAGTTAGTAGAGGTGGCTCTACTGTTAAGATCCGATATTTAGTTAGAGGCTGCTTTACTGTTAAGATCCGATATTTAGTTAGTAGAGGCGGCTCTACTGTTAAGATCCGATATTTAGTTAGTAGAGGTGGCTCTACTGTTGAGGATCTGATATTTAGTTAGTAGAGGTGGCTCTACTGTTAAGATCCGATATTTAGTTAGTAGAGGCGGCTCTACTGTTAAGATCCGATATTTAGTTAGTAGAGGCGGCTCTACTGTTGAGGATCTGATATTTAGTTAGTAGAGGTGGCTCTACTGTTAAGATCCGATATTTAGTTAGTAGAGGCGGCTCTACTGTTAAGATCCGATATTTAGTTAGTAGAGGCGGCTCTACTGTTGAGGATCTGATATTTAGTTAGTAGAGGTGGCTCTACTGTTAAGATCCGATATTTAGTTAGAGGCTGCTTTACTGTTAAGATCCGATATTTAGTTAGTAGAGGCGGCTCTACTATTGAGGATCTGATATTTAGTTAGTATAGGCGGCTCTACTGTTGAGGATCTGATATTTAGTTAGTAGAGGCGGCTCTACTGTTAAGATCCGATATTTAGTTAGTAGAGGCGGCTCTACTGTTGAGGATCTGATATTTAGTTAGTAGAGGTGGCTCTACTGTTAAGATCCAATATTTAGTTAGAGGCTACTTTACTGTTAAGATCCGATATTTAGTTAGTAGAGGCGGCTCTACTGTTAAGATCCGATATTTAGTTAGTAGAGGCGGCTCTACTGTTAAGATCCGATATTTAGTTAGTAGAGGCGGCTCTACTGTTAAGATCCGATATTTAGTTAGTAGAGGCGGCTCTACTGTTGAGGATCTGATATTTAGTTAGTAGAGGTGGCTCTACTGTTAAGATCCGATATTTAGTTAGAGGCTGCTTTACTGTTAAGATCCGATATTTAGTTAGTAGAGGCGGCTCTACTGTTGAGGATCTGATATTTAGTTAGTAGAGGCGGCTCTACTGTTGAGGATCTGATATTTAGTTAGTAGAGGCGGCTCTACTGTTGACGATCTGATATTTAGTTAGTAGAGGCGGCTCTACTGTTGAGGATCTGATATTTAGTTAGTAGAGGCGGCTCTACTGTTGAGGATCTGATATTTAGTTAGTAGAGGCGGCTCTACTGTTGAGGATCTGATATTTAGTTAACAGAGGCTGCTTTACTGTTCAGTGTAACGATTTTCGGAGGAGAGGCGGAAAGCTGGAGTGAACTTACTGTACCACAAGGGACACCCGGGCTTACCCAGATGTGGTAGCGGCTTGACTAAGTTCCTACAGGTTAGGCACCAGGTCACCAGCTGACCCTCATGGCAGGGACAGGCTCGGGTATGGACAGGCAGTTTCTCTAATACTGTGAGATATAGCCGGGACGGCTGAGGCATACTGGATGGCTGGACAGACTGGCAGAATCATTAGTGCTGACAGGGGCAGCCGGAACCTCTGAGGCAAATTGGTACAGATTGGCCAGGAGGGTACGGCAGGGACCAGGTCACAAGTACGAGTGAAAGGACACAGGAACAGATAACAGACAGTGGACAAAAGGGACCTGACAACTACTTAGCTATATGAACATAAACAAACTAACTGACCATGGTGCTGAGGCACCTCCCGTAGTGAGGTTGATGCCTTAAGTACCTAGTACTTCTCAGCCATAAGTTGAGAGGCCCTTCTGGGAATTAATACGGTAGCCCTCTAAGCAAGTGAGCATTCATGGTCCTGGGGGACCTGTGCAGCGTGCACAGGCCCTGGGAGCAGGAAGCAGGAGAGATGGACGTGGAGGACCAGAGACAAGCAAAGCAAAGCAATGCAGTCCTGCCGTGGAGGTGAGTGAGTCTGCATCCCTGCTAGAGAGAGGCAAAGCCGTGTAGGGATGCCGGCGCTACATTCATGTTCTAATATTTACTTAATAGAGGCGGTGCTACTTTTCGGCATCCGATATTTAATTAATAGAGATTGTTCTACTCTTCAGGTTCCAATATTTAATTACTAAAGGCAGTTCTACTGTTGATGATCCAATATTTAGTTAATAGAGGCGGCTCTACTGTTCAGGATCAGATATTTAGCTAATAATAAAGGCTTCTCTATTGTTCAAGATCATATGTTTAGTTAATAGAGGCTGTGCTACTGTTAAAGATCAGGTATTTAGTTAATAAAGGCTGTGCTACTGTTAAAGATTAGGTATTTAGTTAATAAAGGCTGTTCTATTGTTCAGGATCAGATATTTAGCTAATAGAGGTGACTCTACTGGTCAAGTTCAGATATTTAGTTAATAGAGGCGACTTTACTCTTCAGGATCTGATATTTAGTTAATAGAGGCGACTTTACTCTTCAGGATCTGATATTTAGTTAATAGAGGCGACTTTACTCTTCAGGATCTGATATTTAGTTAATAGAGGCGACTACTGTTCAGGATCTGATATTTAGTTAATAGAGGCGACTACTGTTCAGGATCTGATATTTAGTTAATAAAGGCGACTACTGTTCAGGATCTGATATTTAGTTAATAGAGGCGACTACTGTTCAGGATCTGATATTTAGTTAATAAAGGCGACTACTGTTCAGGATCTGATATTTAGTTAATAGAGGCGACTACTGTTCAGGATCTGATATTTAGTTAATAAAGGCGACTACTGTTCAGGATCTGATATTTAGTTAATAAAGGCGACTACTGTTCAGGATCTGATATTTAGTTAATAGAGGCGACTACTGTTCAGGATCTGATATTTAGTTAATAAAGGCGACTACTGTTCAGGATCTGATATTTAGTTAATAGAGGCGACTACTGTTCAGGATCTGATATTTAGTTAATAAAGGCGACTACTGTTCAGGATCTGATATTTAGTTAATAGAGGCGACTACTGTTCAGGATCTGATATTAAGTTAATAGAGGCGACTTTACTCTTTAGGATCTGATATTTAGTTAATAAAGGCGACTCTACTGTTCAGGATCTTATATTTAGTTAATAGAGGTGACTCTACTGTTCAGTGTTCAGGATTAGATATTTAGTTAATAGAGGCGACACTACTGTTCAGGATCTGATATTTAGTTAATAAAGGCGACTCTACTGCTCAGGATCTTATATTTAGTTAATAGAGGTGACTCTACTGTTCAGTGTTCAGGATTAGATATTTAGATAATAGAGGCGACACTACTGTTCAGGAACTGAATCTCTTGGACAAAGAGTGGTTGGAAAGAACGTTTCTGGAGGACTTGTCTTATCCGGCATTGGACAGACAATCTATTGGTTTGAGTGAGGTAATGGTAATGCTTCATTTCACCTGTGGTGGCACTGTACGGATATTAATATCTTGCTTTGAGGTTTATCTGTGAGGCCCCTGGACTATCAGGTCGTCATAGGGTATTGTACAATCTGCCCTCCCGTGCAATATCCACATCCTTCCTGGTTATGGGTCCCCAACCATATGGTGTTGCCTACATCAGCTGATTAAAATCCTAGGTACACTCTGCACCACACCCACCAGACACACCAGTGGACGGCCAGAGTCACATAGGGTCGCCCACTTGGGGGGGGGGGGTGTTGGTTAAGGGGAGGTCAGGAGTAAAAAGAGGAGAGTAGAGTGTTGGAAGTGAAATAGAGAGGAAGTCAGGAGCCGGGCTCCTTGGAAACATCTAGGTAGCAGACGGTGGTCTGGATCTAGTAGGAGCTCGACCCCCGGTCGCAGGGGATCGTGACAAGGAGCACGGAACTGTCGAGGATGACAGCCGATGGCCTTGTACCATCACCGGGCTGGGACCAGGGCACGACGGGGTACGTGGACCCTAACTCAGGGAGTAGCTTCAGGCAACCTGACAATTTACCCAACGAGAATGGAGCCTTTAACATCTGCTCTCCACCCGCTCCAAAATCGGGGTACTAGCGCAACGAGGGGATAGGACTTACCAGTAAAACGGTCCAGAAAATCCCAAGCGTGAACCCTGAGAGCAAGCTCTCACACTTAGCCATAGTGGGGAGCGGGACCCGACTAGTTCCATACTACCGGGACCAACAGAGAAGTGAACTTAGTGCCAGGAGGAAGGTCACGGATCACCAGGCAGCACCATTGGGGATGGGACCTGAACTGGATCCCCTCAGCGGCAGCGGTGTCCAGAACTTTGGTTTATCCAGTTGTCGGTGTCAGTTTACTGGACTGAGTACGAAAGTGACCCCTTCGCTCCTCACGGCACTCCCCAGCCACCATCACAGAGTCCCGGTGCATTCCCCCAACCCGTGGAGAGTTCTAACACCTGGCTGCCCCACTCCATCGCCCCCGGGTACTCCCAACTACAGCGGTGGTACTCCACATTACCACACACCACGGGTGGCATCACAAACTCTAAACTCAATCCCCTGTAAATACCCCCCCTTCATTTGAGTGGCTGCGAGACCCCCGGCCCCGGAGACCCCTCCAGCCACCGCGGATCCGGATCCGAGCAGCCCGGCTGCTGGCACAGGGGCGGCATAAATCCATAGAATACTGCTCATTTTTTGAGTATGTATTGTCCGAAATGGAGAATCCCTTTAATTGGTATGACCTTAGGTAGTTTCTTCTAGCAGTTGTTGTCCTGTCTTTTCACCATTGAAAGGTTTCGCCTTGCCTTGGCTTACAATCTTGGCTTGCCGCTAATTTTCTCCTGCCATGTAATGACGTCGCATATCAATAATTAATACTTAGCAAAAAGTCATTTTGAAATGAAATTAGCATTATAAAAGAATCAAATCCCTTACTCACATAATGGACAAAACAGAATAAGGCGAGAATGAAATTTGCAGCAAGACGGCTCAACAAGCCTTCGAAAAAATGACAAACGGAGTCTTTCCTCTGAAACCTAATGTCCGAACTTACGAAACTGTGATCAGTGCCATTATCTGGAATGTTCTTCAATTTGGGGACAACAATTCTTCTGTTACACAAGTCAATTCCCTAATTATGTTCTGATATTTTTACTGGCGCTGCAATAAAAGCTGAAGAACCAGCTGTTTTGCCAATATTCCGTAGATAGAGCATAAAATTACCGCGGCTCGCGCGCGCGGACAGGCAGGAATCCCAGAAATGACAAGATCTTAAAAGCAGTTATTGTCCTTCTGAGCTTCTTGTTACTCCTTATAGTTTCTATGGCTTTCTTTTCATTGCGACAAGTGGCACATTTTTTCTGTTTTGTAAAAGAGGACACTTTACGTCTGCAGTGTACGTGATGCGGGGGACCACACACAAGATGTCGCAGCCTGGTGCAGACGGACGGTTCAATTATGCCGCTGCGCGGAATGCAAAGAGCCCTATTTTCGGAGTCACTCTGTTCAATGTGCTACAGAAATAGGACATTTTTGAGTCTTATTGGGGGGAAAAAAAATTATGTGGGGGACACAAGGGAGAACAAAATAGTCTTTACTTCACTATGGCTCTAATGTAGCCGCAAAGTAGGTAATAAAACTTTGTGGCGCAAAGGGGCACTATAAAATGTGGGGAGCACAAATCTTAAATATTTTAGTTGCCACATTGAGGGATCATTTTATGTTGCGAGAGGCACTAATTGTTTATTAATATGTGAGGTTGCAAAGAAGGACACTTATAGTGGCACACAAAGGAAGACATTAATACTTTGGAGGATAAGGGAGGACACTGTTACAGTGAGGCACAAAGGAGGACACTATTACTGTAGGGAACAAAAGAGGATATAATGTAAGGAAATGAACACAGGAAGACACTATTTCAATGCGGAATTAAGCAGAGCACTATTATAGTGGAATACAAAGGAGGACACTATTACTGTAAGGAACAAAAGAGGACATCATTACTGTAAGGAACTAAGTAGGGCAATATTACAATGGTGAACAAACGCAGACACTATTACAGTGGAACACAAAGGAGGACACTATTACAGTGGAGCATAAAGGAGGAAACTATTACAGTGGAGCAGAAGGAAGGACAGTATTACAGTGAGGTACAAAGGAGGACACTATTACAGTGGGGAACAAATTAACACACTATTACAGAGGAGCACAAAGGAGGACACTATTACAATGGAGCACAAAGGATGGCACCATTAAAGTGGAGCACAAAAGAGGACACTATTTCAATGGAGCAAAAGGAGAACACTGTTAGTGGCAAACAAATGGGAGCAATATTGTAGGGCACAAAGTAGAAACATTATTGTGAGGCACATTGAAGTACTCTGTTACTGTGTGGAACAAAGATGGACACTATTACAGTGAAGCACAAAGGAGGACACTATTATAGTGGGGCACAAAGGAGGACACCATTACAGAAGGGCACAAATGAGCACACTATTACTGTGGAGTACAAAGGAGAGCACTCTTGTAGGGCACAAATTAGAAACATTACTGTGAGCCACAACAGGCACACTGTTACTGTGTGTAACAAAAGAGGACACTTACAGTGGAGCACAAAGGAGGACACTATTACAGTGGGGCACAAAGGAGGACACTATTACAGTGGGGCACAAAAAAAGAGCCACATGTACTTTGCAGGGGGCACAAGGGGGGTATAATTATTTTGCAAAGCACAAATGAGACTACCAATAAGGTAAACAGAAATGGGGATTATTAATTTTTGATAAACACAAAGAGGAAATTTCTTACATTTCCCGTTCTTACTGTTATGTGACAACGTTTTGGTGACTGCATTTTTAGAGGTATACTATATCTTTCAAGACCCTAACAGGACCCCAGAGGGGGCGCTAATGAGATAAGTTAAGTGCACCTTCCAGGAAATATGTTCTTTTTGGGCATCTTTTGACTACTACGCCTAAAACTGTTCAGACCGTGCATCACTGGCCCGGAGTATTGCAGCTGGCAGTGCCAATTTGACTGATTAAATTGAAGTCTGCAGCCACCTGAGCTGCACCCGTCTCATTTGTAATCTACATAGAAATCAGAACATCAAGTCCGTCTATGTATTCTGCTCATAAATCCACTGCCTTCCGAGTCTACAGACAATTTATAATGGCTATTTAATTCCTGTTCTCTCAATAAACGCTGCCATTCTCGCCGGAAATGTATTTATTTCATTGTTAATCTTCGCCATTTATCTCGGTGAGCGGTTTTGTTTTTTCCCTTTTTTTTCTTTTTGCAGCTTTATTTTACATGCATCTTTATACCCTAGCCGCCTTTACCTCTAACCGACAGTGGAAGGGTGTATAAGGTGATTGTGTTGGGTTAACCCCTTACACTTCCCACAATCCTAAACAGACGTTCCAAATTCTCCATTCCGTTAAAACACCTTTAAGGTTTGCCAACCTCTTATCTTCCGGAGGATTATGGGATCCCACCAGAGGAATAAGTCAGAAGCTGGCAGCTGGCATGGTTCCCCGAGAAAGAAAATGATCGCTAATATAGAAGTTGGCTAAAAGCAAATTCTAAAAGATGTAAAAACAAACTTAATTTTTATGAGTTTATTCCCCATCAGCATTGCCTTTTGCTAACACATCTTTAATTATCCTGCTCGCTTCTTCGTCCGATCATATCATATTACAGAGTGGAAATAATAGGACAACCATTGACGGGAGTAGCTGCTTCTTTTATTTACTATATGGTATTCCTATTACTACTGTGGAAATGTGGCGCCCCTGAGGCTTCAGTCACCACAGGGTACTGCATCGCTTTTAAGATGTAGTACTCATCCCGGGTAAAGAGAGGTTAATCGCTGGTGATTCTCACATTCACAACCACACACAGTCAGGTGCCCTCCCACTGGTTTGGGGTAGATAGGGGGGGTGGCCATCACGAAGGTTGGGACTTTCCCGGTCACCAGGACAACCACCTGGGGGGCGGGCACCACTTTGGGGAAAAAGGAAGGAGCATCTTCTCACATAGTCAGTAAGCCCTGGGAACAGCTTGGGGTGAGACTCACTTGGGGACCACGGTCCACTCACTTCTGGGAGCGCAATAGGGCCCGTTGCTTGGAGCATCCAGCTCAGCCCGGGTTCTGTACAGCTACATGGGATTCCAGGGTCTGCGGTGAGTGCAGGAAACACCCGCAGCCCGTTCCCTATTCCACATACACCAGGATTGAAGGGACCACGACCAGAAAGGACTCACAGTAGGAACACCGGCGGTAACCAGATTACTTAAAAAACTGTGCGTAAAACACCTGAAACCCGCAGAGACCGTGTCTGCCTGTCATTCCCGATGCTGCCGCCCCGCGCCTCAGCGCTCGCCATCACCACTCCCCTCATCATCCTCCCTGGGGCCCGCTCCACTCCACCTGAGGGAGCATAAACACCTCAGCTGCTACTACCATCCGCCCCAGAGGACAGCGACAGCAGCGGTGGCTAATTCCTTGGCCGCATACCGCATGTGGCTTCCACGAAATCAACCTCCACCATCATCCTTTTCTCCCCTCTCCCTCTGTGTACATCTCGGGGTTACGAAACCGGGCAGGGCCACACGTGATATCCCCTGATCCTCAATGGCCTGCTGATGAGTATTTTTCCCCGACCCCCTGAGGTGCTACAGAAACACCTTCTCTCCCATCAAAATATTGGATCCAATTTTGTCTCTTACAGTGCTGCAGTGTCACAATTCCTATGTGTAGAACATTCTGTATCATTCTGCTATGCTCTCCTGCAGAGCCGGTATTTGTTGCCTATGGTGCAGAGCGTTTTGCAGGGTGAATGCTCTGCTGGTTGTTTCACAGCACTGGGTTTGACGCTGTCCTGGGAGGTGCTCTTCCAGATGCTTCTCGTTCCCGGTTATTGCTCTGCTTCTTTAGGGAGCGTGTTAGCTCAGGACGCCGCCAGTCGAACTTCCTGTTTACAGTAGTGCTATTGGCTCCCATGATGCTCAGTGTTTAGATCTTGGTCTCTCAACTCCAGACTGCTGTTTACCCATCCCTGCCTGTCCTTCCCTGTTTCTGTTGTGACTTCCTGACTTTTGACCTCGGACTTCCTCCTGACCATGTCCTTGCCTGCTCCCTGTATATTTTATGTACACTCCTGGCATCCTGACCTTCAGTTTGTATCTCAACCTCGTCTGTTCAGAGTTCCGGAGCTGTTTGTATGCTCATTAAGTTTGTTGAAAGGTTGCAGCACAACCAATCAACAAGCTTTATTGTTTGGGGAAGATGCCTGTATACTGCTGTGAACAAAATAAATTAAAAAATGATATGATGTCCCCTTCTACTTTTGAGATCCAGTGCAGGTAAAGGAGACAACTGGGGGATGATATTGGCAGTCTGGGAAGGCCCATGGTTATTTGGACCTTCCTATCCTAAAAATAACAGCCCAAAGCCACCCCAGGAGTGGAACATCCACTAAATGTGCCAATTCTGGCGCTTTGTCCAGATCTTCCCAACTACCCTTATGCGGTGGGAATTGGAGTAATACTTTTTGGGTTAATGTCAGCTGTGAATTAACATCTGGCATCAAGCCCAGGGGTTGGGGTATTAATGGATGAGAGTTTATCAGACACCCCCATTACTAACTCGGTAAGTATAGTGTTAAAAACATAGACACAGGGAAAAATAGTTTTTGATTAAAGAATCCCCCACATTCCCTCGTTCACCAATTGCGTCAACCGACCTAAATATAGATGGAAGCAGAGTAGGAGCCAGGCCCAATTGTTTTTAGAGACCGAAGTGCAGGATAGAGTATTTTGTGCACTCCTTTTGCATTTAGTTTCAGTTGACAAATGTTATTCACCCCTTTACTCTCAAGCTTATTATTAGGGAATTTTGTTTCCAACTGTGTATATCTGCTCCTGTGCTTAAACACAGCACACACTATAAACAACAAGAGGATGTGGGCAGGCATGCTAATTCTACAGTCCCAATCATGTATTTCACATTGCAGCAGCTCAGTGTGTTAACTCTTCATGCTTTAAAATTACATAGGGATGATAGACTCCTACAAAATGTATTTTTGTACACAACACAGATTCCTCAGAACACATATGTGGCTCCACACTATATAGATCCCACCAGTATCATAAGTTACAAATAAACATATGGCATGGTAGACAACATATCTGCTCAACATTGCAGGTTCACGGAGCGGCACAGTGGCTCAGAAATTAGCATTGTAGTCTTTCAGTGCTTAGATCCTGGACTAAAGGCCCCGTCACACTAAGCAACATCGCTAGCAACATCGCTGGTAACGAACAACTTTTGTGAAGTTGCTAGCGATGTTGCTGTGTGTGACATCCAGCAACAACCTGGCCCCTGCTGTGAGGTCGCTGGTTGTTGCTGAATGTCCTGGGCCATTTTTTAGTTGTTGCTGTCCCGCTGTGAAGCACAGATCGCTGGGTGTGACAGCGAGACAGCAACAACTAAATGTGCAGGCAGCAGGAGCCGGCTTCTGCGGAGGCTGGTAACCAATGTAAACATCGGGTAACCAAGAAGCCCTGTCCTTGGTTACCCGATATTTACCTTTGATACCAGCCTCCCCCGCTCTCACTGCCTGTGCTGCCGGCTCCTGCTCTGTGCACATGTAGCTGCAGGACACATCGGGTTAATTAACCCGATGTGTGCTGTAGCCAGGAGAGCAGGGAGCCAGCGCTAAGCAGTGTGCGCTGCTCCCTGCTCTGTGCACATGTAGCTGCAGCACACATCGGGTAATTAACCCCATGTGTGCTGTACTAGGAGAGCAAGGAGCCAGCGCTCAGTGTGCGCTGCTCCCTGCTCTCTGCACGTATGGCTGGTCACTGGTTGCTGGTGAGCTCACCAGCAACTCGTGTAGTGACGCTCCAGCGATCCCTGCCAGGTCAGGTTGCTGGTGGGATCGCTGGAGCGTCGCAGTGTGACATCTCACCAGCAACCTCCTAGCAACTTACCAGCGATCCCTATCGTTGTTGGGATCGCTGGTAAGTTGCTTAGTGTGACTGGACCTTTATTAAGGACAACTCCAGTTTCTTATCCCACTCCAAAGACATACTGATAAGTAATTTAGATTGTGAGCCCCATGGGGGACACTGATGATAGTGTCTATAAAGTGCTACGGAATATGATGGCATTGGCACAAATACATGGGTTATGAGTACTGATACGTGAGCTGGATCAAGTTCTCTTTCTCACAGTTCATGAACATTAACTTTAAGGAGAATGACTTTAGATTGCCAAAATAGATTACATCATATGACTAGCATATCAGTCTGAGAACTGTAGCTTTCGGGTTATCACACCTCCTAAATTGGAAAGTCCAAACCAAAGACAAGAGACGTGCTGGGAAAAAAAACGTGGAATTTTTTTTTTTAAGTCCAAGAACATATTTTCAACCTAAGTCTTGGAACCTGACTTTGTGATAGATGTCCGTGACGGACCGATATGGTCCAACACAATATTTCAGAATATAAAGGCCAAGGTATAATCAAGCTACATAGTGGGAGAGATTGGTTATTGACTGTGGTTGACCAGATGACAAAAATCTTGCTAAATATGGCTGACAACGGTAACTGGCAGACAGCTACTTTCTATCCAATAAAGTGAGAGGTTTGAAGCATGCATATCTGATCATAAAGGGGCATGTAAGGATTAAGGAGAACAGTTAAAGGGGGGCTCTAGGGAATGGTATTTTTTAATAGACTCAAACTGCAAGTCCCATTTTGGCATAAACCCAGTGTCTACTGATCTATGTATTCCGGGTGACACCTCAGAAATGCCCACTTATCGAGGTGGATCACCGACTTGGCCAGTGATGGTCCAAGAGGTTATTTTCAGCCTTCACAGACAGGATCACTAAAAGGACTCTTTATTTTCTATGTAATTTGACAGCAGCATGATATAGTGGCAGAGACCCTTGTTCTCTCATTGTCTCAGTTAAGGCCATGTGCCCACGGGAGATCGTACCACGCAGCAGCTCGCCGGAATCCACAGCTATCCCTTGATGCAGTATTTCTGCGGAATTGTTGCGGTAAACCTGCGGACACTGTGCGGATTTCATGCGGAATTCCTGTGGACTTCTCCCCTGTATCTACATAGTGGAAAGGCAGGAATTCCGCAGATAATTCCACATGAATTTTCCGCATTTTCCGCAGCCACAAAAACCGCAGCATTGATACAGCACTCCCCAAATCCCATAGGATAAGATGGGGAGTGTCTGTACTTGCGTAAACCCGTGGATTTATCTGGAAAATCTAGAAAATACGTGTGTTTTCCACAGCAAAATGTGCAGCTACTTTCTCCCGTGGACACCTGACCTTACTGTGTGAGCGAAATACACACCACCTATGCCATTGAAACTCCAAATTAGTAAGATTTGTTTTATGAGCACTCGAGAAATCAAGGCAGCACACACACTGTGGGTACTGAAAGTTTCTGCTTTATTACATCATGTGACCAGTTTATATAGTACCTCAAACAAAGAAATCTCTTCAGAACTATGCAGCAATAAGAGCCACAGGGGAGTGTGGAAATTTGAAATTTCCCCTCCCATGAGTGTTAGCTGAGCCCTATGACCTCATTGACTTATAAGACAAGATCGTTTCCATAAGAACAAAAATGGATTGTATTCTCTCACAAATGGGTGCAGCAGCTGTGATCGAATCACTGTCATGATTGCATGTTGGTGCTGATTACAGTGCAGGAATGCATGTTGATGCTGATTATTCAGGTGTTCCACCTTTCTGGTAATTGCTCTGCTTCTTCAGAACCTTGCCAGTTTTTTTCTCGGGTTCCGTAGTTGTGCTGTTGGCCTGTGTCTCTTCTACTGTTCTGATCTTTGTGTTCTGACTCCGGATTGTGATTTTGCTCCTCTTTGCTTGCTCCCTGTTCTGTCTTTACCTCCTGCCTTCTTACCTAGGACCGTTACCTGACCACGTCTCTGTTTTCTCCCTGAACCTAATACGTGCTCTCCTGGATTTCTGACCCTTGGATTATGACCTGACTATGCCTTTGCCTACTCCTTGTGCTCATACATGTCCTCTCGTTACCATACCCCGGTTCACCTGACTACTCCTCCATCCATACTACCTGTAAGTAGTGACTAGCATAACAATCCCATTTTTTTTGCAGCTGATCTAGTAGAACTCGGAATGTTGAGCTGTGTATAACCCCGTCCTCACTACTGGTCAGCAAGTTGCTAATCAGAAGAGGGGATGTTGCTGGACTAGGGGGCACAAGACACCTAGTCCTGTAGGGATAATCTACTGCTGATAAAATTATGATTTTAGTGAAACAACCTAGTAAGTGACCCATTGCTGGAATCTGCCCCTACATCAGATTAGGTAGCAAAAACCTGCTGACAGATTCCCTTTAGAAACAGACCAGTGAGATTGGGATTTTTCCTATGTGGTCGAGGGGCATATACCCAGCTATTTTCCTCCCATCTGAAGAGGTACTGTAAGTAAACCTAGATATTTGTCCCCTATAGCTAAATATTCTTATTGTACCAAAATCTGAATTATGTTAGAAATGAGGTCAAAATTCATCCTGCTTACATAAATATAACATGAAATGGAGGATTACAGACACAGTGCATTGTAATATAAGCTGGCGGTGGCTGCTTGGTACCGCTAATCTCGCAGAATTTACCGGCATACAAGTTTTCTGACAGCGCGTAGTATGGAATCTATTTTTCTTGCAAAGTTCTAGAGTAAAAAAAAAAAAGCGGTGTCTGATTTGAGTAAAATTTTCTTTAACAGTCCTGGAGACAAGACGTCAGGGAGCATTGCATTAACATCCTCCTATATGTCAAGAACCCTTCACTGTTCGGTATGTTGTCTTCACAGCGTTGCTCAATTTTTGGGAAAAATCGAATTCAACTAAATCCTGTTAGATTTTGAAAATATGAATCCATAAGGCCCGTTTTACACGTCAGTGAAAAACACTGACGTTCTTCCCTGACGTGTAAAACACGCACATGTCCCTCCGTGTTCCGTGATTCACGGCACACGTGGGTTGTCCATGTGCAATCCGTGATCCGTGATTGCATATGGACATTACTCACCTGCCTTCACTGCTGCTGTCCATGGTGCTGATCTCCTCGGTTCTGCAGCGTCCGCCCACCGCTCTCAGCACCTACTTCCTGGTTGGGTTTTCCTGCTCTCATGAATATTCATGAGCCAGGCAGAAGCTGCCGAGAGCAGAGGCTCCAGAGCGAATCACAGGCAAGGTAAGTTGAACATTTTTAATATTTAATATGTCCATGATTTTCTGGTACGTGTTTCACTGATCACACACAGATCACACCATAGTGTGGTCCGTGGGTCATCAGTGATACCAGAAAAAAACGGACTTGTCTCCATGCAGAATCACTGCCACGCGTGCACGCTGCACGGAGACACTGTAACAGCGTGTCCCTCCCCCGCCTGTGCTCATGGTGTAAGAGTCTGTCTCTCCTTGACTGTCCTGTATGTACTACTGGTGGGGGATTGTTTGTTCTTCTCAGCATGGGACTTTTCCAGTCAGCAACTTGGTAAACAAGACAGAGCCAGGAGTCTAAAGTCCATTCATGTATCAAATGCCATCAAATGTCCAGGCGGAGTTGGGCCCACCTTAGGGGCTGATCCCAGGAGAGAAGAACAATGAGACCCATGTTAGGTTAGTTAGTTGGATCTCGGCTGGAGAAAGGCAAGGATCTGTGCTGAAGGCAGGTCCTTGTGCCTGTGTATGGACTATGGGACATTGAAGATCAGCTGCTACATGGGATTGTGTTGTCTCCGCCACGCTATCGAATTTAAGGAACACATCTAAGGGCTGTTGTTGCATTTTTCTTTTCATTGGATTGCTGTGTGGCGCCCTGGAGCTGTTTTTCTTGTGTGGACTCATTGTGGACTCGGAGAAGAACCATTTGGATATTGGATGTTTTATGCTCCCTGCCTCATTAAATTTTCTTGGATTGTTCATCAGTCTGGTGTCCCTTACTGCTCTGTCGCATACCCCGTCACAAACACGTTCAGTGAAAAATCACTGATGTGTGAGCAGACCCATTGATTATAATGGGTCTGCGAATGTCAGTGATTCTGGTACGTTTTAAAAAAAAGCACAAACTTACCAGAATCACTGACGTGTGAAAGGGGCCTAAGGCATCCTCAAGTACTGACCTCATATCTGCCTGCTCCCTGTGTCCTTTCGTGTCCTTCTGGTTCCTGACCCCAGCTTGGTTGACTACCTCTCTGTTCGCACTGCACGCAATTATTATCTAGTGCCAGCTAGTGAATAGCATCACACTACGCCACATAGTGTCGATCATCACAGTAACATGCGGATGTGACACACTCGTGACAGGCAGGCATATCCAGAAAATGTTTACAAAAAGAAATGGACACCAATATTTACAGATGTCTGAGGTTAGGCACAACTCAAAAGTGGGAATTCTAAAAAGAAGATATACAAAAAGATGTCCCCAGGTTTCCCCCTAACCATCCTGATGTACTCCAGATACATAAATAAAGACAAGGACATGAATATTTTTCGACATGCTTATGTGGAATCACTTTCCCAAGCCATATTGCCAAGCTCAGGTGGTAGGAGGCCGCCTGAGTATTCAGGTAGTTGTTGTGCCCACCCGCTATTTAGAACTTTCTTCATACCACAGTGTCCTATCCAACAAACTGAACTCTACTGCACACCTTGAGATATTGATCTCTGTGAAAACGCAGCACTGCTACATAACTGACTCAACTATACTGTATTGTAGTGGCAGCTCTGCCGTATAGAGGTCTGCTGCCAACTCATATCTTCTGTATTTTTTTGACAACTGACACTCTACTGAATGCTCAGCTCTGCCTCATCACTGAGTCAATTTGGTATACTGCTGTCCTAGCTCTGAAACACTAAACTCTGCTGCAAACTCAGCTTCACTACATTGCTGAGTCAACTCTGTTGTATCGCTATACCAGCTCTGCTATATTGAGACCGCTAAGATCTGCTTTGCCACTTCCATTCCTCTGATATATTGAACCATTATAATTCTGACTCTGCTATTCCAGTTGACATAGTTCTCTCCCTCCCTCATCTGTCAATGTGGCGCCCCTGATGCTTCAGTCGCCACAGGGTATTGCATCTCACTTAAGGTGCAGTACTTATCCCGGGTAATGAAGAGGTTAATCACTGGTTTTCACTTACACAACACACACAGCTCAGGTGCTTTCCCACAGAAACTGGGCTAAAGGTGGTCACTATAACAATGTTTTTTTTCCCAGCCACTGGTGAGTCATCAGTAAGGTGCAGGCAGCACAGGGGAAGTGAGAGAACACACAGTTTTTTCTTCAGAATAGTCTGAGACACCGAAGAATTAGGGTTGCTCAGGGGTGTGCTGCATAGCTCCCCTCAGAGAGACCGACCGGGAGAAGTTGCTCCCTGCCTTTTTAAGATGCTGGAACCTGTCTTTCCATGCCAACTATAGCTTTTCTTAAACCGGTTCGTTTGGTGTAGTGTTCCCCTTGCTGGTGATTTATTGAGAAAAAAAAGGGAACCAGCACGATCTGAAATTGGCATGCATCATATAAAAAGTGAAAATTTTTATTGTAGTACAGTTGGAATAAATCTGTGAATTTTCACTTTTTATATTATGCATGCCAATTTCAGATCGTGCTGGCTCCCCTCTCTCTCTGTTTGGTCGTAGTTATGCTACAAATTCTGGTGGCCGGTCACCACCATGCCATGCACGCCTGATTTTGGTTTGCTATGTATTCCTCCTGTTGGTGGCTGTTCAGATTCAGTTACCTCACCCCTTTCCACAGGCAATGCTAATTAAGCACCATCTTGGATCTGGTCCGCCTTTATCAATGGTTGCTGTTTGGCACTGGGAGGATCAGTTCTGATATAGTCCTGGTATGGTGCAGAGCTTGCTCCACATGCTGGGACCTGGGCTGGTCTCTATCCACAAGTGCCTTTTTTGCAACATAGAAGCGGTTATACACAGGTTACAGGTATGTGTGCTCCATTATGGTTCTGCTTTTAACTTTATCTAGGAGGCCGCATGGCACATGAAATACAGAATGTAGAGTAGGACCCCCCTATTGAGATTTGCCGTGACGTTGGCAGGGGTGGCTCAAAAAATTGATCAATTATTTGCTAAAAATCTCATTGTTTTATTGTAGTACAGTTGGAATAAATCTGTGAATTTTCACTTTTTATATGATGCATACCAATTTCAGATCGTGCTGGCTCCCCTCTCTCTCTGTTTGGTCGTAGTTATGCTACAAAATCTGGTGGCCGGTCACCACCATGCCATGCACGCCTGATTTTGGTTTGCTATGTATTCCTCCTGTTGGTAGCTGTTCAGATTCAGTTACCTCACCCCTTTCCACAGGCAATGCTAATTAAGCACCATCTTGGATCTGGTCCGCCTTTATCAATGGTTGCTGTTTGACACTGGGAGGATCAGTTCTGATATAGTCCTGGTATGTGCAGAGCTTGCTCCACATGCTGGGACCTGGGCTGGTCTCTATCCACAAGTGCCTTTTTTGCAACATAGAAGCGGTTATACACAGGTTACAGGTATGTGTGCTCTATTATGGTTCTGCTTTTAACTTTATCTAGGAGGCTGCATGGCACATGAAATACAGAATGTAGAGTAGGACCCCCCTATTGAGATTTGCCGTGACGTTGGCAGGGGTGGCTCAAAAAATTGATCAATTATTTGCTAAAAATCTCATTGTTTTATTGTAGTACAGTTGGAATAAATCTGTGAATTTTCACTTTTTATATGATGCATACCAATTTCAGATCGTGCTGGCTCCCCTCTCTCTTGGTGATTTATTGAGTGCTGCTTGGTTTGTTGTGGAAATCCCCTCGTTGTCTAGTTATTTCCACCTTGCTTTTTATTTCCTCCTTGTCACACATTGTCTTGTATCTCTGTGTGTGCTATCTGTGTGATATAGTTTTTGGTTTTCCCATTTGTCTAGGTCTGTGGGTTCAGCCACTCCTGTCCCGGCCCTCCCCTGAAGTGAAGGAGTGCGGGTATAAAATCAGCTTGACAGGAGCAGGGCCCAGACATCTTCACCATTAGAGGTATCTCTGGGATTAGGGACAGCTAGGGCCTCCTAGCCTGAGGGCCAGCCTAGGAGCCCCGATCAACTGTTATTTCCTTACACCCCATGACAAATGTTGGGAATAGATGGGAATAGTGCTGGAGAAGTGATTTGTCAAATATGTCTTTGTTATAATATCTGCAGACGAGTCCTGGCTGGAAGACGTTGTCGTGTTGGTCCGGGCCAGATGGAAAAGACAAGAAAAGTGACTGACTCCATAAGAAGGAATGTCAGTTGTATGTCACTATCTATATTATGTACTATTAACTTCATATACGTTATGCAGGACTGATATCTACGACTATATGGTCACCATATGGAGAAAATATCATTGTTGGTCTTTTTGTAGATATTTTATGTTCCATAACCGTGTGGTCAGCTGCTGAGGTTCCTCTGTGTCAACAATTAGGTTGCGCCACCGTACAGGGCAACGGGTTAGGCCTAAGCCACATGGCATGAAAATCAGACCGAGTGGAATGCGATAAAACATAGCATTCCACTCGGACCAATATTAGCCTATGGCGGGCTTTGCACACTACGACATCGCAGGTGCGATGTCGGTGGGGTCAAATTGAAAATGACGCACTTCCGGCATCGCATGCGACATCGTAGTGTGTAAAGGCTCGATGATACGATTAACGAGCGCAAAAGCGTCGTAATCGTATCATCGGTGCAGCGTCGGTGTAATCCATGATTACGCTGACGCGACAGTCCGATGTTGTTCCTTGCTCCTGCGGCAGCACATATCGCTGTGTGTGAAGCCGCAGGAGCGAAGAACATCTCTTACCGGCGTCACTGCGGCTTCCGTAGGATATACGGAAGGAAGGAAATGGGCGGGATGTTTACATCCCACTCATCTCCGCCCCTCCGCTCCGATTGGCCGCCTGGCGTGTGACGTCGCTATGACGCCGCACGACCCGCCCCCTTAACAAGGAGGCGGGTCGCCGGCCAGAGCGACGGTCGCAGGACAGGTGAGTCCATGTGAAGCTGCCGTAGCGATAATGTTCGCTACGGCAGCTATCACAAGGAAATCGCTGCTGCGACGGGGGCGGGTACTATCGCGCTCGGCATCGCAGCATCGACCTGCGATGTCGCAGCGTGCAAAGTACCCCTATGTCCCAGCACCCATGAGCGATTATTTTCTCGGCCCCAATCGGACCAAGAAAACAATTGCAGCATGCTGCGACTGTAATGCGAGACTCTGTGTCTCGCACCCATTCAAATCTATGGTTCAAGAGACAAATCGCACTGCACTCGCGGTACACCGGTGTACCGCGAGTGCAGGGTGAAAATGGCAATAGCCGGCTACGGAGGAGAGAGGGAGATAAATCCCTCCCTCTCCTCCACCGAGGCGGCTCGCCCCTCCGCAGCGCTGCTCCTCCCCTCCTCAGTGCCGACCCGCCCCCCGCAGCTGAGGTCCGATCGCATGATCGGACCTCAGTCGCAGTGACACTCGCATGACACTCGGCTCCTGCTGTGCTGCCAGCGCAAGCCGAGTGTCATGCGAGGATTGCATTAGTCCCCGTGTGGCCCTGGCCTTAGAGGCCTACTCAGGTGTTTCCTGCCTGAGCTGAACCCCTAGCTATGTCTCAGCATGTAGTCCAATATTTATGGAAATTGGGGCTGGGAAACATGTAACAAATGGAAAAACAAGAATTTCAAGAAGAAAGTTTGAGGAGAGAATAGATATGAATGTCCAGGATGTAGCTATAACGAGATCCTAGTTCCTGAGGGAACTCTAAGAACCCTGACCCGTGCATTGTAGACCTCTTACAAGACACACCATGATCATTCTCAGGATTTGCTTACAGATGCAGATAAATCTCTCCAAGCTCTAATTTTTATTTTCTGAGCGTTGTAATTGCTATGACCTCCACCGTATTACAGCTTTGACTAATGGCTTGTAGAACCAAATGTGTCTAGCTGACGACACCACTGCAACCTTTCAACTATTGATTGTTACTGTGGGAGCTTCACCGAGCCCCCGACCCGTCCCTCCCCTTTCCTGACCAGGGATATATAATTATGTATTGGATTTAGCGTGGGGTGATCAGAATGCCGAGAGATAAACCGGTGTCATGATGTATCAGCACACTGCAATTACCGAGCATCCATCAGGATGCCGAAAATTAGTGCAGAGCAATGGATGGTGAAAGAGACGGCGTCTAAGACGGCGGAAGAGTGTTCGTAGACAGCAGAAGAAGCAATCGGACCTGAGACTTATTTCTAAAATATCAGCCAATCTAATTACATCAGTTAAGGAGTTTATGACATCTCCAGAGATGACGGCGTGGCGGCGTCAATACTTTATAATGATTTTTAACAAGGCGGAAGAATATCTTTCCTTCCTTATCCGGTGAAGAAAAAAAAATCATCTAAATATTTGATTAAGTTGGAAAGTATCAAAAAGTTTTAATTATAAAGCTCTAGGAGGGTTGAATACTTAAAAAACAAGTTAAAAGAGGTCCCCTGCCTCCTTAACCCCTTCAGCCCCCGGGCACTTCCCGTTTTTGCGTTTTTGTTTTTTACTCCCCTTCTTCCGAGAGCCGTAACTTTTTTATTTTTCTGTCAATCTTGCCGTATGAGGGCTTGTTTTTTGCGGGACGAGTTGTACTTTTAAATGAAACCATACATTTTACCATATAGTGTACTGGAAAACAGCAAAAAAATTCCAAGTGTGGAAAAACTGCAAAAAAAAGTGTGATCGCACAATAGTTTTTGGGATATTGTATTCACCGTGTTCACTATATGGTAACACTGACATGTTGATGTGATGCCTGAGGTCGGTGCGAGTTTGTAGACACCAAACATGTATAGGTTTACTTGTATCTAACGGGTTAAAAAAATTCACAAGCTTGTCCAATAAAAGTGGCGTACGTTTTGTGCCATTTTCCGAAACCCGTAGTGTTTTCATTTTTGGGGATATATGGCTCAGTGATTACTTATTTTTTGAGTCTCGAGCTGACATTTTTAATGGTACCATTTTTGAGCAGATGCTACGCTTTGATCGCCTGTTATTGCATTTTGCGTAAAACTTGCGGCGACCAAAAAACGTAATTTTGGCGTTTGGAATTTTTTTGCCGCTACGCCGTTTACTGATCAGATTAATTGATTTCATATTTTGATAGATCGGGCATTTCTGAACGCAGCAATACCAAATATGTGTATATTTATTTCTTTTTTAACCCTTTAATTTTCAATGGGGTGAAAGGGGGGTGATTTGAACTTTTAGGTTTTTATTTATTTATTTATTTTTTTTAAACTTTTTTTTTTTATTTTTTTTTTTTATTTTACTAGGCCCCCAAGGGGCTATAGCGATCAGCAATCCGATCGCTCTGCCCTATCTGCTGACAACAGCTATACAGCTATAGGCCTCCGACACACATCCGTGCCGCCGGTACGTGTTTGGTACGTTTTTGCACGTACCGGGCGGCACGGTGACACGTACACTAATGCTACCCTATGGTAGCAGGTGCACACACGTAAAACCACACGGAACGTGTGTCCATGTCTGTTTGTACGTGTGTGCGTTTTCCAAGACGCTGACATGTCCGTTTTTCTCCGGCAGTCCGGGTGTCACGCGGCCCGCACACGTACCACACGGATGTAGTGTGATGCGGTCCCGTGTGACACGCGCCGGAGAAAACACACGTGTCAGAGAAAAAAATAACAAATCTTTACTTACCTTCTCCTGCCCTCCTGTCTCTGCTGCTGCTGTCACTTGCTGCCGACCGCCGCTCATTATGCTAATTTAATATTCACTTCACTGCGGCCGGCAGCAGCAGCGGGGAGTCTGCAGGGCTGGAGACCGAAGATCAGCACCACGGACAGCAGGAAGGACCACGTGAGTATGCAAATTACCGGTTCTCCATGTGTTATCGCGGATAGCACACGGAGAACACATGTGGCCCACACGTACCGGAGACACGTACTTACCTACACACAACACGCAGGGAAAATACGGGTCTCGTGGCATGTGCGAGATTTTCACGTGAGTGTAGCAGAGGCCGTAAACAGGAGATAAGGTCACTTCCTGATTCATTCGGCTCTGGGTCAAGTGAAAATGAAAGTGACTCGTCATAGCTACAGGCGTCATCATATGACCATGTGCTACCATGGCAACCACCGAATGTCACGTGATCACGCATGTGACTTCCGGTGGGGGCGGCGGTAAGTGAAAATCATGGCTGCGTGCATATACATCTCGCTGCCAGACTTTGGCAGCGCAATGTAAGGGGTTAATTGTTGCGACTGGAAGTGATTCTACTCGTAACTTGCAGGCACACATGTCAGCTGTTGAAAACAGCTGATATGTGCGCCGATCGCCGCAACCTGCCCGCGGCAGGGGGCGGGGCTTAACGTCACATGCTCCATGATGGATAGATCCGTCAAGGGTCGTGAAGGGGTTAAAGGAAATATGTTGTCAGAAAACGAATCTTCTGTTTAAATCAGGTTTTTGTGTTTACATTATTTTTTTTTGTTTTTCTATATTGATTCTTTGTCACGCTAGGTGTAGGGAAGTACCAACTGAATGGAGCAAGAGAAGGGAAAGGAAACTCTGTGTCTAGGGAAGGGGAAGGTGGTGACCCATGACCAGGCCTACCGCTGGGCCTTGTCTTCTCTCATCCCCCTAGATAGGTTCCACATCTATGCGCCGAGCAGGATACCTGGCCCTGAAGTAGGCCATAGGTAGGGAGCGGATGGGATGAGCGCTTAGTCAACCCCACTAAGCACTAAAGAAAATACAGGGATAACAAACGGGAAAGTGAAAGAACAACTTATCTCCAGATGACTCAGGAAGAGGAACTGCAACAATCACAAAGATTTTCCAGATGTATGCAAGCCGCCTGCTTGCACTGAAGACTTGTAAAGAGTATAAGAGCTCTCACCACCACCGAGTATTAGGAATTGAAGGTATATAAAGACATCAAGGGACATTCTGATGAAAAGCAGCTGAAAGGCTGAGGAACTCTGCAGGGTCCTAAAGGGAAAGGCATGAAAACCAAGCACTTTCTCCAGATATATACAAGCCGGCTGCTTGCACTGAAGACTTGTAAAGGGTATGAGAGCTATCACTAACACTGAGCAATAGGAAGTGAAGGTATATCAAGACAGCAATGGAAGTGGTAATAAAAAAGCAGCTGAAAAGCTGAGTAACTCCACAGGGACCTAAAGGGAAAGGGATTAAAACCAAGCAGAAATCATAGAAGGTCAGGCAGTGGTTTGCTCAGCCAAACACTGTGACATTCTATAGCCGGACACCACAGGACTGTTTGTCAGCTGTGACATTTTTATTAAAAAATGTTACAATGTTCCCACTGGCCATTAGGGTTATTTTAGACTTTCTGTCCTTACAGGAAGAGTTTATAGCAGTTATCAGGAGAGGTAAGATTATAATGACCGGTGTGAAGATCTGAAGTTGTGGGTTGTATTAATCAACTAGCAAGGTTCACAATGCAGCTATTTTTATTTCTTTTGTACACGGTCTTATAGCACCTCTGGGTAGATGGCCACAATGTGATGCCCCCAGTAAACGAGATCCCAAACCAGGACAAGTAGTTCCACTTACCCACTACAAAGCGATACCCACTGTCTCCAAACTTTTGGCTTGCCCACAGCTTTTTAATCTCCCGCCGGCATAGTCTGCAGTCACAATTTAATGCTCCTCCTGGTTACGCATACCACAACCATAGCACGTGTATCCAGCATCAATCGGCAACAATAGTCCTTACAATAGTTGCTCAAATCCAGACGATAGATGCCACGACTGTAGCATGTGTATTTAGCACCAACCAGCAACAGTAGTCCTTAGCATAGTTCCTCAAATCCAGACGATGGATACCACGACCATAGCACATGAATCCAGCTCCAACCAGCAACAATAGTTCTTATGATAGTTCCTCAAATCCAGACGATGGATACCACGACCATAGCACATGAATCCAGCTCCAACCAGCAACAATAGTTCTTATGATAGTTCCTCAAATCCAGACAATGGATACCACGACCATAGCACATGAATCCAGCTCCAACCAGCAACAATAGTTCTTATGATAGTTCCTCAAATCCAGACGAAGGATACCACGACCATAGCACATGAATCCAGCTCCAACCAGCAACAATAGTTCTTATGATAGTTCCTCAAATCCAGACGAAGGATACCACGACCATAGCACATGTATCCAGCTCCAACCAGCAAAAATAGTTCTTATGATAGTTCCTCAAATCCATACGATGGATACCACGACCATAGCACATGAATCCAGCTCCAACCAGCAACAATAGTTCTTATGATAGTTCCTCAAATCCAGACGAAGGATACCACGACCATAGCACATGTATCCAGCTCCAACCAGCAACAATAGTTCTTAGGATAGTTCCCCAAATCCAGACGAAGGATACCACGACCATAGCACATGTATCCAGCTCCAACCAGCAACAATAGTTCTTATGATAGTTCCTCAAATCCAGACGATGGATACCACGACCATAGTACATGAATCCAGCTCCAACCAGCAACAATAGTTCTTATGATAGTTCCTCAAATCCAGACGATGGATACCACGACCATAGCACATGTATCCAGCTCCAACCAGCAACAATAGTTCTTAGGATAGTTCCTCAAATCCAGACGAAGGATACCACGACCATAGCACATGTATCCAGCTCCAACCAGCAACAATAGTTCTTAGGATAGTTTCTCAAATCCAGATGACTGACATCACCACCGTCCCATGTGTATCCAGCTCCAATCTCTATAGCCAATATATATGCACCAGGACCTGGCCATAGCAACTGATTCTCCCCTCTCCACACCACACACTAACTCTTCCACTAATCATGAGATTTATTGATTTACCTTTCCTGGTTCAGCCCCCTGGATGGGCAGAAGTGCTCATACCTACCCCCATAAAATTTTTCTACTTGTCTCTCAAAGTATGCAGAAGGTTCCAGAAGCTCAGTCTGAAAAGTTGTGTATTGGGCAAGTCTTCTGCAGAGATGATCAAAGACGCACAACCCCCAACCAGATGCAGAACAATGAATCCTACTGTAGAGCTGATGATATTAGAGTCCATGGAGAAAGGCTGAAATTGACATTTTGTTAGAGGGAGAACATTGGCTTAACTGAGACCCCTAAGCTGCTGTCGGAGCATCTTAAACTGACGAGCAAGCAAACACAACAATACGATTGATGTAATCGGCGCTCTGTGATGGGAAAAAGTCAGCTCTACGTCCTTTGGTCCAATAGTCTTTAACCAATGGCCAGCTTCTCACAACCGGTAACACAGCTGATCCACCAATTGCAAAATAGATGACGGCATCTTCCTTTGCACATGTTCGTTGGATGCCATTGTTTTTTTCCTTCCCGTCTTCAAGGACCTATAACCTTTTTCATTTTTTTTACCCATCAATGGACTGAGGACTTATTTTGTGTAGTTTAACTGTGAATTGTCCTAGAAAACGAGAACAAAATTCTAAGTTGGGCCAAAGCGGCCACGTTTATTTTATGGAATAAGTAATCTTGTATTATTTAATAGATTTTTATGGACTCGGTGAGATCAAATATGTTGATTTTTATATTTCTTTAGTTTCTAATTACAAAATAAAATTAAATTGTCCCCTTAGAGAATATTAACCTGCGATCATCTGATCATTTGTTGTGTATTCTACAAATCTACAGCATTGCAGTATATAGGAAAAATGAGGGCCCAGTCTGAGTTCACAGGAGTATCAAGGTGGTAGCCATGGGAGTCTTAACGGGGTTGTCCATTACTTTTACATTGATGGCTTATCCTTAGGATAAGCTGGGGTCTGACACTAGGCATGTGACGCCCTGGCCAAGCCAGGGGTCACAGGTCATGACACCACCACACACCCCACATTCCCTGCAGGCACACCAAGGTCAGAACACAAAATCCTTGTTGCCTTCCTCCAGGGGCTGATGTCCACACCAGGGGGTGGGCCAGGCGGTTGGTTCCGCCCACCGAGGAGTTCACAGTCCTGGAGGCGGGAAAACCAGGCAGATTAGTTTGAGAGTTGAGGGAAGTGGTAGAGGAGCAAGTGAAAGGAGTTGAAGTGAAGGAGAAGGTGACAGCAACAGAGCCTGAAGTTGGTCCGGGTGTGTGCCCCGGACTGAGACAGCAAGGTTGGCAGACGGCGGTGACCATCTGCAGGAGTGGCCTATTGGAGTCTACCGTAAGGACCGTGGACGGGTGGTGGCCCGGCGGTACCGGACCGGTACACAAAGAGAAGCCAGCACCATTGGCAGGGGCCTTTCGGATCCCGGCAAGGCTTGGAGTCGCCGTACAATTTGCCAAATCCGTCAGTGAAGGGGACCTCCGGGTCTCTAAACAGCAAAGTCCCGATTGAAGGCAACTGTCCAACCATATTGGAGAGACACCGCCACCGCCAAGGCACCAGTTTCTCAGGGCCAGCGCCTGCGGGCAAAAGAGGGGCTCCTCCGGCTTATATCCAAGCTGGGGAGCGGGTTACCGGTGGGAATCCATCGCTACCAACAACCGTATTTAGGTGCAGGGAAGAGACAGTCACCGCTAACTTGCAGGGAACATCAACACCGCAGCCGTCCGAGGGACCCGTCCAACCAGCCGCTTGTTTACCGTGAACTGTGTCATCATCCTTGGGCTGAGTGAGTACCTCCGTGCCGTGCGGCACAGCGCTGCCCCTGCGTCCCTGCACCTCCACAGGCCCCATAACCCGCCTGTCAACCATCCTAACTCCCCATCATCGGGCCCCGGGACCACCAACCCCCTACCCACGGAGGGGAGGGCCAACATCTAGCTGCTCCATACCACCACTCCCGGGATCCCCATACAGAGCAGCGGTGGTGTCCACACAATCACCACAACCGTGGGTGGCGTCACGGACAATAAATCCCCAGAACCAATCCCCTTTTCACTCACGGGCGAGGAGCGCCGCTCGAGTCCCCGGGATCCGGCCCATCGCTCGAGCCACCGAGCAGCAGCGGCCACGGCAGCAGCGGCAGCCGGACCCGAGCAGTGGGAGAGCGCGGCGTCCCCTCCTCCGCCCTCGACAGGCACCCTCACCGATCAGACATACTTTGTGTCGGCGGCGCAGGAGTAGGCAGGAAATGCTCTGTTCTGGAGCTGCCCTGTTTTCTGATAGTGGCCACGGCCAGGTACTGCACATCTGCCACCTAGTGATTTGAATTGGAGGGGGATGTGCAGTACCTAGCCATGGCCACTATCAGTTGACAGGGCAGCTCAGGAACTGAGCATTTCCTGCTACCTGCTTCTGCCACCGGCACCATGAACAGCTGATCGTTGGGTTTTCTGGATGTCGGATCCTGGCCGCTCAGACATTGATTACCTATTGTAAGGAGTGGACAACCCCTTTAAGGTGGCTTCTGGGCAACCCAACACCACACTACGAGATCACGCACCTTTGATACAAATTGCCCTGTACTCACCCTGCCCAGTGAGTCTCGCCACTGCTCCCGGTGTCTATCATAGGCTCTGGTACTGATATCATGTCCACAGTGTGGCAGCCACTAGGTGAGTTCAACTGCTCTGAGTGGGCGGTTCCATCTACATGGGAATGCCCCCGCTTAGAACCATAGAAGCTCTTTGGCTGCCACACTGTCACATTGTTGATATGATGTCCGTGTAGCAGTCAATTTCAGACACCAGGAGCTGCGGCGAAACTCACCGGGTGAGTACAAGGCAGTTTGTTTCTGCGCTTTTAATGAAAGAGAATATGTTGCAGTCAGAAGAATTTAGGGGTTAACTGTGGTGATTGGACAGAGGTGGGAGTCGGCTGTATAACACAGGAGGCACCTGTATGCAATATGCGACAAGAAGGGATTTCGAATGGGATATCATAAAAGCTCATGCAGGTGTGTGACGCCCTGGCCGGGCCAGGTAGTCACAAATAGGCCCCTACACTACACCGTTCCCTCACAGGTAACAGCAGCCGACCTTCAAAACCCTAGTCACCCCCCCTCAGGGCTAGATAGACACAACAGGGGGCGGAACCAGGCGGTTGGAAGATGCCCACCGAGGAGTCTAGACAGCCCAGGGTGGGAAAACAGTTGCAAAAGTGTTAGAGTTTAAGTTGGAGAGGAGTGTGGGCTGGAGGTGTGTCCAGCTCCAGCGGAGGCGAATACCCCAAATTGAACGGCGCCAGGGTAGGTGCCCTGGTGCCAGGGGATAGGAGGCAGACGGCGGTCTCTGTCTGCAGGAGTCGGGAAGATGGCTCGGTGGAACCGAGGTGGACTGGGACAGGGTTGTAGCCCGCCAGTACCGACCCGGGGAACCGACTCGGAAATGGGGCACACAGGGGGGTACTCGGACCCTGAAGCCGGGAACAGAAGCGACTGGAACCAGCTAATTAACCGATTGAGGCCAGGACTAGAGGTCCTGTCCCACCTAAAGTCCCTATTAGAAGGCAACAGCCCACTGAGGGGGATAAAAGGCCACCGCCAAGGCTCAGAGATCCCATGGGCCAGCGTCTGCGGGCAAGGGCTCCTTAGGCTACAACCGTCCGGGAGCGGACTCCTGAAGTTGCAAGCACAGGCCGTCCACCGTTCTAAGAAGTGCAAGAGAAAGACAGAGACCACCAGCCGGGTGGGGGAACCAGAACGCAGCCAGCTGCGGGCACCAACCACCATCACCTTGGTTTACCATAGACTCGTGTGTTTCCTTCAATAGTGAGTACACCAGCGCCCTGCGGTCGCCCATCCCCCTGCACCAACAAACCCCCAACGGGTCCCAGGGCCACCATCCCTGCCCACGGAGGGGTTAACAACTTGCTGCACAACATCTCCCCCGGGTGCCCCGTAACTGCAGCGGTGGTGTCCAAACTCACCACATACCATGGGTGGCATCACGAACCTAGTATGGCCCAGCCCGTACATATATGTCCTACATCCACTACCCCCCAACCCTATTTATTCGGAGTGTCCGCGGGATCCCCCGGGTCCGGAGACCCTCGAGCCACCCACCGGAAGGCCCGTACCCGAGCAGCGTCAGGCTACCGGCACGGGTGCGGCACATGTGCAGCAACACTTTTCTCCGTATTGTGTATCTGCAGAAGACTTGTGACGTGTCGTAATTCTGATAAGTGTGCTGCAATAATATGACCTCAGCGAGCTGCTGCAATGCATGAAAATCCTGTCTGGCTCATCCATAGGTGGACAAGCTGCCAAGTATGCAGAATGCATCTGCTGCACTGCAACACTTACATTTCATAGGCCCGGCTTCTTTTTTTTTGCCATTTCTCGGTACAGATATTTTTAGCGGTGGCCTTCACACCGTGAATATTCTCCAGTTCCCGGCTCCAATCTCCGAGCTGGTGGCTTCTGACAAGATGTTTGAGGATCAATAGCAGAGATAACTCCAGGCCCTTGAAAGTTTCCATGGCCATTTCAGAAGCCGTTTACAGCATAAGAGGACAAGGCTTGACAGCCGGAGTCACATCCATGACACTTCTGGGACAGATCCATTGACGCAGAAAACGGACGAGTGTACTTAGCAATTCTGAGTTCTTTTGAGCATGTCTTATCTGCAGTCAGGCTTGAGTTGAGGGTACGATATGGCAGCTACACACCCTATAGCAGCGAGCATTGCTTTAGCCGTCATGAAAAGACCCTGCAGATGGCCGGTAGATTTAACTCCTGGCTGACTGCTTTCATGGGTGGCTCGTAAACCGGGGTAACAGATGGTGCATTGATCACCGTCATTGATCATCTGTCCTTTTACAATTTCATGATGTGCCACACATCTTCACATTCCTTCTGAGGTCATAAACTGAAATTAAAAAAAGACTCCTAGAAAGCCTTGAAAATATTTCACAGTTTGTAAAACCTTAGTCCCTTAAATGCAAATTGTTTTTAAAAAACAAACTGAGCTTTACTCACCTCCCTGGGTCCGGTATCGAGTCTCCAACACTTCTCCCACTGCAACCAATAAGTTAGCTTCACGGATCGCCCGGAGTAGATGGCACCAGCAGCTGAGCCCAGGTGTTGTCACACTAGGTACAGGGAAGTACCAAGCGAACGGTGAAAGGGAAGGGAAACCCTGTATCTAGATAAGGGGAAGATGGTGACCCCGGACCAAACCAACTGCTGGTTCCTGGGGTCCCTCACCACCCTAGATAGGTTCCGCACCTATGCGCCGACCCGGATACCTGACCCTGGCTGACCCTGAAGTAGGCCCTAGATAGGGAGTGGATGGAGTGAGTGCTTAGTCAGCTCTAAATAACGGATGGGATGAGAAGTCACGACACCTAAAACCGCATAATCATGGGTGGAGATATCTGCAGCCCCGCAGGAATGTAAGACAAATTTTTCAAAGTAAAAACGGGGGTCACCACCGCGTTTATCACCAATTTAAGTCGGAAAATATTACACTGTGTGCAGAATTATTAGGCAAGTTGTATTTTAGAGGGTTTTTTTTATTATTGATCAACAAATATGTTCTCAATCAACCCAAAAGACTCATAAATATCAAAGCTTAATATTTTTGGAAGTTGGAGTGGGGTTTTTTTAGATTTGGCTATCTTCGGAGGATTCTGTTTGTGCAGGTAACTATTACTGTACAGAATTATTAGACAACTTAATAAAAACCAAATCTATTCCCATCTCACTTGTTTATTTTCAACAGGTAAACCAATATAACTGCACAAAATTTAGAAATAAACATTTCGGACATGCAAAAACAAAACCCCAAAAATTAGTGACCAATATAGCTCCCTTTCTTTCTGATGACACTCAACAGCCTACCATCCATAGATTCTGTCAGTTGCTTGATCTGTTTACGATCAACATTGCGTGCAGTAGCCACCACAGCCTCCAGACACTGTTCCCAGAGGTGCACTGTTTTCCCTCCCTGTAGCTCTTACATTTTGAGGGACCACAGGTTGTCTATGGGGTTCAGATCAGGTGAACAAGGGGGCCATGTCATTATTTTTTCATCTTTTAGACCTTTACTGGCCAGCCACGCTGTGGAGTAGATGGATGCATGTGATGGAGCATTGTCTTGCATGAAAATCATGTTTTTCTTAAACGATACCGACTTCTTCCTGTACCACTGCTTGAGGAAGTTGTCTTCCAGAAACTGGCACTAGGTCTGGGAGTTGAGCTTCACTCCATCCTCAACCCGAAAAGGTCCCACAAGTTGATCTTTGATGATACCAGCCCATACCAGTCCCCACCCCCGCCTTGCTGGCGTCTGAGTCGGAGTGGAGCTCTCTGCCCTTTACTGATCCAGCCTCTGGCCCATCTATCTGGCCCATCAAGAGTCACTTTCATTTCATTAGTCCATAAAACCTTTGAAAAATCAGTCTTAAGATATTTCTTGGCCCAGTCTTGATGTTTTATCTTATGTTTCTTGGTCAGAGGTGGTGGTTTTCCGCCTTCCTTACCTTGACCATGTCCCGGAGTATGGCACACCTTGTGCTTTTTGATACTCCAGTAACGTTGCAGCTCTGAAATATGGCCAAATTGGTGGCAAATGGCATCTTGGCAGCTTCACGCTTGATTTTCCTTAATTCATGGGCAGTTATTTTGCGCCTTTTTTGCCCAACACGCTTCTTGCGACCCTGTTGGCTATTTGCCATGAAACGCTTGATTGTTTGGTGATCACGCTTCATAAGTCTGGCAATTTCAAGACTGCTGCATCCCTCTACAAGACATCTCACAATTTTGGACTTTTCAGAGCCCGTCAAATCTCTCTTCTGACCCATTTTCCCAAAGGAAAGGAAGTTGTCTAATCATTAAGCACACCTTAAATAGGGTGTTGATATCATTACACCACACACCTCCTCATTACAGAGATGCACATCACCTGATTCACTTAATTGGTAGTTGGCTCTCAGCCTATACAGCTTAGAGTAGGACAACATGTATAAATATTATCATGTGGTCAAAATACTCATTTGCCTAATAATTCTGCACACAGTGTAATACAAGTCGTTTATTGCAGGCACATATACCGGTCAATGCATACAAGCCAGACATATAAAGCCATCCACAACCTGTCTCTTCCCTACATCTGTGACCTAGTCTCCCAGTACTTACCTACACGTAACCTCCGATCCTCACAAGATCTCCTTCTCTACTCCCCTCTCATCTCCTCTTCCCACCATCGCATCCAAGATTTCTCCCACGGTTCCCACATGCTCTGGAATGCTCTGCCACAACACATCAGACTCCTTGCCTATTTTGCCAAGCTTCAAAAGGAACCTGAAGACCTACCTCTTCCGACAAGCCTACAACCTGCCGTAACCCTCAGTCTGATACAGCGCCGCACAATCAGCTCTACCCTAACCTACTGTATCCTCACCTATCCCTTGTAGACTGTGAACCCTCACGGGCAGGGACCTCTATCCTCCTGTACCTGTCTGTGTCTTGTATTGTTTATGAATATTGTACTTGTCCCTATTATGTACACCCCTTTCACATGTAAAGCGCCATGGAATTGATGGCGCTATAATAATAAATAATAATAATAATAATAATAATGCGTTTCAGGGGTCTCTGCCCCCTTCTTCAGGACAGTATAGTAATGACAAGGACAGTCCTATCGTGACAATTCTGAAAAAAATTGATCCTGAATCATCAAAGCTTTTACGACAAAATTTTGGCATACCAGCTTCGAAAAATTGAAAAATTTTGCAACTTTTGGTGTTTTTGCACCAATTTTTCCCAGCACTGATAAAATGGGTGACGTTGGAATGGGGGTGAAACTCCACAGCTTGCCTAATTGTTAACGAGTGGAGTCCATCCAAAGTGGACAATACCTTTTAAGACTAAATATTTTTGAGGGATTGCTCTAATTTTTCATCTAGTCAGTAGATAATATTTGCTGTCATTAGAATATTCTTGATGACCCCTTGAAAAAAAATTGGACGGATCAAATAACAGGCAGGAAAAAGCAATCTCAATGGACTAAGTAGGTCTTATCAGCTGTCAAATACCCTGTTTACATCTGGAATTTAGTTCTGTAATGAATCCGCTTGCAAGTGTCAAGCTGGAATGATCCCCCCCCTGGTTAAACGATGTGCAATTCTCCGTGACTCATTGCTAGAGTTAGAATATATGATTTCTGCTGCTTGATCTATTTCGCACTGAACAAGGTCAATAAAATGAAAGTATAAATAAGTCTAGATGCCATGAGTTTGCTGTATTGAGCCATCTCAGGCACGCACATCGCCTTCTCCACTCCTGCCCTTGTCTGTGCAGGTTCCAGAATATTCCGCAATGATGAACGAGTGTTGGACGGAGTCCCAGGCCCTACAGGATCTTCCGATTAATTGAGTTAAGACTTCTATGGCTGGCCTACGGAATTAATTAGCGTCTCGATGGAATTCACCAGAATATTTCAAGACCTAGACTGAGGCAGAGATGAGGAATGGGTAGGACCATGGGACACATTTTAGAGTACTTGGTAGTCTACATGATGCGCGAAAATCTTCATTTAAAAAGGAGACAAAAATTAAAATATCTAGGACTATTGGTCTCCAATCTGTGGTTAAACAATAACTGTGATAATTCCCCAAGAGTCATAAAAATATTCTAAATATTAGGGACCTTAAAGTAAATCTGTCAGTAGATTTCACTCCTCAAGTTATTTAACCCATGTAATGCTATCCATGACACGTCCAACAATACCTTTACATGGCCAATCCATTCCTCCATTACTGAGAAATCAGCTTTTGAATTGATATGCAAATGAGGCTGAAGAGCTATCTGTAGATCTGAAGTCTCTGCCACTCCAGTTCTATTCATCATACAGTGTTTCCTCGTCCTGCTTGACTGGAGTTGGTGCTGGGTAGGGAATAGAGCTGGAATGACAAAGGCTTCAAATCTATTATCATTTGCATATTAAGTCAGACTCTGATTTCTCAGTAACGGAAGAATGGACTGTCCATGTAAAGGTGTTGCTGTACTGGGCTACATGCACATATAAATGGTTTCGTAAGTGAAATCCTGCTGACAGATTCCTTATAAAATATTTTTGGGATTTTTTATCAATGCTCTTGTAATTACAGTGGCCAGAATAAGAGTCTTAAGGCTACTTTACACACTGCGATATCGGTCCCGATATCGCTAGTGTGGGTACCCGCCCCCATCTGTTGCGCGACACGGGCATATCGCTGCCCATACCGCACAACATCGCCCAGAGCCGTCACACATACTTACCTGTCCGGCGACGTCGCTGTGACCGGCGAACCGCCTCCTTTCTAAGGGGGCGGTCCATGCGGCGTCACAGCGACGTCACTGAAACGTCACTGAACCGCCGCCCAATAGCAGCGGAGGGGCGGAGATGAGCGGGAGGTAACATCCCACCCACCTCCTTCCTTCCGCATAGCGGCCGGGAGGCAGGTAAGGGGAGCTTCCTCGTTCCTGCGGCGTCACACGCAGCGATGTGTGCTGCCTCAGGAACGAGGAACAACTTCGTTACTGCTGCAGTAACGATTTTTAAGAATGGACCCCCATGTCGCCGATTAGCGATTTTGCACGTTTTTGCAACGATGCAAAATCGCTTATCGGTGTCACACGCAACGGCATCGCTAATGCGGCCGGATGTGCGTCACCAATTCCGTGACCCCAACGACTCCGCATTAGCGATGTCGCAGCGTGTAAAGCCCGCTTTAGGGGTTACTTCAGTAAGGTGTATATACCGAGTTCTATGATAAAACACTTTGAAACTTCTCAAATTTGCGCAACGCAAAGCTGCAGAACAACTTTGTGGCTTTTGATGTTTTTACATCAGTCCTGGCCAGCTATGCCTGACCAGTGTAGCATTTCTAGGGAGACCCACGGACATGAGCGCCAAGTGTAAACTTCATTAAGGAGCATGCCCCTCTTAATAAATTTGGCGCATCTTATCCCACCATGCCCCTTCATTAAGAATGGCATATACAGACTGATGGTCTTGCCAGGATGTTTATGTCATGTGAAAGTTTCAAGTTGTGACAAGGCAGCAGAAACCAGACGAAAGATACACAAGTGAGTGTGTGTTGATGTAGCAGAGCTGTGTGGAATGATGTAGCAGAGTTGTGAGTATACTGAGGGGGCATCAAACTGTATGGTATGTCTGGAGGGAGGCTGTGAGGCCATTATGGTGAATGGGGGACATAATTTTGTACGTGGATTATTGTATTCGACATCATGCTGTGTGTTTGGGGTTATAGAGGACATCGTAATGTGTGTAGCACTCTGTGGAAGTATCATACTGTTTGTGGGGCTCTGTGGGACGCATCTGTGGTGCCCTGGCCTAGCCAGGTCGTCACAGATAACACTCACACACCCCCACCCCCACCAGACAGGGACACCAGCCAAACAAAAACCCTTGTTGCCTCCCTCCAGTGTCTGATGTCCACACCAGGTGGGGCGGGGCTAAGCGGTTGTCCCCACCCACCGAGGAGTTCACAGGCCCGGAGGCGGGAAAAGTGAGAGAGTTAGAGCAGTGGAGATGGAAGAGTGAGAAGTAAACACTTGGGTGTCTGGGTTTGTGGCCCAGGCACTGACAGCAAGGTTGGCAGACGGTGGTGGCCGTCTGCAGGAGTGGTGGAGCAACGCGGAACCGTAGGACCGGGGACGGGCGACGGCCCGCTGGTACCGACCGGGGAGCGAAGTGAAGCCAGCACACACAGGCAGGGCCATCGGACCCCGACCAAGCTTGGAGCCGCCGACAATAATCAGAACCGAATGTGACTGGAACCCCAGGGGTTTCATAACAGCAAAAGTCCCGATTTAAGGCAACCGCCCACACCGTGAGGGTATACAGCTACAGCCTAAGGCTAGAGACCCAAGGGCCAGCGCCTGCGAGCAAACGGGCTCCTCCGGTACCCATACACCGGGGAGCGGACTACCGTCAGCAATCCATAGTAGTCAGAAGAAGAACATTCAGGTGCAGGGAAAGACAGCCGCCATCACCTGTCCGGGGAAGAGACACTGCAGCCGGCTGCGGGACCCGTCCATCCAGCCGTTTGGTTTACCGAGGACTTTGTACCTTTCTTGCCAAGTGAGTACACCCGTGCCATCCGGCACCGCGCTGTCCCTGCAACCCTGCACCTCACCGACCCTGCCTCCCCGTCACATCACCGGGCCCCGGGACCACCGACCCCTGCCCACGGAGGGGGAAAACAACATCCCAGCTGCTCCCTACCATCGCTCCCGGGATCCCCGTCACCAGCAGCAGTGGTGCCCATCTTCACCACGACCCGTGGGTGGCGTCACGGACTAAATCCCCCAAACCAACCATCCCTTTCACTCACGGGCAAGGAGTGCCGCTCGAGTCCCCGGATCCGGCCCACCACTCGAGCCACCGAGCAGCTGCAGCAGCGCCGGACCCGAGCATTAGCGAGAGCGCAGCAGCGATGGCGCCCTCCCCGCCCGCGACAACTTGGCGTCACGAACAGGATTGAACACATCTACTTACCAGTAGAAGTGCGCCTTGTGATCTCTGTCGGCAGTGTCCGGCTGAAAATTTTGAAGTGCTGCCATCTTGGCACGAAAATCTCCCACTCGAGCGTCTTCTCCGAGCAGGGAAGGCGCGAAAGCGAAGCCCCGCCCCCAATAAACGAAAGTGCTGAAGAGTACCAAAGGGGTGCGAGAGTGTGTATGCCTAATGTAGCCGAGGCTATAAAAGCGGGGATGCCAGGACTCTGCAAACATAACCGGTTCCTGGAAGCAGCTTGCAGCATATCCGCACCACCTAAGGGGCCTGAGTCTCCGGAGCCTGCTCCAGGGACGGCGGCTTGGCTGAACACCCAAGTGATGCTGCTGTGCTGCCGTGACCGAGCCCAGGTATTGGACCTGCTAAATTGCTGGACCGCTGAGGTGGATGAGCTGGCTGCGGTCGTGCGGGCGCATGAAATAGAGACCATGCTAGAGTAGCTGGTGAGAGACCCACACCCTTGTGTCCCTAGAGGACCGGCCGCTGCGGCTGAAGGACTCTGTCTATCCCTGGCCCCAGCAGGGCCCGACCCATCGCCTGTGCTGACCGCCCATACCACCCCACCCAGATCACCATCCCCGATAGAGGTGGCAGAGTCCGTGTTGCCCCACCAGGGCCTGGAGGCCCGAGAGGAAGCCAGCCAATCAATCGCTGGAGCGGGTAACGTAGAAGAATCGAGGGCAGACCTCCATACATCGGCCAATGACGGGTCACTTGCCACTGAGGAGCCACGAGTCTGGGCTCAGCTGGAAACCGTTACTGACCTGCCAAGTCCCACCATTAGTTCCCTGGAGTCAGATGACAGCAGCAGCTCGGGGGCTGACACAGAGCCGGTCTCGGAGTCCGAGGAAACGGGTGAGAGCCTTCCTAATGGCAATGCGCCAGTAGCTTTCTATGTCCCACGCAGTGGAGGGAACGGATACCGGGCGGCCCTCTCCCACCAGGCCTGTCACCGGATGTTTGCAATATTAACAGCGGAGGGCAAGCCCACCTCAGAGGAAGAGGTGGAATAGGTAGCGGTCCGCCGTTGCAAGCAGTTGTCCCCAGTTGGGACCCTCAGCAGTTTGATTGAATGACTTTAATGAACCGTGATCCTCACCTGATTGTCTAAGTGATTATTCCGGCCGTTGCCGGCAAGTTGTCCCCGGAGGGACCCTGTGTGCTTTTACAACCTGCATGAAAGACTACTCATGGACATGGCCGAGAACTGGCAGGCCACCCACGAACTGGTGGGCTTGTAAATAAGTTGAGGGGTGATTTTCCGTCGGAGCCGCCTCCGGAGAGGCAGATTGGAGGAAGGGCCCGCAGCAGAGCAGGCTGGGGCCCGGCCACCACCTGGACCGGTGGCCATCCTCCGGGGGTCAGGGGTCCCCCAAGGACGTGGGGTTCCCTGAAGTGACAGTCGGGTGCGAGTAACCGTACCCGTTCCCGCTCAGGCAGCCTGAACCTGGACTGGGGTCAAGGGGTGCTGCCCAGTTCTTAGGGGCAGCATCAGGGCTAGGTTGCTTGGGTGGGAGAGCGGAAGACACCCGTCCGTCCATTTGTATTAAAAATATTTGTGTGCAACGTTTAAGTGTCGTAACAAAAATGCTTATATGTTTGAAATGTTATATGTTATCTATCTTTTTACAGTTGAAAAATAAAACCGGTGATGGACGGGCAGCCCGCGGACGGTCTGCCTTTCACCAAGGGGGAATGTGGCGCCCTGGCCTAGCCAGGGATCCGTCCATCCAGCCGTTTGGTTTACCGAGGACTTTGTACCTTTCTTGCTGAGTGAGTACAACCGTGCCATCCAGCACCGCGCCGCGCTTTCCCTGCAACCCTGCACCTCACCGACCCTGCCTCCCCGTCACATCACCAGGCCCCAGGACCACCGACCCCTACCCACGGAGGGGGAAAACAACATCCCAGCTGCTCCCTACCATTGCTCCCGGGATCCCCGTCACCAGCAGCGGTGGTGCCCATCTTCACCACGACCCGTGGGTGGCGTCACGGACTAAATCCCACAAACCAACCACCCCTTTCACTCACGGGCGAGGAGCGCCGCTCGAGTCTCCGGATTCGGCCCACTGCTCGAGACACTGAGCAGCCGCAGCAGCGCCGGACCCGAGAGTTAGCGAGAGCGCAGCAGTGACTGCGCCCTCCCTGCCCGCGACACATCATACTGTGTGTTGGCCTCTGTGGGGCATCATACCAGGATTGGAGATCTATGGCAGCATCATACTGTGTGTGTGGCTCTGTGAGGGCATCATATTGTGTGTGGTGCTCTGTGGGGATATGCCGCGTATGGGGATTTTTAGGGCATCATACTGTGTGTGATGATCTGTGGAGGTCAAATAATGTGTGTGAGGCTTTGTGGGGGCATGATACTAGGTGTGTTGGGCTCTGTGGGGGCACCATACAATGTGTAAGGCTCTGTGAGGTAACATACCATGTGTGAGAATCTGTGGGGCCGTCATACTGTGTGAGGCTCTTTGAGGGCATTATAATGTGTGCAGGGCTCTGTGCTGGCATCATACTGTGTGTGGGGCTCTCTAGGAGTATCATATTGTGTGTGGGGCTTTGTGGGGCCATCATACTGTGTGTATGGCTCTGTGGGGCATCATATTGTGTGTGGGGCTCCATGGGGCTATGCCGTATGTGGGGAGATCTGTTGGGGCATTGTGCTATGTGTGATGCTCTCTGGGGGCCAAATATTGTGTATGGGCTTTTAGGGGGCATCATGCTGTGTGTGTTGGGCTCTGTAAGGGCATCATACTTTGTGTGGCTTTGTGGGGGCATCATACGATGTGTGGGGCTCTGTGAGATATGATACCATGTGTGGGAATTTGTGAGGGTATCATGCTGTGCCGCCCCCGCGTCCGCAGCCGGGCTGCTCAGATCCGGATCCGTGGTGGCTCGAGGGATCTTCAGACCCGGGGGTCGGGGTCGCGCGGCCACTCGGATAAAAAAGGGGAAGCATTTACAGGGGATGATGTGGAAAGTTTGTGACGCCACCTGTGGTGTCTGGTAAGGTGGAGTACCACCGCTGCAGTTGGGAGTACTCGGTGGCGATGGTGTGGGTAGCCAGGTGTTTAACCCCTCCACAGGTAGGGGGAATGCCCTGGGAGTCGACGAGGGCGACGGGGAGGTGCCGTTGGGACGTTGAGGGTCACTTGTGTAGTCAGTTTAATAACGCTGACACCGACAATTGTGGAAAACCAAAGTTCTGGACACCACTGCCGCTGAGAGGGAGCATGCCTGGATCCCGTGTCCGTTAGTGTTGCCTATTAGTCTGTGACCTTTCCCTTGGTACCTAGTTTTCTGATTGGTCCCTTGAGTATAAAACTGATCGGGTCGTGCACCCCAGTATGGGTAACTGTGTGAGCTTGCTCTCAGGGTTCTTGCATGTGATTTTCTGGACCGTGTAGTGAGAAAGTCCTATCCCCCTCATTGCGCTAGTACCCCGGTTTTGGAGCAGGTGGAGAACGGATCTTGAAGGCTCCGTTCTCGTCAGGTAAATTGTCAGGAAGCCTGAAACGCCTTCCTGACCTAGGGTCCACGTACGCCATCGTGCCCTGGCCCCTGCCCGGTGATGGCACAAGGCCGCCGGCTATCCTCCTCGACAGTCCGTGCCCATTGTCACGATCCCCTTCGACCGGGGTCCAGCTCCTACCAGGCCAAGACCAACGTCTGCCACCTAGTAGTTCCAAGGAGCCCTGCTATCGACCTCTCCTCTCGAGAGTCACTGCTTAACCGACTGTCTCCTAACACTTCTGACCCCCCCTTAACTAACCCTCCAAGTGGGCGACCCTATTCCACTCAGGCCGTCCACTGGTGTGTGTCTGGTGGGTGTGGTGCAGAGTGTTCCTAGGATTTTGATTAGCTTGTTCTTGGCAACACCAAAGGTCAGGGACCCGTAACCAAGGAGGAGGTGGATATTGTACAGAAGGGCAGATTGCACAATACCCTGTGACGTCCTGATAGGCCAGGGCGTCACAATGTCGTGTGTAGGGCTCTTTCAGGGCATTATAATGTGTGTAGGGTTCTGTAGGGGTATCATAAAATGTGTGGGGCTTTGTGGGGGCATCATACTGTGTGATGTGCTCAGTGGGGTATCATACCATGTGTGGGAATCTGTGGAGGCATCATATTGTGTGTGGCCCTCTTTCAGGACATTATAATGTGGGTGCTCTGTAGAGATATCATGTGTGGGAATTTGTGAAACATCGTACTGTGTGTGGGGCTCTGTAGGGCTATCATACCATGTGTGGGGCTTTGTGGGGGCATGATAGTGTGTGGTGGGCTCAGTGGGAGACATGAAAGCATACCCTACTGTGTGGAAACACTAATGAGCTTCACTAGGAAAAATATTTGTCTGTGGGCAGATAAACTGACTTGTAGAGATGAAGGCACTGGCTTACTATCTAATATACATTGCCAATATCCTCTTATGGCACAACAATATATGTATGCTCCTACTTTGTTTTTTTTTCAATGTGTAATTATGGACAAATCCGATGGCCATTAAAAGAGCAACCACTCCTTGGCTTGGGCAGTGTAGTATCCATACACTTGCTAATAAAGTCACCTATATAGGGTCCCTTAACACTAGAAGTCCCAGAAGTTTCGAGCTCCCCCCTGAAGTCCCAAAAGAGGGTCAAATGACATACAATAAACTGAATAGAACTAACTAGAAACTAAATGGCTAAACTCAATGGAAAACAACAACCTCCTGTGCTGCGACAATAATGGCCTTAATTACAGAACAAAAGACGGTGATTATAGGATGTTAGCTAAAATCCTTCAGGTCATTCGACCCGTTTCTGGGTTCCAAAGGTAGAAATGTTAAATGACCCCTCTCTGGGACTTCTAGTGTTAGGCTATGTGCGCACTAGAAATGTGAAGTTTCTCAAGAAAGATTTCCGGACCTCTGGAAAAAATCCGCACCAAATCCGCATGCGGATTTGCCGCGGATTTGCCGCGGATTAGCCGCGATTTTGCCGCGATTTTACCGCGATTTTCCCGCGGGTGGTTCCCTGCGGATTTTGCAGGCTGTACTGCCGAAATCCGCAGGGTACCTGCGGAAATAATGAACATGTTCCTTTTCTCAAGAAATTTTCTCGAGAAATTCTTCTCAAGGAAATTTCTTGAGAAAAATCCGCACCAGTGCGCACAGCTATTTTTTTTTCCCATAGAATTTGCTGGGAAATGTCTGCACTAGTGATGAGCGAGTACTAAAAAGCTCGGGTGCTCGAAGCTCGGGCCGAGCCTCCCAAGATACTCGTGTACTCGGCCCGAGCAACGAGCCCAATGTTATCCTATGGGAGACCCGAGTATTTTTGTGAAATGACCTCCCGGCAGCATGGAGAAACCCTAAAAATGTCACAAAAGTCTCAGAAGAGTGCTCAAATGACATGGCAACAGCATGGGGAAGACCCCTTGAAGCATTTATCACTCAAAAGTCACAGCTGTGAACAATTTTGTCCGCGTTTTACGCCATTTTTACGGACTCACCAGAAAACCTTCCAAAATGACCCCAAAATGATTTTTCATGGCGGAAATGTTAAGGGCACATACCCAATAGTGAGATAGATCTGGTGTATGTTACTTTTTGAGATCAATACATGAAAGATTTTACGTGAAAACATTGTGTGGCACTCCGATGTCCCTGAGAAGAGACGTACATGAAGGCCTCTTGAGTCTAATGTGCCCATTTTGAGGAAGTGAGTCTTTGTAGTATTTTCCTTTGCCAGGGCAGTCCTAAATTGTGAGGTTCACCAATGCCCCTGCATACAGACGTGCATGAGGGCCTCAAAACATTAAGTGTCCATTGTCAGGAAGTGGGTGTATTATAGTATAGCCCTTAGGCAGGGCAGCCAAAAATTGGGAGGCTACACGTTGTCCCTGGGTAGAGACGTGCATGAGGGCCTCAAAACATTGTTCCCATTGCAAAGGAGCGGGTCTCCTGTCGTTGTAATGTCCATTCTGCAAAGAATGGGCGAAAAAATTTACCACTGGGGGTATACCTGAAACAAAGACCTAACTATTGTAACGGTCATCATGATGGCGCATGAGGAGAAGGAGGAGCAGTCCAGCGATTATCCAAAGTCGAGAAGTGTACCCATGGGTGAGTGGAGGTACATGGCAAACTTTAAATTCCGCTCTCATTTGCTGGTGGTGTGGTGAAGTCTGGCCCAATCCAACCCTTGTTCATCTTTATCAGAGTCAGCCTGTCAGCATTTTCAGTTGACAGGCGGGTGCGTTTATCTGTAATGATTCCACCTGCGGCACTAAAAACACGCTCTGACAAAACGCTAGCAGCAGGGCAGGCCAGGACTTCCAAGGCGTAGAGAGCCAATTCATGCCACGTGTCCAGCTTGGATACCCAATAATTGTAAGGCACAGAGGAATGTCGGAGTACAGTTGTTCGATCTGCAAGGTACTCCTTCAGCATCTGGGCAAACTTAGGATTTCTTGTGGCACTACCCCGCACCTCAGGGGCTGTGGTACGTGAGGGGCTGAGAAAACTGTCCCACATCTTAAAGACTGTTCCCCTACCTCTGGCGGATTGGACTTGTGCCTCTCTCGGCTGTACGCCTCGGTTGTCCACTGATTCCTGACCTATGCCGCTAGCGTTTTGTGAGGGGAATGCTTTGCCTACTTCCGTGAGTATGGCCTTCCGAAACTGCTGCATTTTGGTTGACCTCTCATCCACGGGAATAAGAGACAAAAAGTTCTCCTTGTAGCGTGGGTCTAACAGTGTTACCAACCAGTAATGATTGTCGGCCAAGATGTTCTTAACGCGAGGGTCACGAGACAGGCAGCTTACCATAAAGTCAGCCATGTGCGCCAGACTCTTAACAGCCAGGACTTCAGTAGCCTGACCAACAAGATGACTGAACATGCTGTCCTCCTCCTCCTCCTCCTCCTCATCTACCCTGTCCTCTGGCCAGCCACGCTGAATCGAGGATATGACTGGTGTGCATGTCATATCCTCAATTTGGCCGGAGAGTTGCTCCATGTCTTCATCCTCCTCCTCGTCATAGTCCTCCACTGCACGTTGTGATGAGACGAGGCTGGGCTGTGTGTTATCACCCACACCCACTACTGTTTCTTGCTGCAACTCATCGCGCTCCGCCTGCAATGCATCATGTTTGTTTTTCAAAAGGGACCGTTTTAGAAGGCAGAGTAGCGGTATGGTGACGCTAATAATGGCGTCATCACCACTCACCATCTTGGTGGAGTCCTCAAAGTTTTGGAGGATGGTACATAGGTCTGACATCCATCTCCACTCCTCAGGTGTTATGTGTGGAGTTTGACCCATTTCCCGACGGCTTAGGTGATGCAGGTACTCAACAACTGCCCTCTTCTGCTCACATATCCTGACCAACATGTGCAGAGTTGAATTCCAACGCGTGGGGACATCACACACCAGTCTGTGAGCCGGAAGATGCAAACGGCGCTGAAAGCCGGCAAGGCCGGCTGAAGCAGTAGGTGACTTTCGAAAATGTGCAGACAGGCGGCGAACTTTTACCAGCAGATCAGACAGCTCTGGGTATGACTTTATAAACCGCTGAACCACGAGGTTGAGCACATGGGCCACGCATGGAACATGTGTCAGCTGGCCTCGCCTCAAAGCCGCCACCAGGTTCCGGCCATTGTCACAAACGACCTTTCCTGGCTTTAGGTTCAGAGGTGTGAGCCAGTGATCTGCCTGCTGTTTCAGAGCTGTCCACAGCTCTTCTGCATTGTGGGGTTTGTCACCTATGCAGATTAGCTTCAGCACAGCCTGTTGCCGCTTCGCCGAGGCAGTGCTGCAGTGCTTCCAGCTTGTGACTGGTGTGGAGGGCACAGTGGATGAGGATGCGCAGGAGGAGGAGGAGGCTGAAGAGCATGACATTCCGGAGCTGTAGAGTGTGGGTGAAACACTGACTGAGGTAGGGCCTGCAAACCTTGGTGTGGGAAGGACGTGTTCCGTCCCTCGCTCAGACTGGGTCCCAGCTTCCACAATATTAACCCAGTGTGCCGTCAACGAGATGTAGCGGCCTTGCCCACAAGCACTTGTCCACGTGTCTGTGGTTAGGTGGACTTTGGGTGAAACAGCGTTGTTCAGGGCACGTGTGATGTTTTGTGACACGTGGTTATGCAACGCGGGGACGGCACACCGGGAGAAATAGTGGCGGCTGGGGACCGAGTAACGTGGGACAGCTGCCGCCATCAGGTCACGGAATGCTTCTGTCTCCACCAGCCTAAAAGGCAACATTTCCAGCGCAAGCAGTCGCGAAATGTTAGCATTTAGAACTGTGGCATGTGGGGTGTTGGCAGTGTATTTGCGCCTGCGTTCAAAGGTTTGCTGAATGGATAACTGAACGCTGCGCTGGGACAAGGACGTGCTTGATGATGGTGTTCTTTCTGCGTAGGCAACTGCAGGTGCAGGAGTGGAGGAGGCTTGTTCGCAGGCAGCATGGACAGAGGATTGGCTCGCATGCACAACCAGCGAAGACGTAGCAGTGACATCAGCAAGCACTGCTCCTCGACTCTGTTGTACTTCCCACAAAGTCGGGTGCTTGGCTGACATGTGCCTGATCATGCTGGTGGTGGTCAGGCTGCTAGTTTTGGTACCCCTGCTGATGCTGGCACGGCAGGTGTTGCAAATGGCCTTTTTTGAATCATCTGGATCCAACTTAAAAAACTGCCAGACTCGTGAAGACCTAACATTTGTACAGGCACCTTGTGTCGTCGTGTTGTTACGGGGAACGGTTGCCTGACTTCTGCCTGGGACCACCACCCTGCTTCTTACTGCCTGTTGTGATGCTACGCCTCCCTCCCCCTGTGCACTGCTGTCCTCGCTCTGCATATCCTCCTGCCAGGTTGGGTCAGTTACTGGATCATCCACCACGTCGTCTTCCTCTTCCGCACCCTGCTCCTCCTCCTGACTTGCTGACAATTGTGTCTCATCATCGTCCACCACTTGTTGAGACACGTTGCCAACTTCGTGAGAACGTGGCTGCTCAAATATTTGGCTATCTGTACAGACGATCTCCTCATGACCCACTTCAATATGAGCTGGCGAGAGGCCAGAATGTGTGAATGGAAACGTGAACAGCTCTTCCGAGTGTCCAAGTGTGGGATCATTAATGTCCGAGGAGGACGTGTACTCAGCCTGGTGGTAGGAAGGAGGATCAGGTTCAGAAATGTGCGGTGCAGTATCACGGCTACTGACACTTGACCGTGTGGAAGACAGAGTGTTTGTGGTGGTGCCAATCTGACTGGAAGCATTATCCGCTATCCAACTAACAACCTGTTGACACTGGTCTTGGTTCAAGAGCGGTGTACTGCTGCGGTCCCCAAGAATTTGGGACAGGACGTGCGAGCGACTAGATGTGGCCCTTTGTTGTGGCGAAATTAGAGCTTGCCCACGACCTCGGCCTCTGCCTGCACCACCATCACGTCCACTTCCTTGTTCCTTGCCAATGCCCTTGCGCATTTTGCAATGCTGTGCACTGCTGACGTGTATATTCACTACTTGTGCGTTATATCAAAGTTTCTGGAAATTGCACACCAGTGCACCTGTACGCTGCCACCAACAGGCACACACGTGCGGTTTTAAAAACCAAGCACGGACGCAATAATAACCTAACACAGGTTTTAGGAGCAAAAATTAAGAACTCTGACACTATCAGCCACTGCTGACTGACGTGTATTATACACTACACTTGTGCGTTATATAATAGTTTGGTAAACGCACACCAGTGCACCTGTACGCTGCCACCAACAGGCACACACGTGCGGTTTTAAAAACCAAGCACGGACGCAATAATAACCTACTAACAGGTTTTTTTGGGGAGCGACAATTACAGTACAGACAAGTCAGACACTATCTGGACTGTTTTACACTGTGTACACCAGCCCCAGATATGAAGGCTGGTATACGGTCACCACTACCCTGCCTGCCTGCCTGCCTGTATACTGCTACAATAGTCCTGACAAGGACTCTTTTGGTCACTAGCCTGTATTCAGACCTGGCTATACCCTGCCTGTATATAGCAACAATAGTCCTGAGAAGGACTCTGCTACTGTACTCCGACCTGGCTATACCCTGCCTGCCTGTATACAACTAGAATAGTCCTGAGAAGGACTTTTGGTCACACTGTTTGCAGCCCTGCAACTGAAAAAGCTATAAAGGGCCGCAAAGCTTTCCCTGAATCAGCGACACTCTCCCTACACTCACTGTCAGAATAGCTGTGAGCAGAGCACAGCGCGCCGGCCGATATAAAGGCTCGGTGACGCTGTGCAGGCCGGCCAATCACTGCAATTCCACAACTAACAGGGCTGTGGCATTGCAGTGGTCTGCCAGCCAATCCCTGCATGAGGGCTGGCTCTCAAAAGAGCGCCAACATGCAGAAATGAAGACCACGAGTAAAGCACGAGTATCGCGAGATTACTCGGTCCCCGCCGAGCAGCCCGAGTACAGTGATACTCGTGCGAGTACCGAGTAGTGACAAGCATGCTCGCTCATCACTAGTCTGCACAAAGATTGCAGATATTTCTCAAGAAATTTCCGCGGCAAATCCGCGGGTAAATCCGCGGGTAAAATGGTCTAGTGCGCACAGAGCCTTAAAGGTAAAGCATGATTTTACAATATGTGCAAAAAGCAGTTGAGTTTAGTGTATAACCGTGTTTGCTGTGCGATTTGCCAGTAAATGTCATCCTATCCTGACTTTTATAATATGTAGCGTTACTTTTTTCCTGCTTTATGAATATCTTCATCCGAAGCTTGATCTCCCCAAATCCACGTTTTTATCCACATGCAATAAATATTTCAATATGTATAGAATTCAGATGCAAATTCCAGGATTTATCAGGCCTAAGCCTACGTGAAGATAACATCACATACGGAGTTAGTATACGCTGTAGAAAAATACACCGAATATTATTGATTGCTCTCACTGGGAGAGAAACAAAATAATAATCTTGTAGTTCTGATACCTTTTAATGGCTAACAAAAATAAAATAAATGATGTTACGGAGCAAGCTTTCAAGACTCCTCAAGTCTCTTCATCATGGTATAAGAAAATATCTGCAGAAACACAATTATATGCACAAAAAAGAGGCAGCAGTAACATAATGGACATTTAACAAAAAAAAATGAGAAAAGAGACTGAATCCTTAATTAGCTTAGATAAGTGGTGTGAAACTTTTATTGTTACAATATCCATGAAGAATCAGAGACCTGGTGTCCTCACTGTCTCTGGAGCAGATTACTCAGATTTTGCTGGTACTGATGCTGATACCAGTGCTGATGCTGTGGTGCTGGTACTGATGCTGATACTGGTGCTGATGCGCTGTTCTGTTCAGCAACAGCGATCAATCTGTCCCCAAAGCGGGCTTTACACGCTACGATATCTCAAACGATATGTCGTTGGGGTCACGTCGTAAGTGACGCACATCCGGCATCGTTTGACATATCGTAGTGTGTAAATAAGGAATAACGTTTGGAACACCATTCTAAGTCCGAACTGGGTGCAAAAACCTAAAAAAAATCACTATGGGGAGATAAGGTATGCACACCAGTGACTATGTAAGGGGAATACATGAAATAGCAGAAACTGCTGTGTGAATACTGACATGAAAAATCCAATAGCTATACGTAAGAGTGAAAATGTGAAAAATGGAACCTGCATTACTGCCATGAACATATGAATCAAGAGAAATGTAGCTACTGAATTGATCAATGCAATAGAGCCCCAACACTACGCCAAAGTATTTCTCTACGTTGGGGTCCCCATAGTGATGTTTTTTTAGGTTTTTGTACCCAGTTCAGACTTAGAATGGTGTTCCAAACGTTATTCCTTATTTGTTAGTAGTTTTTCGTTTGTGAACCCTCCCCAACCACACCTATTGCCAATCCATATCTAGGTGCATAAATAGCCTGGGTCTCAGCTTCCCATACACGGTAAGTTTTTTAACTGCATGAGAGGACACACACAAGCTAGGGACCCCAACGTAGAGAAATACTTTGGCGTAGTGTTGGGGCTCTATTGCATTGATCAATTCAGTAGCTAAATTTCTCTTGATTTATATGTTCATGGCAGTAATGCAGATTCCATTTTTCACATTTTCACTCTTGCATATAGCTATTGGATTTTTCAAGTCAGTATTCACACAGCAGTTTCTGCTATTTCATGTATTCCCCTTACATAGTCACTGGTGTGCATACCTTATATCGTAGTGTGTGACAGCTACGAGCGAGTGTGAACGAGCAAAAGTACTCCCCTTATCGTTGTTCGTTGACACGTCGCTCATTTTCTATAAATCGAACGTCAGGTTGTTCATTGTTCCCGACGCAGCACACATTGCTCCGTGTGATACCCCGGGAACGATATACACTGCTTACCTGCGTCCCGCCGGCTATGCAGAAGGAAAGAAGTGGGTGGGATGTTTACGTCCCGCTCATCTCCGCCCCTCCGCTTCTATTGGCCGGCCGCTGTGTGACGTCGCTGTGACGCCGAACGTCCCTCCCCCTTCAGGAAGTGGATGTTTGCCGCCCACTGCGAGGTCGTTTGAGAGGTAAGTACGTGTGACGGGGGGTTACAACTTTGTGCGACACGGGCAAGAAATTGTCCGTGCCGCACAAACGATGGGGGCGGGTGCGATTGCAAATGCGATCGCATGAGAAATTGCAGCATGTAAAGCAGGCTTTAGGGGACTAGTAAAAACAATAAAAAAGTAAAAAAATAAATAAAAATCTGAAAAAAGTAAAAACTCAAAAAAGTTGAAATCACTACCCCTTTTGCCCCATTGAAATTAAAACTAATATTAAAATTTTCTTATTTTTCTCCATATTGAAGTAATTGACTTCTAGGGTTCATTGTGACTCTAATGATCCGGTCATCAATGGTAGGCTTGGTTTAAAACTGTCTTTTTAAGGTGGGCTGTGTTCATCCCTAAGGGCCTGGCTTTAAATGATGGACTTTTTCATGTGTTTTGGATGGAAACTGTCCCATCTGAGGTATGTGGGATGGTCAATTAGCTTCCGATACATCATTGTCTGAATTTAACCATTTTGAATTTTTATGGTGGTATCAAGGAAGCTGATTTTATTTTTTGAGTGGTTAAATCTTCTTTTTATGGTGAGATGAAATGTATGGAATTTGTCATGGAATTTTAGAAGTTCTTGTTCATCCTCAGTCCAGACTATTCTGATGTCATCAATGTAACAAAAATAGGTTTGATGGAGCAAGATGCTAAAAAGTCTTAGCCACCATGGATGTGGAATCCCTATATTCGAACATCTCGCTTGAAGATGGAATAACCACCTGCCAAATATTTCTTGTAGCTAATAAGATCCCTTGTGAGTTTGTAGTAAAGCTCACCTGTTTATCCTCACACATAACATTTTCCATTTTGACGAGGAGCTATACCTACAATGAACCGAAACTGCTATGGGCAGAAAAATGGCATTCCAGTATGCCAAACATTTCATGGCTAAACTGGAAAAATACTTTTTAATATCCTGGTGGTACAACAGCAGGAACCAATAGAAACCACTGAGCTGTAAATACTGGACAATGCCTAGGAAGTGTAGAGCAGCACAATAGCTGGATACTGAGTAAGGAGTCATATTAGAATTTAGAATCCTCTCTGTATAGTTGTCATGGGTAACAGACAGTCCTGTGGTGTCCGGCTATAAGAGGTCACAGCTATTGGCTGCACAAACTACTCCGTGACCGTCTTTCATTCATGCTTGGTTTTTATCCCTTTCCCTTTAGGACCCTGGAGTGTTGTTCAGCCTTTCAGCTGCTGTTCATCAGTACTTTCCTTGTCTATATATACCTTCACTCCCTGTTACTCTCTGTTGGTGATATTGGATACATCTTTATCAAGTTTTCAGTGCAAGCAGACGGCTTGCATACATCTGGAGAATCTTGGTGGTTGTTGCAGTTCCTCTCCCTGAAACAACTAGAGATAAGTTGTTTGTGGTTTTCCCTTGTTTGTTATCCCTGTGTGTCCATTAGTGCCTAGTGGGGTTGATGAAGAGCTCATCCCATCCACTCCCTACCTAAGGCTCAGATCAGGAGCAGCCTAGGATCAGGTATCCGACTTGGCACATAGGTGTGGAACCAATCTAAGGCTGTGAGGGAACCCAGGGCCTAGCAATAGGCTTCGTCAGGGGTCACAATTCCCCCTTCCCTTCCCTAGACACAGGGTTTGACTTCCCTTTCCTTGTTGTTTTATTAATGGGCCCGTATTTTCGGTCTGGCTCTTAGGAAGCCCACTAGAGCTGGGTGGATCTGGCCAGTCCTTTCCTTTAATTTCTAGGATTTAGAACCAGCGATAAGAGGTAGCTGAGCTGCCTCATTTGCTGTATAGCAGTAGAAGTGGAAACACCTCTTGATCTTAAGTCTGAAGGAAGGTGAAGAAGGAAGGTGAAGAAGTCTTGTGGTCTATTTTGGTGGATGGACTATTTTGTTTGTTATATTTTCATGCTAAAGACAAGGCTGTTTTCTATTAGTTTGTTGCATATTTATGGACTACAATAAATCTTCCCACTTTCCACCAAGCAACTTTGTGCCTGCGCCTACCTCGAGCCGCTGCCATAGTGAGTAATCCCTTACAATAGTCCATTAGTAATATTTGTATGCTTTCTGTATAGTTTCTTAGTCATATTAAATTTCTCTCTGTACAGTCTATTAGTCATGAAAATGTTCTCTATATACTGTAAGGTGGCATCAGGACATGTCCAGGACAGGACGTATGTGTCACCGAGATGGCAAGCCTCGGTAATGTACGACCCGGAGAAGTGGAGAAGTAGGCTCCAGCATGTATATTTATGAGAGGTGTTTTGTTAATGGGCCCGAATTTTGGGTCCAGGTTTTAGGAAGCCTACTAGAGCTGGGTGGGTCTGGCCAGTCCCTTACCTCCAGTTTTAGAATTTGGAACCAGCTATAAAAGGTAGGCAAACTCCCTCGTTTCCTGTCTTTGAGTAGAGGTGGAAACAACTCATGATCTTGAGTCTGAAGGAAGGTGAGAAGACTTGTGATCCTGGGTGGAGACTTTTTGTAAACGAGCGAGCCCGTACTGCTGGATGGACTATTTTGTTTGTTATATCTTCGTGCCCAAGACAAGGCTGTTTTCTATCAGTTTGTTGCATATTTATGGTCTACAATAAGTCTTCCTGTTTTGATCTCGGCAACTTCGTGCCTTTGCCTACCTCGAGTCACTGCCATACTGAGTAATCCCCTACAATTGGTATTGAAATGCGGGTGGAAATCTCAACAAGCACAGGTGACTGCTGTATAAACACTGTATGTCCTGGGTGAAAGCAGCTTCTGCTGTTAAAACATGGTCTGAAACCATGGAGGAGCTGATTAAGTAGTTGTTCAGGCCATTATCCAGCAGCAGGAATGGCACCAGTAATGGATTACTTTCTGTATAGTGTTTGAGTCATATTAGAATGCTCTCTGTATAATATACTAGTGATATTAGAATGTTCTATGTATAATGTATTTAGTAATATTAAAATGCTCTCTGTACAGGCTGAGTCATATTAGAATTCTCTCTATAGTGCATTTTATATTTTAGTAATATAATGTTTATGTATAATCTATTAGTCATATTAGAATGCTCCCTCTATAATGTATTTTATAATTAATAATATTAGACTGCTCTCTGTATAGTGTATTAGTCATATTAGAATGCTCTCTGTATAGTGTATTAGTCATATTAGAATGGTCTCTGTATAGTGTATTAGTCAAATTAGAATGCTCTCTGTATAGTGTATTAGTCATATTAGAATGCTATCTGTAAAGTGTATTAGTCATATTAGAATGCTGTCTGTAAAGTGCATTTTATATTTAGTAACATTAGAATGTTCCCTCTATAGTTTAATTTATATTTACATTAGAATGCTTTCTGTACAGTGTATTACTCATATTAGAATGCTCTAAGTATAGTGTATTAGTCCTTTTACAATGCTGTCTGTATTATGCATTTAGTAACATTAGAATTCCCTCTGTTTAGTGTATTTAGTAATTTATGATAATGCTCTCTGTATAATATATTTAGTTGTTAGAATGTTATCTGTATAGTGTTAGTCTGATTAGAATGCTGTCTGAATAGTGTATAGTCATATTAGAATGCTCTCTCAGTAGTGTATTAATACTTCTAGACTGCTCTCTGTTTAGTCTTCGTCATATTAGTATTATATATTTAGTAACATTAGAAAGCTCTCTATAGTGTATTTTATATTTAGTAATATTAGAATGCTCCCGCTTATAGTGTATTTTATATTTAGCAATATTAAAATTGTCTCTGTATAGTGTATAGTCATATTAGAATGCTCTCTCTGTAGTGTATTAATACTACTAGACTGCTCTCTGCATAGTCTTAATTATATTAGTATTATATATTTAGTAACATTAGAATGCTCTCTATAGTGTATTTTATATTTAGTAATATTAGAATGCTCCCTCTATAGTGTATTTTATAGTAAATAATATTGCAATACTCTCTGTATAGTGTATTATTCATATTAGTATGTTCTCTGTATTGTGTATTAGTCATATTAAAATGCTCTCATTATAGTGTATTAGTCATATTAGCATGATTTCTGTATAGTGTATTAGCCATATTAGAATGCTCTCTGTATAGTATATTAATCATATTAGAATGCTCTCTGTATAGTGTATTAGCCATATTAGAATGCTCTGTATAGTGTATTAATCATATTAGAATGCTCTCTGTATAGTGTATTAGCCATATTAGAATGCTCTCTGTATAGTGTATTAATCATATTATAATGCTCTCTGTATAGTGTATTAGTCATATTAGAATGCTCTCTGTATAGTGTATTAGCCATATTAGAATGCTATCTGTAAAGTGTATTAGTCATATTAGAATGGTCTCTGTATAGTGTATTAGTCATATTAGAATGCTCTCTGTATAGTGTATTAGTCATATTAGAATGCTATCTGTAAAGTGTATTAGTCATATTAGAATGCTGTCTGTAAAGTGCATTTTATATTTAGTAACATTAGAATGTTCCCTCTATAGTTTAATTTATATTTACATTAGAATGCTTTCTGTACAGTGTATTACTCATATTAGAATGCTCTACGTATAGTGTATTAGTCCTTTTACAATGCTGTCTGTATTATGCATTTAGTAACATTAGAATTCCCTCTGTTTAGTGTATTTAGTAATTTATGATAATGCTCTCTGTATAATATATTTAGTTGTTAGAATGTTATCTGTATAGTGTTAGTCTGATTAGAATGCTGTCTGAATAGTGTATAGTCATATTAGAATGCTCTCTCAGTAGTGTATTAATACTTCTAGACTGCTCTCTGTTTAGTCTTCGTCATATTAGTATTATATATTTAGTAACATTAGAAAGCTCTCTATAGTGTATTTTATATTTAGTAATATTAGAATGCTCCCGCTTATAGTGTATTTTATATTTAGCAATATTAAAATTGTCTCTGTATAGTGTATAGTCATATTAGAATGCTCTCTCTGTAGTGTATTAATACTACTAGACTGCTCTCTGCATAGTCTTAATTATATTAGTATTATATATTTAGTAACATTAGAAAGCTCTCTATAGTGTATTTTATATTTAGTAATATTAGAATGCTCCCGCTTATAGTGTATTTTATATTTAGCAATATTAAAATTGTCTCTGTATAGTGTATAGTCATATTAGAATGCTCTCTCTGTAGTGTATTAATACTACTAGACTGCTCTCTGCATAGTCTTAATTATATTAGTATTATATATTTAGTAACATTAGAATGCTCTCTATAGTGTATTTTATATTTAGTAATATTAGAATGCTCCCTCTATAGTGTATTTTATAGTAAATAATATTGCAATACTCTCTGTATAGTGTATTATTCATATTAGTATGTTCTCTGTATTGTGTATTAGTCATATTAAAATGCTCTCATTATAGTGTATTAGTCATATTAGCATGATTTCTGTATAGTGTATTAGCCATATTAGAATGCTCAATGATATTAGAATGTGCTGTGTATAGTGTATTAGTCATATTAGAATGCTCTCTATAATGCATTTTATATCTATTATTATTAGCATGCACTCTGTGCAGTATAACATTAGACTGCTCTATATATAGTGTATTAGTGATATTAGAATGCTCTCTGTATAGTGTATTAGTGGTATTAGAGCTCTCTGTATAGTGTATTAATCATATTAGAATGATCTCTGTATAGTGTATTAATCATATTAGAATGATCTCTGTATAATGTTTTAGTCATATTAGAATGTGCTCTGTATAGTGTATTAGTCATATTATAATGCTCTCTGTATAGTGTATTAGCCATATTAGAAAGCTCTCTGTATAGTGTATTAGTCATATTATAATGCTCTCTGTATAGTGTATTAGCCATATTAGAATGCTCTCTGTATAGTGTATTAATCATATTAGAATGCTCTCTGTATAGTGTATTAGCCATATTAGAATGCTCTCTGTATACTGTATTAGTCATATTAGAATGCTCTCTGTATAGTGTATTAGCCATATTAGAATGCTCTCTGTATAGTGTATTAGCCATATTAGAATGCTCTCTGTATAGTGTATTACCCATGTTAGAATGCTCTCTGTATAGTGTATTAGTCATATTAGAATGCTCTCTGTATAGTGTATTAGCCATATTAGAATGCTCTGTATAGTGTATTAGCCATATTAGAATGCTCTCTGTATAGTGTACTAGCCATATTAGAAAGCTCTGTATAGTGTATTAGCCATATTAGAATGCTCTCTGTATAGTGTATTAATCATATTAGAATGCTCTCTGTATAGTGTATTAATCATATTAGAATGCTCTCTGTATAGTGTATTAGCCATATTAGAATGCTCTCTGTATAGTGTATTAGTCATATTAGAATGCTCTCTGTATAGTGTATTAGCTATATTAGAATGCTCTCTGTATAGTGTATTAGCCATATTAGAATGCTCTCTGTATAGTGTATTAATCATATTAGAATGCTCTCTGTATAGTGTATTAGCCATATTAGAATGCTCTCTGTATAGTGTATTAGCCATATTAGAATGCTCTCTATATAGTGTATTAATCATATTAGAATGCTCTCTGTATAGTGTATTAGCCATATTAGAATGCTCTCTGTATAGTGTATTAGTCATATTAGAATGCTCTCTGTATAGTGTATTAGCTATATTAGAATGCTCTCTGTATAGTGTATTAGCCATAGTAGAATGCTCTCTGTATAGTGTATTACCCATATTAGAATGCTCTCTGTATAGTGTATTAATCATATTAGAATGCTCTCTGTATAGTATTATTCATATTAGAATGCTCTATGTATAGTGTATTAGTTATATTAGTATACTCTCAGTATAGAGATTGAGCTAGCTGTATATTAGTCACTAGAATGTACTTTGCAGAGTTTCTAGTAATTATAATGCTCTGTGTGATGTTGATGTAGTGTGCGATTACTTTTATACATTTTTAAATATTGTTCTCTAACCTGTGTAAGGTTTTGCTCAGAATTCAGCCACACACTCATCGGTAACTGTAGGAAATGGTTGGGCTAAGCTGTTATCGTATGTATTTTTCATAAGGTCACGCGGCTTTCCCCTTACCAAGTCATGTACAGTGGATATGCCCTCCAGTCCTTTCCGGTTATACTGCATATCAGCCTTGGTATTATTCATGCAAGTGCACAGGGTAAGCTTGACCTGACAAGATCTCTCGTGTATGGCCGGCGGTCATGTGATCCTTGTACTTCAGTCCACGTGACCACAAAACGGCCACGACGTAACCCCGACGCCGGGCGTGAGTCACTTTGATTCTCCATGTGTCGGACTGATAAATAATGTTAGTTTAAACATTCAGCCTCTAAGTAATGGCATTGAATAATGGGCCTCTCCGAGCGTCTAGGACGTGTCTACTCTTTATACATCTTCTGCCTTTTTTCTTCCATTTTATGCTTATTAATTCATCCTGTTTTTCAGCCGAGAAACAGAGCAGCCGGGAGAGGCTTCTGCGTTTAATAAGGATGACCCCATTAGAGGGCTCTGATTGATATTCTAGCCAGCGGATAGAGTTATGTCTGAATGCAATTTATACCTATCCTGCTAAGCAGCTGAATTTTTATGAGCCACCCTTAGGATAAGCCGTCAGTTTCTCCGAAATCCCCCCCTCTTCCATTTGAGGGGCCAGCGATGCAGAGAGATCTTTATCTCCCAGCTAAAAGTCTGTTGACACTTTTCCCGTAACAGACAACAGAGAAAATGGGTATAATAGGACGTTTCCTTGAGGTGCTCGCTTGCCAAGGTTGGACTAGAGAGTGCCAGGCTTGTGCAAATACTTATAGAGACTTGAGAGAAAATGCAAGACTGTAATACGGCTGCACCGCTGACGTCATTGACACTTAGGACGCTTAAGTAATACGGCTGCATCGTTGACATCATTGGCACATAGGACGCTCAAGTAATACGGCTGCACCGTTGACGTCATCGGCACTTAGGACGCTCAAGTAATATGGCTGCACCGATAACGTCATCGGCACTTTGGATGTTCAAGTAATACGGCTGCACCGCTGACGTCATTGACACTTAGGACGCTTAAGTAAGACGGCTTAATTGCTTACGTCATCGGCACTTAGGACACTCAAGTAATACGGCTGCACCGCTGACCTCATCGGCACTTAGGGCGCTCAAGTAATACAACTGCACTGTTGACGTCATCGGCATTTAGGATGATCAATATGGCTGCACCGCTGACGTCATTGACATTTAAGACGCTTAAGTAATACGGCTGCACCGCTGACGTCATCGGCACTTAGGGTGCTCAAGTAATACGGCTGCACCGCTGACGTCATCGGCACTTAGGACGCTCAGGTAATACGGCTGCACCGATAACGTCATTGGCACTTTGGACGTTCAAGTAATACAGCTGCACCGCTGACCTCATCGGCACTTAGGGCGCTCAAGTAATACAACTGCACCGTTGACGTCATCGGCATTTAGGACGATCAATATGGCTGCACCGCTGACGTCATCGGCACTTAGGATGCTCAAGTAATATGGCTGCACCGCTGACGTCATCGGCACTTAGGATGCTCAAGTAATATGGCTGCACCGCTGAGCTGACATCATTGACACTTAGGATGCTCAAGTAATACGGCTGCACCGCTGACGTCATTGACACTTAGGATGCTCAAGTAATATGGCTGCACCGCTGACATCATTGGCACATAGAACGCTCAAGTAATACAGCTGCACCGCTGACGTCATGTTCACATAGGACGCTCAAGTAATACGACTGCACCACTGACGTCATCGGCACTTAGGACGCTCAAGTAATACGGCTGCACCGATAACGTCATCGGCACTTTGGATGTTCAAGTAATACGGCTGCACCGCTGACGTCATTGACACTTAGGACGCTTAAGTAAGACGGCTTAATTGCTTACGTCATCGGCACTTAGGACACTCAAGTAATACGGCTGCACCGCTGACCTCATCGGCACTTAGGGCGCTCAAGTAATACAACTGCACTGTTGACGTCATCGGCATTTAGGATGATCAATATGGCTGCACCGCTGACGTCATTGACATTTAAGACACTTAAGTAATACGGCTGCACCGCTGACATCATTGGCACATAGAACGCTCAAGTAATACAGCTGCACCGCTGACGTCATGTTCACATAGGACGCTCAAGTAATACGACTGCACCACTGACGTCATCGGCACTTAGGACGCTCAAGTAATACGGCTGCACCGATAACGTCATCGGCACTTTGGATGTTCAAGTAATACGGCTTCACGGCTGACGTCATTGGCACTTAGGACGCTCAAGTAATACGGCTTCACTGCTGACGTCATTGGCACTTAGGACGCTCAAGTAATACGGCTGCACCACTGACGTCATCGGCAATTAGGATGCTCAAGTAATACGGCTGCACCGCTGACCTCATCGGCACTTAGGACGATCAATATGGCTGCACCGCTGACGTCATTGACACTTAGGACGCTCAAGTAATACGGCTGCACCGCTGACGTCATTGACACTTAGGACGCTCAAGTAATACGGCTTCACCGCTGACCTCATCGGCACTTAGGACGCTCAAGTAATAAAACTGCACCGTTGACGTCATCGGCACTTAAGACGATCAATATGGCTGCACTGCTGACGTCATTGGCACTTAGGACGCTCAAGTAATACAACTGCACCGTTGACGTCATCGACACTTAAGACGATCAATACGGCTGCACCGCTGACGTCATTGACACTTAGGATGCTGAAGTAATACTGCTGCATCGCTGACATCATTGGCACATAGAACGCTCAAGTAATACGGCTGCACCGCTGACGTCATGTTCACATAGTAATATATTGGATCCCAAGCACTCAAATTAGGACAAAGAGAATAAATGCAAAAAAGTGTTATTTTATTGGACTATTTGCAAAAAAGAAAACGCCACCACAATATAGCAAAAGCCGACGTTTCGGCCTATGTTAGGCCTTTTTCAAGGTTTTTGCCTATGAGAAATGATAGAAAGTATATTACACACCACAAAGTGTCAGAAAAAAACAAAAATGTTTCACAAACATATATATGTACACACATATTTATATACAAGGTATTTACACGTACGTATAATGGGAGGGTGGATAGGACGAATTAGACGTCAAGGGATTGTACCATGTGGCGTTTGCTTTGCTTTGCAAGGGTACGTCACTGAATAGAGTAGAAAGCAATTAATTAGCACCAAAAAAGGGAAATGTCATAGTCATACAGTAACATGCAATAAGAGTCAGTGAGTTCATATTAGATAACTGTCCTAGGTCAAACCAGGAGGAGACACATGAATAGACAGGGAATCATGCTAATGTAGGGACACCATAGAGAGGGCTACATGCATCAGAGCAACAGCAGATTAAGGCAATGCAGAGTACATAAACAAAGGGTACATCAGAGCATAAATTCAGACAAGCATGTTATCATTGGCACATACCGGAGGCCAGGGAGGCCCAGAAGACAGGTGGAGGAAGAGAAAGGATGCCTGTGGAGAGAGATGGTGAGGCAATGGTAAATACAAGGACGTGCCTGGTGAAGTAGATCAGCAGTTGTGGACTGGAGAGAGCAGAACGCATCTATAGCAAGTTACTTGGATAACACAGGGAGTGGGGACAGGGTCCCAGAGGTCTGTGATGGAGGCAGGAGGCATGTCGGTGTGGTGTATGGCGCGTATTTATAGCCACTTCCGGGTGTCCGGTACTGGGGCTACTGCGCCTGCGTGTATGACGCTGGTGGTGGCGTGGGAACGCAGCTGCGCCTGCGTGGAGCGTCACACTAGGGGCGGGGACAGTACTAGTATGTTGAGAGGTGTGTGCGATAAAGCGTCACTCTGTAATGTCTATCGCGCATGCGCGCGTGACGTCACTGCAGCGCAACTGCGCATGCGTGAGGCGTCATAACGGAGGCACTGTTTTAGGAGCTGTATGCTAGTGCTAGTGTGCACGGAGCTTGGTCCTTTGCTTCCCATTCAGAGCAAGGTTTTTAACTGCAGGTGAGGTTACACATAGGTTAGGGACCCCAAAAATAGAGATTACCTTGGCGTTTGGGTTTGGGGCTCCCTTGCATTGATCAATACAATGGCTAAACATCTATCATTCCTATTATTCATAGCAGTTATGCACATAACATTTTCATGTTTTTCACTTTTTTCAGATAGTCCATTGTATTTTTCAGTCTAGTATTCCCATATCAGTTCTGCTTTTCATCATTCCATATACATTGTGACTGGTGTGCAACTCTTTATCCTATTGTTTAGTTGTATATTTTTGAGTCTTGCACCCTGTTCACACCATTGGTGTTCCAGATGTACATTCTCTATTGAAGATAAGTTGGAGAAGATGGGGTTAATAAGAAGAGCACCAAGTCCTTTCTTGAGTTTTTTTAGAAACCCAAAATCTCCATCAAACAAAAAAAATCCCAAAGGCTATTGTTGTGTTTTCGGAAAATGAGTTTTTTGTCTTAAATTGGATTTTTATGATAAATGTAGTCTTTTTGGATATTTTTTTTAAATTTTACATCAGAATCTGAAATTAAAGAAAAATGCTAATCATTCAATTTTTACACTGGCCAGTGAAACTATTCCAGCCCTATGTTTTTACTGGATACTTTTCAGCAGTCTCATTATCATCGCAGGCAGGATTGCAATGACAGGTAACAGCTCTATACGTAGTTGATAACTCAGGATCCACAATTTCCAATAGGTGATGTCACAGCTCACCTCCTCCTCCTGTACAATGGGTGATAACACCTCTATATACAGTAGATATACAGTAGATAACACAGGATCCACCATTTACATTAGGTAATGTCACAGAAGCAATGATGTTGCTGTGAAAGAAGCAATGATGTGGCCGACACATAAGGAGTGATGTGGCTGAGAATTAAGCAGAGACGTGGCTGAGAAAGAAGCAGTGACATGGCCAAGATAAAAACAATAATGTGGCATAGTAAGAAACAGTAATGTGGCCTAGAAAGAAACAGTAATGTGGCCTAGAAAGAAACAGTAATGTGGCCTAGAAAGAAACAGTAATGTGGCCTAGAAAGAAACAGTAATGTGGCCTAGAAAGAAACAGTAATGTGGCCTAGAAAGAAACAGTAATGTGGCCTAGAAAGAAACAGTAATGTGGCCTAGAAAGAAACAGTAATGTGGCCTAGAAAGAAACAGTAATGTGGCCGAGAAAGAAACAGTAATGTGGCCTAGAAAGAAACAGTAATGTGGCCTAGAAATAAACAGCAATGTGACCTAGAAAGAAACAGCAATGTGGCCTAAAAAGAAACAGTAATGTGGCCTAGAAAGAAACAGTAATGTGGCCTAGAAAGAAACAGCAATGTGGCCTAGAAAGAAACAGTAATGTGGCCTAGAAAGAAACGGTAATGTGGCCTAGAAAGAAACGGTAATGTGGCCTAGAAAGAAACGGTAATGTGGCCTAGAAAGAAACAGTAATGTGGCCTAGAAAGAAACAGTAATGTGGCCGAGAAAGAAACAGTAATGTGGCCTAGAAAGAAACAGCAATGTGGCCTAGAAATAAACAGCAATGTGACCTAGAAAGAAACAGCAATGTGGCCTAAAAAGAAACAGTAATGTGGCCTAGAAAGAAACAGCAATGTGGCCTAGAAAGAAACAGCAATGTGGCCTAGAAAGAAACAGTAATGTGGCCTAGAAAGAAACAGTAATGTGGCCGAGAAAGAAACAGTAATGTGGCCGAGAAAGAAACAGTAATGTGGCCTAGAAAGAAACAGTAATGTGGCCTAGAAAGAAACAGTAATGTGGCCTAGAAAGAAACAGTAATGTGGCCGAGAAAGAAACAGTAATGTGGCCTAGAAAGAAACAGTAATGTGGCCTAGAAATAAACAGCAATGTGACCTAGAAAGAAACAGCAATGTGGCCTAAAAAGAAACAGCAATGTGGCCTAGAAAGAAACAGCAATGTGGCCTAGAAAGAAACAGCAATGTGGCCTAGAAAGAAACAGTAATGTGGCCTAGAAAGAAACCGTAAAGTGGCCTAGAAAGAAACAGTAATGTGGCCTAGAAAGAAACAGTAATGTGGCCTAGAAAGAAACAGTAATGTGGCCTAGAAAGAAACAGTAATGTGGCCTAGAAAGAAACAGTAATGTGGCCTAGAAAGAAACAGTAATGTGGCCTAGAAAGAAACAGTAATGTGGCCGAGAAAGAAACAGTAATGTGGCCTAGAAAGAAACAGTAATGTGGCCTAGAAATAAACAGCAATGTGACCTAGAAAGAAACAGCAATGTGGCCTAAAAAGAAACAGTAATGTGGCCTAGAAAGAAACAGTAATGTGGCCTAGAAAGAAACAGCAATGTGGCCTAGAAAGAAACAGTAATGTGGCCTAGAAAGAAACGGTAATGTGGCCTAGAAAGAAACGGTAATGTGGCCTAGAAAGAAACAGTAATGTGGCCTAGAAAGAAACAGTAATGTGGCCTAGAAAGAAACAGTAATGTGGCCGAGAAAGAAACAGTAATGTGGCCTAGAAAGAAACAGTATTGTGGCCTAGAAATAAACAGCAATGTGACCTAGAAAGAAACAGCAATGTGGCCTAAAAAGAAACAGTAATGTGGCCTAGAAAGAAACAGCAATGTGGCCTAGAAAGAAACAGCAATGTGGCCTAGAAAGAAAGAGTAATGTGGCCTAGAAAGAAACAGTAATGTGGCCGAGAAAGAAACAGTAATGTGGCCTAGAAAGAAACAGTAATGTGGCCTAGAAAGAAACAGTAATGTGGCCTAGAAAGAAACAGTAATGTGGCCTAGAAAGAAACAGTAATGTGGCCTAGAAAGAAACAGTAATGTGGCCTAGAAAGAAACAGTAATATGGCCGAGAAAGAAACAGTAATGTGGCCTAGAAAGAAACAGTAATGTGGCCTAGAAATAAACAGCAATGTGACCTAGAAAGAAACAGCAATGTGGCCTAAAAAGAAACAGTAATGTGGCCTAGAAAGAAACAGTAATGTGGCCTAGAAAGAAACAGCAATGTGGCCTAGAAAGAAACAGTAATGTGGCCTAGAAAGAAACGGTAATGTGGCCTAGAAAGAAACGGTAATGTGGCCTAGAAAGAAACGGTAATGTGGCCTAGAAAGAAACGGTAATGTGGCCTAGAAAGAAACAGTAATGTGGCCTAGAAAGAAACAGTAATGTGGCCGAGAAAGAAACAGTAATGTGGCCTAGAAAGAAACAGTATTGTGGCCTAGAAATAAACAGCAATGTGACCTAGAAAGAAACAGCAATGTGGCCTAAAAAGAAACAGTAATGTGGCCTAGAAAGAAACAGCAATGTGGCCTAGAAAGAAACAGCAATGTGGCCTAGAAAGAAACAGTAATGTGGCCTAGAAAGAAACAGTAATGTGGCCTAGAAAGAAACAGTAATGTGGCCGAGAAAGAAACAGTAATGTGGCCTAGAAAGAAACAGTAATGTGGCCTAGAAAGAAACAGTAATGTGGCCTAGAAAGAAACAGTAATGTGGCCTAGAAAGAAACAGTAATGTGAGCGAGAAAGAAACAGTAATGTGGCCTAGAAAGAAACAGTAATGTGGCCTAGAAATAAACAGCAATGTGACCTAGAAAGAAACAGCAATGTGGCCTAAAAAGAAACAGTAATGTGGCCTAGAAAGAAACAGCAATGTGGCCTAGAAAGAAACAGCAATGTGGCCTAGAAAGAAACAGTAATGTGGCCTAGAAAGAAACCGTAAAGTGGCCTAGAAAGAAACAGCAATGTGGCCTAGAAAGAAACAGTAATGTGGCCTACAAAGAAACAGTAATGTGGCCTAGAAAGAAACAGTAATGTGGCCTACAAAGAAACAGTAATGTGGCCAAGAAAGAAGCGGTAGCACAGCTGAAAAAGAAGCAGTAATTTAGCCAAGAAAGAAGCGGTGAAATGGCCGAGAAAGTAGTAGTGTGATCGAGAAAGAAGCAGTAATGCGGCTGAGAAAAAAGCTGTAGGACGGCTTAGAAAGAAACAGTGACGTGGCCAAGAAAAAAACAATAATGTGACCTAAAAGAAACAATAATGTGGCCTAGAAAGAAAACAGTAATGTGGTCAATAAAGAAACTGTAATGTAGTCAATAAAGAAACAGTAATGTGGCCTTAGAAAAAGACATTAATGTGGTCAAGAAATAAACAGCAATGTGGCTGAGAAGGAAGCAGTAATGTGGTCAAGAAAAAAACAGTAATATGGTCAAGAAAGAAACAATAATGTGGTCAAGAGAGAAACGGTGACACGGCTGAGAAGGAAGCAGTAATGTGGCCAAGAAAGAAGCAGTTACGTGACTGAGAAAGAAGTAATGACATTGCCGAGAAAGAAACAGTGACGTGGCAGAGAAAGAAGCGGTTGTGTGCCCAAGAAAGAGAAAAATGACATAATGTGGCCAAGAAAGACGCAGTGATGCGGCTGGGAAGGAAATAAAATAACATGGCCGGGAAACAAGCATTAATGTGACTGAGAAAGAATCGGAGACGTGGCTTATAAAGAAGCAGTGACGTGGCCGAGAGCAGCCAAGTGGATCGTTGCTTCCATTTTCAATCCATCACGATGAGTATCATCCCTCCTGCACACGTTTTTCAGACATAGGCCAAGCTCACCACTATTTAGTGTACGTTCCCTTTCCGCACAATTTGACAATTTTTCATTAGGATTTCGGGCATTACATGCATTTCTGGACAATTTGTTTAATTTGCTGCTGCAGTCAATAATGTGATTTGGACAGGATTAGCATCCCATGGTGCGTGCTGAATAATTGAGGCTTATATACACATGATTTACTCACAATTTACTGAATCAAGGCCTCGAGAATATCCCCCTAGGTGGTAACTTTAAATTTAAAGGGATTTTAAAGTCATTAAAATAATTATAAAAAATATATAATGATTAAATAAAATGTACAGTGCCTCACGCTAGCAATCTTCTGTTAATAACAGTGCCCGTAATGTCCTGGTACTTATTAGTAGAGGCATGCAAGGGACAGCCATTGCTTGATGCAAGGGACAGCCATTGCTTGATTGATGCCTATCTTTGGCTCTGCTCGTCTATTACTTTCTTGTGAATGATATGAACAATAGTTGAACCTTTGGTAGTTTTGTGGAAATATATAAAATATCTAGCCTATTGGTAACATTTTTTCATACAATACCTGGCGACTCTAAGAAAAGACTGCCTAGAATTAGCGACTGTTCTCCACTGACCACCAGATGAAGAATCAAGGTGTCGATAGGCCAGACGTAGAGTACTACAGCCAGTTTCCTCTTTTCCTTTGTGCATCATGTTCTCAGATCTTATAGGCTGACTCAGGTAGCTTCTTGTTCCTTGAGTATTCAGGTAGTTTGTATCTTCACCACTACTAAAGACTAATGTGGCGCCCTTGAGGCTTCAGTCACCACAGGGTATTGCATCTGACCTAAGGTGCAATGCTCATCCCGTGTAAGGAAGAGGTTAACCACTGGTTTTCACTTACACAACACATCTGGGAAGTGAGTCAGCAGTTACACAACAAACACACAGCCAGGTGCTCCCCCATTGTAACTGGGCTAAAGGTGGCGTCACAAGACAAATCCTCCTCCATCATCATCCTATTCCCGTCCTTCCCTTTTATTGTACGCCTCACAGCCATCAAACCAGGCAGGGCCACCCGTGACATCCCCAGACCCGACGACACCGGCCCAGCGACGAGTATGTTTAACCTCTTGCCCCATGGGTGCTACACTAATATAACAGTACTCAGTTCTGCATTGAGCCATGTGATATACCCAAGTCTCCTTCATCAGTAGGCTCTACTACATTGCTTAACTTGGCTCTAAATTTTAACCCCTGACTTAACAAGGTCTGTTCTAGTTCTGGACTCTGTTTGGCTCTGCATTGTGCCTCCTGACAGACTCAGCTTTTTTACCCAGTGCTTCCTGATACATCTAGCTGTGCTACATCGCTGGGCTCTGCTACACCTCTCAACTTGGCCTATTTTTTCCCCATTTGGTCTCCTAACACATCCTGTTCTGCGGCAGTTAGCAGAGCAGTTCTTTCTCTGTTTTTCCTTTTCTACACTTTTGTGCCTCTATCTTCATTCGGCTTCATTAGAAATCCACCTCTCCAGGAGAGGAAAATCATGGAATGCCATCAGATCTGCTTTTTCCTGGAAAAGGGGCTGGTGGCATTATCATTACCTGCTCACAGATGGAAAATCTTTCATGTCCTGTTTTTATGGGTAAATAAACTGCTGGCAACAAAAGTGAGTACACCCCTAAGTGAAAATGGCCAAATTGTGCTCAAAGTGTGACTATTTTGTGTGGCCACCATTATTTTCTAGTACTGCCTTAACATTCTTGAGTATGGAGTTAACAAGAGTTTTATAGGAGCTGTTTGATTTTCTTTCATCCTCCATGACGACTTCACAGAGCTGGTGGATGTTAGAGACCTGTTTGAGAAAGTCCCACAGATGCTCCATAGGATTTAGGTCTGTAGATTTCTAGCCCCTCTAGCACCTTTACCCTCAGTTTCTTTAGCAAGGCAGTGGTGGTCTTGGGGGTCGTTATGTTGGAGTATGAATTTAGGGGATCATGCGCTTCTTCATTATGTCACAGTGCATGTTGGCATTCATGGTTCCCTCAATGAACTATAACTCCCCTTAGCCGGCAGCATTCATGCAGCCCCAAACTATGACACTCCACCACCATGCCTGACTGTGGGCAGGACACACTTATCTTTGTACTACTCACCTAGTTGCCACCATACATTATTGACACCATCTGGCCCAAATAAGTTTATATTGGTCTCATCAGACCACAGGACATGGTTCCAGTAATCCTTGTCCTTAGTCTCTTTGTCTTCAGCAAACTGTTTACAGGCTTTCTTCTGCATTATCTTTAGAAGAGACTTCCTTCTGGGATGACAGCCATGGAGACCAATCTGATGCAGTGTGCAAAGTATGGTTTGAGCACTGAAAGGCGGACCCCCCCACCTCCCACCCATGTAACCTCTACAGCAATACTGGCAGCTCTTATATGTCTATTGTGAAAAGACGACTGTTGTGAATACATTTTCCAGTTTGGGGCTCCCTCTTGTGGTTAGTGCTGGTGGTGCAGTTGATTTGTGGAATGAAAGCCACACACCTGTGGAGGACTGGCAATCAGGTCTCTCAGATTGGGTTATATAGTGGAGTAGTTTTCTCCTGTTTATTGCCGGTACTCAATGGATATCCTGTGTGTTAAGGACATTCTGAAACCAGGCTGCTCTCTACCAGAACTCCTCTCAGATAAGTTGGTCTTGTACCTCTGCTTATTGTTTCCACTTTCTTGTTGTTTTTTCTGCTTTGATACTAATGATTGATTCCTATTTTGCCTGTGTGGAGTTCCTGGTGGAATTGGATCATTCCCTGCTGGGAGTGTCTGTATACCCAGCTCCATGATTCTGCAATGTATTGTATTTTGTCATGCTTTGTATTAATTCAGTCCCTCATCTATATTAATGTTTTTGGATCCCAGAAACATCAGAGTGCTGATATAGTAGGGGAGAAGCCGTTTTGTCTTAGGGTTTTTCCATATCAGACGTGCTGGTATTTATTAGGGTTTTTATGGCTGCAGACAGTACTCTTCCCTAGCCTTTCCTATAAAGATAGTTTGGGCCTCACTTTTGCTGAACCTGTTTTTCTAGCTCTGTATTGTTTTCCTATATCACCGTATTCTTTACATGTGGGGGGCTATCTATATCTTTGGGGATTGCTCCGAGGAAGATTGGCTTTTCTTATATTTCTATCTGTAAAAATATTTAGTTCTCCGGCTGTGTCGTGACGACTAGGTCATCATAGGCTCGTCCCACGGCTACTTCTAGTTGTGTGTCGGGATTAGGTCTGCAATCCGTTAAGGTTCCAGCCACTCTGGTTACTTTTTGGGTTTCCGCATTTTTTGATCCTCCTCGGTCCCAGAATCATAACTGACGACCTCTGGATAGGACACTGAGCATGTGCACTCAACTTCTTTGGTCGACCTGGCAAGACCTGTTCTGAGTGGAACCTATCTTGTTAAACCGCTGTGTGGTCTTGGCCACCATGCTGCAGCTCCGTTTCTGGGTGTTAGCAATCTTCTAATAGCCTCGGACATTTTTATGTAGAGCAAGAATTCTTTTTTTTGATCCTCAGAGAATTCTTTGCCATGAGGAGCGATGTTGAACTTCCAGTGCCCAGTATGAGAGAGTGTGTGAGAGATAACACCAAATGTAACGCACCTGCCCCCTATTCACACCAGAGACCTTGTAACACTCAAGAGTCACATAACACCAGGGAGGGAAAATGCCTAATTGGTCACATTTTTATTAAGTGGTGTACTCACTTATAATGCCAGCGGTTGTGACATTAATGGCTGAGCGTTGAGTTATTTAGAGGGCACAGCAAATTTACACTGTTATACAAGTTGTACCCTAAAGCAATTTCATGTATGTATGGAAATTTTGCAAAAATCTTGACATTTTAGTGGAACAGGCAACTTTGTGTGTTTAAAAAACCACAAAGAGATTAAAGAAAAAGAAATTGTAATATTTTGCTAAATTTATGAACCACGTGCACTATTTTGAAAAAAAAAATGGTGAAAAAAGTCAATAAACACCACAAAACAATAAAAAAGTAAGTGCCATCAAAGCCTTTTTTGCACCACCTTGAGAGTCCAGCGGTCAAACAACGTGACCGCTATTAAGCGGAAGCTACAGCGTCCCTAATAATCAACATTCCCATCAGGAGACAATGAAATCAGCAGACGTTTTAATGATAACGATGTCAAACTAATGCATTTAGTACTTCTTTAAGCAAGTGGGGCAAAGCTATATCATGGAATACATTATAAAATGTAAGTCACAAGGAGACAGCAAGATGACGTGGGAACAAAGAGCGGTCTAGACTCTCCGAGGCAGAGCGGAGGGAACGAGACAAAGATAAATGGAATAGATGTTATTCCAGATGAACACAAAAGATGAGTGTGAGATCATAGGCTGCAATGAAGAAGCTGCAAGTTCCCTGCTCCGCACAACTGAGAACGGCTGTAAATCTACAACTTTAAAGAGAGACAGAAGTGGGAATTGCGGCCTCTGGAGCATTACCTGCGTCTCTTAAAGAAACTTCCATAGGATATTCCTTAAGGCTTTATTTATACTTCAGCTACCAATAGAACTGCCCTGCTGTTGTCACAATGTGTCTGTAGGAAAGCGAGAGACAGGGGCTCCTATGCTGTCCCTCAGGCTAGAAGACCCTAGGCTATCATTAACCTCAGAGTTACCCCTAATAGTGGAGATGCCTGCGTCCCATGCCTGGTTAAGCTCCTGACCAGAACTGATATATTTCCCCCCTTCCACAAGAGGCAGGTGCTCCTATGCTGTCCCTCAGGCTAGAGGACCCCAGGCTATCCTTAACCTCAGGGTTACCCCCTAATAGTGGAGATGCCTGAGTCCCATGCCTGGTTAGGCTCCTGACCAGAACTGATCTGATTCCCCCCTTCCACAAGGGACAGGGGCTCCTATGTTGTCCCTCAGGCTAGAGGACTCTGAGGTTAATGATAGCTTAGAGTTACCCCTAATAGTGGAGATGCCTGCATCCCATGCCTGGTTAAGCTCTTGACCAGAACTGATCTGATTCCACCCTTCCACAAGGGTCAGGTGCTCCTATGCTGTCCCTCAGGCTAGAGGACCTGGGCTATCATTAACCTTAGGGTTACCCCTAGTAATGGAGATGCCTGAGTCCCATGCCTGGTTAGGCTCCTGACCAGAACTGATCTGATTCCGCCCTTCCACAAGAGGCAGGGACTCCTATGCTGTCCCTCAGGCTAGAGGACCCCAGGCTATCATTAACCTCAGGGTTACCCCCTAATAGTGGAGATGCCTGCGTCCCATGCCTGGCTAAGCTCCTGACCAGAACTGATCTGATTTCCCCCTTCCACAAGAGGCAGGGACTCCTATGCTGTCCCTCAGGCTAGAGGACCCTAGGCTATCATTAACCTCAACATTACCCCTAATAGTGGAGATGCCTGTGTCCCATGCCTGGTTAAGCTCCTGACCAGAATTGATCTGATTCCCCCCTTTCAGAAGGGTCAAGGGCTCCTATGCTGTCCCTCAGGCTAGAGGACCCTGGGCTGTCATTAACCTCAGGGTTACGCCTAGTAATGTAGATGCCTGAGTCCCATGCCTGGTTAGGCTCCTGACCAGAACTGATCTAATTTCCCCCTACCACCAGTAAGAAAAGGGGCAGGAGACGTGAAAACACAGATAAAGACAGACAGTGGAAAACCAAAACTCTGACACGCTAGAAACACACAGGAGCCAATTATGAGAGACTCAGGGGAAAAGCAAGAGCAGAAAGGTAGCAAGAAAAATATAACCAGGGTTAACTCCACAACCGCACACAGCAACAAGTAATACAACCACCAGTTAGTCTGGAGCACAACACCTCACCAGAGGGGAGGTAAACTATAGCGGGCACTAATGAAAGTGTCCATCCAGTATGTATAGAAGGGGACCAGATGTGATGGGCTCCCCAAAACATGTGATCAAGATTACTAAGATTACTCACAAGCAAACTACCAGAGATTAACTCTTGTTAGCCTGCCTATGCACTCAGGCTGGAGAAGACCCATGAAACTGAAAGAGTTTTATGGTCCTTCACTAAGACAGATAATCCAAAAGCTTATGCAATTGATGCTTCTATTGTCACAGGTGTGTCACAGGTTACAGACAGTCATGTGGTTTTTGGCAATAGAAGGTCACAGTGTTTGGTGGCACAAAATGCTCCCTGACTTTTTATTGTTCCTGCTGTCAGTATTCATTGTACTAGGTAGGTTTCCTGCTGGGTTTTCATCTCTCCCTCTTTTGGACCCAGCAGGAGCTCGCCTTCCACCCAGCTGCTGATCATTGGCATTCTATTGATGCCTAAATACTCCCTTCTCCCCTGGACTGGTGATGTTAATATTATTTAGTTCATTCAAGCTCTGGTTGCAAGCAGGTGGTTTGCTCTCATCTGTGGTATCGTTGCTGAAGCTTGCTGAACTCCTGCCTGTGTCATCTGTGGTTAAGGTTAAGTAGTTCATGCTTTTTCCCAGTATGTCCTCCTTGTGTCTTCCATTAGCATTTAGTGAGGTTGACGAATAGCTCATCTCACCCATTCCCTATTTAGGGTCCAGCACTAGGGATACCTAGGTTCTGAGCTGGATACCTGACCCTATCTAGGGTGGTGGGGGACACCAAGGACCAGCAGTAGGTTTGGTCAGGGGTCACCATCTCACCCTTCCCTAGATGCAGGGGTCCCCTTTCCTTCCTTTTACCACTCACTTGGTACTTCCCCGTACTTAGAGTGGCATCTATTTTGAAATGACTTGTCTTGCTGGATTACCGTTCTTCTAATTCCTAGCTCAGTCGATCAATCGAAACAAAGAGTATCCCGGCACACTATTACTCCCAAATGAAGAAAATCATGCAACTGTTCATGATGCAAAAAAATTATTTTTATTATGTGCTGCAAATAATGAATTGCTGGTTCGTCCAATTAAGTCGACGTTTCGGCTGTAGGCCTTCGTCAGACTGGACTTTATCTGAACATGAACAAAAACACAAATCAATCTCATATATACATAATTGACAGCATGAAGAACAATTTCCAACACCATGTTACAATGTTAACACACGAATGACATCATGGTGGAGTAGAGACATGCTATATCATATTACAGTACAATATTGTGATTAGAGGATACAGTCACCCTCTATTCATATAATACAATACATATAGAACATATACTACATAGTGGTATGGATATGCTCTGTATACTAAGGGAAACCACTAGAATAGTGCTCATGTGACAGTGGTTGATTCGAATGGAAGACCGACCAAAGAAAGAAAAAAAGAAAAAGAGGGGAGAGAAGAGGTAAGAGACTAGAGTAGAGGATCAGAAAAAAATATATTCAGAACGCCTGGAAGGACTACGAGAGATATCAGGTTAGGTAAGCCCACAGAAAAGGGGGGGGGGTGGGGTGGTCCGGTTGTAATAAAGGGGAGTCCCATGTGTCACTCACCAATATAGATATGTCAGTACGCAGTCATATCAAGGTGTTAACCAAAGAATAAATAGCAAGGACAATACGTCAATAGTAAAAAATAAATAAGGAATAACGTTTGGAACTCCATTCTATGTCTGAACTGGGTGCAAAAACCTAAAAAAACATCACTATGGGGAGATAAGGTATGCACACCAGTGACTATGTAAGGGGAATACATGGAATAGCAGAAACTGCTGTGTGAATACTGACTTGAAAAATCCAATAGCTATATGTAAGAGTGAAAATGTGAAAAATGGAATCTGCATTACTGCCATGAACATATGAATCAAGAGAAATTTAGCTACTGAATTGATCAATGCAATAGAGCCCCAACACTACGCCAAAGTATTTCTCTACGTTGGGGTCCCTAGCTTGTGTGTGTCCTCTCATGCAGTTAAAAAACTTACCGTGTATGGGAAGCGGAGACCCAGGCTATTTATGCGTATGATATGGATTGGCAATAGGTGTGGTTGGGGAGGGTTCACAAACGAAAAAATACTAACAAATAAGGAAGACATTCACATTCACATTTTCACTCTTGCATATAGCTATTGGATTTTTCAAGTCAGTATTCACACAGCAGTTTCTGCTATTTCATGTATTCCCCTTCCATAGTCACTGGTGTGCATACCTTATCTCCCCATAGTGATGTTTTTTTATGTTTTTGCACCCACTTCAGACTTAGAATGGTGTTCCAAACGTTATTTCTTATTTGTTAGTAGTTTTTCGTTTGTGAACCCGGCCCCACTCACACCTATTGCCAATCCATATCATACGCATATATAGCCTGGGTCTCAGCTTCCCATACACGGTAAGTTTTTTAACTGCATGAGAGGACACACACAAGCTAGGGACCCCAACGTAGAGAAATATTTTGGCGTAGTGTTGGGGCTCTATTGCATTGATCAATTCAGTAGCTAAATTTCTCTTGATTCATATGTTCATGGCAGTAATGCAGGTTCCATTTTTCACATTTTCACTCTTACATATAGCTATTGGATTTTTCATGTCAGTATTCACACAGCAGTTTCTGCTATTCCATGTATTCCCCTTACATAGTCACTGGTGTGCATACCTTATCTCTCCATAGTGATGTTTTTTTAGGTTTTTGCACCCAGTTCAGACATAGAATGGAGTTCCAAACGTTATTTCTTATTTGTTAGTATTTTTTCGTTTGTGAACCCTCCCCATACACACCTATTGCCAATCCACATCGTATATATAGCCTGGGTCTCAGCGTCCCATACACGGTAAGTTTTTTAACTGCATGAGAGGACACACACAAGCTAGGGACCCCAACGTAGAGAAATACTTTGGCGTAGTGTTGGGGCTCTATTGCATTGATCAATTCAGTAGCTAAATTTCTCTTGATTCATATGTTCATGGCAGTAATGCAGGTTCCATTTTTCACATTTCATTCTTACATATGGCTATTGAAGTTTTCATGTCAGTATTCACACAGCAGTTTCTGCTATTTCATGTATTCCCCTTCCATAGTCACTGGTGTGCATACCTTATCTCCCCATAGTGATGTTTTTTTAGGTTTTTGCACCCAGTTCAGACATAGAATGGAGTTACAAACGTTATTTCTTATTTATTTTTTACTATTGACGTATTGTCCTTGCTATTTATTCTTTGGTTAACACCTTGATATGACTGCGTACTGACATATCTATATTGGTGAGTGACACATGGGACTCCCCTTTATTACAACCGGACCACCCCCCCCCCTTTTCTGTGGGCTTACCTAACCTGATATCTCTCGTAGTCCTTCCAGGCGTTCTGAATATATTTTTTTCTGATCCTCTACTCTAGTCTCTTACCTCTTCTCTCCCCTCTTTTTCTTTTTTTCTTTCTTTGGTCGGTCTTCCATTCGAATCAACCACTGTCACATGAGCACTATTCTAGTGATTTCCCTTAGTATACAGAGCATATCCATACCACTATGTAGTATATGTTCTATATGTATTGTATTATATGAATAGAGGGTGACTGTATCCTCTAATCACAATATTGTACTGTAATATGATATAGCATGTCTCTACTCCATCATGATGTCATTCGTGTGTTAACATTGTAACATGGTGTTGGAAATTGTTCTTCATGCTGTCAATTATGTATATATGAGATTGATTTGTGTTTTTGTTCATCATGTTCAGATAAAGTCCAGTCTGACGAAGGCCTACAGCCGAAACGTCGACTTAATTGGACGAACCAGCAATTCATTATTTGCAGCACATAATAAAAATAATTTTTTTGCATCATGAACAGTTGCATGATTTTCTTCATTTGGGAGTAATAGTGTGCCGGGATACTCTTTAATCTGGACAATTTTTTTCCCTGAGCACCTATATATCGGTGACGCAGAGCTTCTCTCCAATTGATCAATCGAAACAAGGTGCCCACAAGGTGTGAAGAAATGGCTTTGGAGATTTGTGTATTGGAGTCCCAGTGGAGCAACGAACAGTCTATGTTTAAAGCTTGTAAAGGTCAGATGAGCCGTAGTCTATTTTTTCTAATGACAGGAGATGTAATAATTATGGGAAACAAGACAAGGAGATGATGTCTACAAAAAGCATAAAAATAGCTAGAAATAGGAGAAGAGCCTTGACAGCAGTCTAGTGAAAATCAACAATTGTTAAAATCCAGGTGTAAGAAGTTTCAAGAAAATAAAAGCAGAAAACATTCTTCAAAATTATAAGTAGTTCTTTACTTCTCAGTTATAGTAAGGGCCTAGACCAAACATAACAGGGGCGTGAAAGAAAATTTGGCCCAAGGTGCATAAATGGCTAGGCCTCAGAGCCGAGGCAGAAATATTGCCACCAGACGGCTAGGATATTCTTGCCTTTTGTTTGGTGGCCTCTTTCTTCAAACTGTATTGTATACGTGACAACTTTCAGGTATGCCCATCCAGGTGACCAAAACCTTCTCCACATCTCCTTGTTGGGTCACGCCTCTTCCACGCCACCTGAATATATATATATATCTATATATATAATTGCCTTATTCTGTCTGTCTGTCTGTCTGTCTGTCATGCTCCGAAATTGTGTCCTTATGGTGACACAAAGCTGATTGGCCGCTGGGCTCGCCATGGCCCCGCCCCCCCCACACGGATTGGCCTCTCGCCCCGGCTCTCTGCAGGCCCCGCCCCCCTCACGCAATGCACGCTCGCTCTGCCCCAACTGACACGGAGCCGCGACTCCCAGGTGAGTACACACACATCAGATCACACTCACTCTCACACTCACTCTCACACTCACTCTCACACATCACATCCACACACTCACAACATGCTGGGATATCGCTTGCTTCTACACCGGCTCCGTCACGATCCCAGCAGCGCCACACATAACCTTGCGATGCTGGGATCTTGACGGAGGCCGTGAAAGCTGGTAACCATTATACACATCGGGTAACTAAGGTCCCTTAGTTACCCGATGTGTATCATAGTTACCAGTGTACACCGGCTCACACTCACTCTCACACACATCACATCGCATCCACACATCAAGGTCCTGCAACGGCGGAAAATACAGACACATAACAGCACACACATAACAGCACACACATAACAGCACACACACACATACACACACACACACACACAAATCAGATCACACACACCTCACACATCACATCGCATCCACATACTCACAACATCCTGGGATATCGCTTGCTTCTCGGCGGCGGGACTGTGCTGTTGTGAGCTTCCAGGACCTGCGGGAGGATCACATGGCCAGAAGCATGTGATATCCCCGGATGTTGTGAGTATAAGCGCGTATGTGCGATATCGTCAGTGTCTGTGTGTGTGAGTGGATGCGATCGGGTGTGTGTGAGTGGATGCGATCGGGTGTGTGTGAGTGGATGCGATCGGGTGTGTGTGAGTGGATGCGATCGGGTGTGTGTGAGTGGATGCGATCGGGTGTGTGAGTGTCGGCAGAGGAGCACGGCGTGCTGGAGGAGGCTGGGAGCAGAGAGGCTGATCATGGGGAAGGCTGGGAGGAGAGAGGCTGATGCTGGGGGAGGCTGGGAGGGGGAGGCTGGGACGAGGGAGGCTGATGCTGGTGGAGGCTGATACTTGGGGAGGCTGATGCTGGGGGAGGCTGGAAGGAGAGAGGCTAATGCTTGGGGAGGCTGATGCTGGGGGAGACTGGGAGGGGAAGGCTGATGCTGAGGGAGGCTGGGAGGAAGGAGGCTGGGAGGAGAGAGGCTGATCCTGGGGAAGGCTGGGAACGGGAGGCTGATGCTGAGGGAGGCTGGAAGGAGAGAGGCTGATGCTGGGGGAGGCTGGAAGGAGAGAGGCTGATGCTGGTGGAGGCTGATGCTTGGGGAGGCTGATGCTGGGGGAGACTGGGAGCGGAAGGCTGATGCTGAGGGAGGCTGGGAGGAAGGAGGCTGGGAGGAGAGAGGCTGATCCTGGGGAAGGCTGGGAAGGGGAGGCTGATGCTGGGGGAGGCTGGAAGGAGAGAGGCTGATGCTGGTGGAGGCTGATGCATGGGGAGGCTGATGCTGGGGGAAACTGGGAGCGGAAGGCTGATGCTGAGGGAGGCTGGGAGGGGGAGGCTGGGAGGAAGGAGGCTGGGAGGAGAGAGGCTGATCCTGGGGAAGGCTGGGAAGGGGAGGCTGATGCTGAGGGAAGCTGGAAGGAGAGAAGCTGATGCTGGGGGAGGCTGGAAGGAGAGAGGCTGAGGCTGGGAGGAGAGAGGCTGATGCTGGGGAAGGCTGATGCTGAGGGAGGCTGGGAGGGGAAAGCTGATGCTGGGGAAGGCTGGGAGGACGGAGGCTGGGAGGAGAGAGGCTGATCCTGGGGAAGGCTGGGAGAGGGAGGCTGATGCTGGAGGAGGCTGGAAGGAGAGAGGCTGATGCTGGCGGAGGCTGATGCTGGGGAGGCTGGGAGAGGGAGGCTGATGCTGAGGGAGGCTGGGAGGAGGGAGGCTGGGAGAGGTAGGCTGAGAGAAGAGAGGCTGATGCACACACACACACACACACACACGCGCGCGCACTGCACAACACACCACACACACACACACACACACTGGGAACCACAAACAACTGCCCTACACAGACACCCACACACACAGACAACGCTGCACACACACAACACCCAACACACAAACACCGCGGCACACACAAATATACGCACATACCGCACAACACACACATTGCACAAAACATACCTCCCCCCAAAACACACCACACACACACAAACCGCGCAACACACACACAACGCTACAGACACACAGCGCTCCACAAACAACACAACACACGCAACACACATACAACACCGCTCTCACCCCCGTCACACCCAGACAACACCCAGAACATGTACAGCGCCTACACAAACACTTGGTAACTACAGACAACAACATCTCTCTCTCTATATATATATATATATATATATATAACAAAAATCATACATGAACTACACAATACGTAAATTCTAGAATACCCGATGCGTAGAATCGGGCCACCTTCTAGTCTATATATATAATTGCCTTATTCTGTCTGTCTGTCTGTCTGTCATGCTCCGAAATTGTGTCCTTACGGTGACACAAAGCTGATTGGCCGCTGGGCTCGCCATGGCCCCGCCCCCCCACACGGATTGGCCTCTCGCCCCGGCTCTCTGCAGGCCCCGCCCCCTCACGCAATCCACGCTCGCTCTTGCCCAACTGACACGGGGCTCCGATTCCCAGGTGAGTACACACACACACACACATCAGATCACACTCACACTCACTCTCACACACACCTCACACATCACAACATGCTGGGATATCGCTTGCTTCTACACCGGCTCCGTCAGGATCCCAGCAGCGCCACACATAACCTTGCGATGCTGGGATCTTCACGGAGGCCGTGAAAGCTGGTAACCATTATACACATCGGGTAACTAAGGTCCCTTAGTTACCCGATGTGTATCATAGTTACCAGTGTACACCGGCTCACACTCACTCTCACACACACCTCACACACACATCACATCGCATCCACACATCAAGGTCCTGCAGCGCCGGAAAATACAGACACATAACAGCACACACACATAACAGCACACACATACACACACACAAATCAGATCACACTCACTCACACACACACATCACATCGCATCCACATACTCACAACATCCTGGGATATCGCTTGCTTCTCGGCCTCGATACTGTGCTGTTGTGATCTTCCAGGACCTGCCGGAGGATCACATGGCCAGAAGCATGTGATATCCCCGGATGTTGTGAGTATAAGCGCGTATGTGCGATATCGTCAGTGTCTGTGTGTGTGAGTGTATGCGATTGGGTGTGTGTGAGTGTATGCGATCGGGTGTGTGTGAGTGTATGCGATCGGGTGTGTGTGAGTGTATGCGATCGGGTGTGTGTGAGTGTATGCGATCGGGTGTGTGTGAGTGGATGCGATCGGGTGTGTGTGAGTGGATGCGATCGGGTGTGTGTGAGTGGATGCGATCGGGTGTGTGAGTGTCGGCAGAGGAGCACGGCGTGCTGGAGGAGGCTGGGAGCAGAGAGGTTGATCATGGGGAAGGCTGGGAGGAGAGAGGCTGATGGTGGGGGAGGCTGGGAGGGGGAGGCTGGGACGAGGGAGGCTGATGCTGGTGGAGGCTGATGCTTGGGGAGGCTGGGAGCGGAAGGCTGATGCTGAGGGAGGCTGGGAGAGGGAGGCTGGGAGGAAGGAGGCTGGGAGGAGAGAGGCTGATCCTGGGGAAGGCTGGGAAAAGGAGGCTGATGCTGGGGGAGGCTGGAAGGAGAGAGGCTGGAAGGAGAGAGGCTGATGCATGGGGAGGCTGATGCTGGGGGAGGCTGGAAGGAGAGAGGCTAATGCTGGTGGAGGCTGATGCTTGGGGAGGCTGATGCTGGGGGAGACTGGGAGGGGAAGGCTGATGCTGAGGGAGGCTGGGAGGAAGGAGGCTGGGAGGAGAGAGGCTGATCCTGGGGAAGACTGGGAACGGGAGGCTGATGCTGAGGGAGGCTGGAAGGAGAGAGGCTGATGCTGGGGAGGCTGGAAGGAGAGAGGCTGATGCTGGTGGAGGCTGATGCTTGGGGAGGCTGATGCTGGGGGAGACTGGGAGCGGAAGGCTGATGCTGAGGGAGGCTGGGAGAGGGAGGCTGGGAGGAAGGAGGCTGGGAGGAGAGAGGCTGATCCTGGGGAAGGCTGGGAAGGGGAGGCTGATGCTGGGGGAGGCTGGAAGGAGAGAGGCTGATGCTGGTGGAGGCTGATGCATGGGGAGGCTGATGCTGGGGGAGACTGGGAGCAGAAGGCTGATGCTGAGGGAGGCTGGGAGGAAGGAGGCTGGGAGGAGAGAGGCTGATCCTGGGGAAGGCTGGGAAGGGGAGGCTGATGCTGAGGGAAGCTGGAAGGAGAGAGTCTGATGCTGGGGGAGGCTGGAAGGAGAGAGGCTGAGGCTGGGAGGAGAGAGGCTGATGCTGGGGAAGGCTGATGCTGAGGGAGGCTGGGAGGGGAAAGCTGATGCTGGGGAAGGCTGGGAGGACGGAGGCTGGGAGGAGAGAGGCTGATCCTGGGGAAGGCTGGGAGAGGGAGGCTGATGCTGGAGGAGGCTGGAAGGAGAGAGGCTGATGCTGGCGGAGGCTGATGCTGGGGAGGCTGGGAGAGGGAGGCTGATGCTGAGGGAGGCTGGGAAGAGGGAGGCTGGGAGAGGTAGGCTGAGAGAAGAGAGGCTGATGCACACACACACACACACACACACACACACACACACACGCGCGCGCACTGCACAACACACCACACACACACACACACACACTGGGAACCACAAACAACTGCCCTACACAGACACCCACACACACAGACAACACTGCACACACACAACACCCAACACACAAACACCGCGGCACACACAAATATACGCACATACCGCACAACACACACATTGCTCAAAACATACCTCCCCCCAAAACACACCACACACACACAAACCGCGCAACACACACACAACGCTACAGACACACAGCGCTCCACAAACAACGCAACACACATACAACACCGCTCTCACCCCCCGTCACACCCAGACAACACCCAGAACATGTACAGCGCCTACACAAACACTTGGTAACTACAGACAACAACATCTATATATATATATATAACAAAAATCATACATGAACTACACAATACGTAAATTCTAGAATACCCGATGCGTAGAATCGGGCCACCTTCTAGTATATATATATATATATATATATATAATCTAATCTAATATATAAAGCTGAATGTGTGTGTGTGTGTGTGTGTGTGTGTGTGTGTGCGTGCGTGTGTGTGTGTGTCCGGGATTGGCATCTGCACCGTTGCAGCTACAGCCACAAAATTTTGCACACTCACACATCTGGACCCCGAGAGCGTCATAGGCTATGTTGTGAGGCAAAGTTTTAACCCCACACGTTCCAATTTACCAATCAATTTTGCCCCTATCTACATAATGGGGAAAAAGTGAAACGAAAAGTGTATCCACACCGTCTCATTTACAATAACGAAATTTTGCACACACGCCTCATGTGACCCAGGGAACGTCGTAGACTATGTTTTGACAGCAAAATTTAACCCCGCGCTTTACAGTTACTTTCCAAAAAACATGCCTTCAGTAAAGTAAATGGAGCCTGGAACTACAAGTTATTGGTAGGAGCTGTGATTGGTTGCTATAGGAACAAAAGACATTCATAGTATAAGAAGCTTATATGTGAGGTAATAAGATGTCGGTGGGGAGACAGAGAGAGACAGAGAGACAGACGGGGAAAGAGACAGACGGGGAAAGAGACAGACGGGGAAAGAGACAGACGGGGAAAGAGACAGATGGAGCACGTTACTTGGCCAATTTAGTTAAATCTGTGTGGAATATCTGTGGTGTTGAAATATATGTTGTGAAATGCTTCTATTAGCTTCGTTTTTGCCTTTTAATAATTACGTTTCTATCTATTTGTTTTGTGGTGTTTGTGTGCAGAATACATTTTTGTTAATACATTCTATTTTCTTAACAACAGTTATTAACCCGGACGAAGCCGGGTAGTACAGTTAGTATATATATATATATATATATATATATATATATATATATATATATATAAATATATATATATATATATATATATATATATATATATATATATAAAGCTATGTATGTATATGTGCATGTATGCGTGTATGTCCGCTAAAGGAATTTGCACCGTCACATTTACAATTGCGAAATTTTGCACAGACACCCCATGTGACCCAGGGAACGTCGTAGACTATGTTTTGAGAGGAAAATTTAACCCTGCCCTTTACAGTTACTGTCCAAAAAACTGCCGCCATTAAACTAAATGGAGGTGGGACCTACAGGGTATTAATAGCAACTGTCAATGGTTGCTATAGGAACAAAGTACAGTGTTAGTATAACAAGCTTATGTGTGAGGTAATAAGATGTCAGTGGGGAGATGGATAGAGAGAGAGAGACAGAGACAGACGTGGAAAAAAGACAGACAAAGACAGCCCTGGAAAGAGACAGTATTAAAAAACATAAACACAAACAATAATTAAAAATCAAGGCAAGGGGAGCATGTACTACACCCACAATGGGAACCATATGTATTAAATAACCTTAGTCCCAGCAGGTCACATAACAACTATAAATTACACAACAAGAACATTAATCAAGCAGCTAACATTAACCCCATATAATAATAGCAATGGTCTACTTTAAATCGCTGCCCATCAAAGTACTTGGCTCATAACAATACCAGACCTGCTGTCATGTCAGTAGTACAAAACTGCTCCCCTGCCAGCCACTCCAACACGTGTTTCACACCGCTTCCTCAGGGAGTGAGAATTTATAGTTGTTATGTGACCTGCTGGGACTAAGGTTATTTAATACATATGGTTCCCATTGTGGGTGTAGTACATGCTCCCCTTGCCTTGATTTTTAATTATTGTTTGTGTTTATGTTTTTTAATACCATCAATAAAAAAACGTTTTATCGATTTATAAGCTTTATTGGGATAATTTGGTTTGATTAGCTGTTGGTTTATCCCAGTTGAATTTTGAATATCTGTGATTTATGGTCAACTCTTCTAATTTTGGGTTTCTGGAAAGAGACAGCCCTGGAAAGAGACAGCCCTGGAAAGAGACAGCCCTGGAAAGAGACAGCCCTGGAAAGAGACAGCCCGGGCAAAGAGACACCCCGGGCAAAGAGACACCCCGGGCAAAGAGACACCCCGGGCAAAGAGACACCCCGGGCAAAGAGACACCCCGGGCAAAGAGACACCCCGGGCAAAGAGACACCCCGGGCAAAGAGACACCCCGGGCAAAGAGACACCCCGGGCAAAGAGACACCCCGGGCAAAGAGACACCCCGGGCAAAGAGACAGCCCGGGCAAAGAGACAGCCCGGGCAAAGAGACAGCCCGGGCAAAGAGACAGCCTGGGCAAAGATACAGCCTGGGAAAAGAGACAGCCCGGGCAAAGAGACAGCCCGGGCAAAGAGACAGACTGGGAAAAGAGACAGACAGACACATGCATAGAGACAGACACAGAGATGGAGACATAAATAGATAGATAAATACTGCTCCTATTTTGCCTGATGAAAGCAATTCCGCTGAAATGCGTTGTAATAATAGGAGCGCCTAATTAATAAAGTTTAAATAACTAATATCAGCATATATCCTTATTGCGCTATGTTAGACCGAAAGAATTTTTTCACAGAGATGGAGACAGACAGACTGATACAAATACAGACAGAGATATAGAAACAGACAGAGACATAGACACAGACAGACAAGGAAAGAGACAGACAGACAGCAACACACAGACAGAGACTGGGAGAGATACAATTACTATCCTGGGCAACACCCAGGTACTACAGCTAGTGTGTGTATATATATATATATATATATATATATATATATATATATATATATATATATATTATGTATGTGTATATATATATATATATATATATATATCTCTATCTCTATTTTGGATAACGGTACTTATCGTCATCAGTGTGACACTCGGGGAAGGGAATGTGGGGGACGGGTCACCATGTGACAGCAGCCTGTGTCTCAACCCTGAGCTCCCCTCACAGCCCTATTCGAGTCCTTCAAGTGCCTAATCCCAAACTGTCCCTCCTCTCTCCCTGGCTAGTGCCAAGGCCGGTGAGGGCACTAGACTCCACCACTAATGTAATAAAACACAGGGTAAGGAAGACAGACAGGGGGACATGGACAGAAAGCATTTACAACAAATTTCACTGCTGCAGCCAAACACCAGGGCTTTAGGCAACATGGCTCCAACGGCTTCCAAAGACTTCCTCTCTCCATGATGGTTAGTGCAGAATGAAAGCAAATCTATAACTGGCATCATGTGTTAGTACATGTGACTATTTAATTAGGAAGGAAGTGGTCCCAAACCGGCTGCATCTGAGATATAACTAAAGAGAACTACTAGCAACGAAAAAGTCCTTAACCCTTTCTTCACCAAAAGAAAATAAACACATTTAAAACTCAGAGTCTCACAAAGCAATATGAGACTTAGATCGCAAATCTGTCACATGTCTCCCAAAGACTGGAGACCCTTGTGACAATCAGATGGAGCATCTTGGCGTCACACGAAAGATACCAAAAGTGCTGATTTTCCTGGAGCTTTTTAGAGGTTTCTGCATGTGCTTATGAGATTTGACAATTCTTGCTGAATCTCCTAAGGTCTCCCCCATTCTCCAATACCCTCCAGGTCATTTTGCCTATTTTAATTCTCGCTGCTCTCCTGGCTATGCTTCTTTTTCTTTTTTTTCATAACCCATACAGTTCCATAGATTTTTGCGTATTTAGAGCTAATTTTTATGGTATTTCTATGAGGGTGTTGCTTAAAGGATCCTCTGGGGTGTGTTTTTAGGTTTATCTAAATTACTCTGTGAGCCATAGCCCTTTCGTAAAGGTCATAAAAATTAGCACTGCATTTCTGGAAACTTATGGTGGATTTTACAAAAATAAAAAACTAGAATACTTTAAAAAAAAAGGGTAAAAAGTGTAAATTTTTGACCTGGTGACAAGACCTTTCAACATGAATTTATGTGGTTAAAGGTTTATTTCTAATAGTTATCCATTCGATAGGTATTGACTTGTTGTCACGAGTATCTCTGTCATTAAGAGACTTGTGACAACTCGTGGATCTGAGCTTCACGGGAACGTGTGAGACTGTGGATTTTAAATGTGATTGCCTTCTTTTGGTGCAGAAAGGGTTAATGACTGTTTCCTTGCTGGTGGCTCCTGGTTAGCTCACCTCAGCTGCAGCAGGTTTGTGGCCACTCCCTTCCCTTTAAAAAGTCCCATGATCCATCACCTGAAGCCGGTAATAGATTCTATTCTGACCACCGTGGAGGGAGAATGTATCTGGAAGCAGCTGGAACCTTGATGATTGTAACCCAGGTGTTTTGGTTGTGTCGTTGGTTGTTGTTTACATCCTTTTGCCTTTGTTCCCTCTCTGTCTCCCTTCCCCTGTGTTGGATTATTTCAGTGGTAAAGTCTAGTGCACTCATTGGCCTTTGCACTATTCAGGGTAAGTGAAGGGACAGTAAGAGACTAGACACGGGGAGGTGACAAGGGAAAGGATTCGTAACGGGACGTTAGGGAGCTTACGGGTCAGACAAAGGCTAGTGTAAGAAGGTGACCCATCACCCCGTTCCCTATTGCTAGAGCCTTCCTCTCCTTTAACATCTCAGTTGTATCCTCGGTGTTGCGCCGTGCGCCGCATATCCTGTAGTCCATGCGTGACACTTGTTGATCGGTGGTTCCAACTGCTGGGGAATACAGAGCATTCAACTGCAGTAAAGCGATGATGGCAGATGGCAGTGGCTGCCCCATGCATCGGACGCGATCATGAAGGGGTTCTGTGTGCGGTCTGCAAGAAGCAGGTAAAAGGACACCGAAGCAACAGAGGACAGGTGAGAATATTTTTTTATGTATGTGAACAACACCATAATGTGGGACAAGAAGGGGACTGGAATGAGGATATTACTGAAGGATGGGCACATTACAACAGGATAGGGCACAATGATGGGGCACATTACTACAGGATGGGGCACAAGGATGGGCATATAACTACAGGATGGGCACACTACTACAGTATGAGGTACAATGATGGGGCACATTACTACAGGATGGGGCACAAGGATGGGCACATAACTACAGGATGGGCACGCTAGTACAGGATGAGGTACAAGGAGGAGGCACATTACAACAGGATGGGACACAAGGATGGTTACATTCCTACAGGATGGGGCAAAAGGATGGGGAGCAGCGGCCCGATGCACCAGACGCGATCATGAAGGGAGTCAATGTGCGGTCTGCAAGAAGCAGGTAAGAGGATACCGCAGCAACAGAGGACAGGTGAGAATGCTTATTTTTGTGTGTATGTGAACAATGCCATAATGGGGGACAGGATGGGGACTGGAATGAGGATATTACTGAAGGATGGGCACATTACTACAGGATGGGGCACAATGATGGGGCACATTACTACAGGATGGGTCACAGTACTACAGGATGAGGCACATTACTACAGGATGGGGCACAGTACTAAGGGATGAGGCACATTACAGGATGAGGCACAGTACTACATGATGAGGCACTTTACTACAGGATGGGGCACAAGAATGGGCACATTACTACATGATGGGGTACAAGGATGACGCATATTACTACAGGATGGTGTACAAGGATGGACACATTACTACAGGAAACAAGGGTGGGGTACATTACTATTAGGGGGGTCAAGGATGGGGCACATTACATGTTATTGGTATCTATCTTTTTTTAATTTAACAGTAGCTGCTGCATTTCTCAATCTAGGCTTATACTCAAGTCAATAAGTTTTCCCAGTTATTTATAGTAAAATTAGGGGCCTCGGTTCATACTCGAGCTTATACTTCGGCTTATACTCGAGTATATACAGTATGTGACGCCCTGGCAAAACCAGGTAGTCACACATAGGCCCCCGCATAACACCTTCCCTCACCTAGGTGACATATAGCCGACCTGAAACCCTAGTCTCCCCCCCCTTAGGGCAAGACAGGCACACCAGTGGGCGGGACCAGGCGGTTAGGGAACGCCCACTTAGGGGTCTAGACAGCCCGGGGCTGGAAAACAAGCAGTTAAGCTTCAGTTCAGTTTTGGAGTTCAAGTGGAGAGGAGTGTGGGCTGGAGCTAGCTGTAGCTCCAGCAGAGGAAGTTCAAGTTGAACGGTGCCAGGGTCAGAGCCCTGGTACCTTGGCTAGGTGGCAGACGGTGGTCTCCGTCAGCAGGAGACGGGAAGATGGATTGGCAGATCCGAGGAGGACCGGAGAAGGGTTGGAGCCCACCAGTACTGACACCGGAGACCCGAAAGGAAACCGTGCACATAGGGGGTACTCGGACCCTGAAGCCAGGACCGAAACCAGCGGCCTAGCTAATTAACCGATTGAGGGCAAGATTACAGGTCATGTCCCAACCAAAGTCCCAAAAGCCGACAACCACCCACAGATAGGGATAGGGCAACCGCCAGGGCCCATAGATCCCACTGGTCAGCGTCAGCGGGCACGGCTACCTACTCACACAGAAAGCCGGAAGCAGACTCCTGAGTTCCAAACCAGGCAGCCCACAATACACAAAACAGTGCAGAGGAAAGGACAGGGACCACCAGCCCGGGTGAGCGGACCAGAGTACAACCGGCCGTGGCGGCCGGCCACCAGCACCTTGGTTTACCAAAAGACTTGTGTGATTCATTCAATTGTGAGTAACCAAACATCCCCTGGTTCACCTGGGCGTGCAATCCCCTGCCATCGCCATACCCTGCACAGAGACACTGGGCCCCGGGCAACCATCCCTATCCACGGAGGGGTTAACATCCGGCTGCCATTACATCTCCCCCGGGTATCCCACAACAGCAGCGGTGGTGTCCCACTTCACCACACACCGTGGGTGGCGTCACAGACATTCTACAATCAATCCTGTACAATTACGTCCCCCTTTTATTCGGAGTGTCCGCGTAACCCCCGGGTCCGGGGAACCCCTCGACCCGTACCGTAGGCCCCGGATCTGAGCAGTGCTGGCTGTTGGCACGGGGGAGGCACATATATGGTACATCTGAATTTTTTACACAAATTTTGCAACATTTTAGTGGAACATGTTAATTTTTGCTTTAAAAAGTCTCAAAAGAGGTGGGGGACAAAAATAAAGAGCATTGTTGCTTTTTACAAAATGCAGGAACCGCGTGCACTTTGTTGAAAAATTTGGCACAAAAAAATACAATACAAAAAAAATACTTAAAAACCCTGCAAATGATGAATTGAACACTTTGTGCCCTAATCAGCCTACTATGTAAAATACGTTGAACTCCTCATCTACCGAATATAATGGTCTATAAATGTCGGCTGTATCTTCAGCTGATTCATCAAATTGTGTCCGACATGAAATGTGAATATTTATGCGGATATTACAGAAAGATTTCTCACCTGCTGCTAGGTGGCAAGATGAATATGTGTGTGACGGAAAACTGGGGGCTCGGCAGAGGAATGCAAACAAAATGTGATCCATAATATATTATTAGTAAATCTTATTTATAAAGAATATTATGGATATGTATTAAGAGAAAGATATATAGGTTACAGATTATACCCGTATTGGACTGGGGTGGCAGGTCCACCAGATACCTTAAAGCTAGGGTTTTGTTCAGCTACATGCAATATTACCTGACCCTAGTACACAAATCCGAATAATATTAAACTTGGTAGTTTGCTAAATGAAGGATTATGTGATACCTTTCTCTGTGAATCAAGTGTATTAGCACTGCTCATTAGCATTTCTTCAGAGGGGCCCACCAGGAAATTTACCGACTTCTCTGCCGGCCAGTCCGAGCCATTACATTTACTGTACAACAAGTGACACGAATAATGCTTTTATTTTTTTAAATGAAATCCCAGGGGTTGGATATAATAAATATTATGTTAATGGCTAATTTATAATGCTGATGTGTGGGAAATCCTAAGAAATACAAGCATACAGATCTGAAAAACAGAGGTATAGATTGTGATGTTTGAGTATCTTCAAAAATCAAGTCTGTGGCAATGTTACCTGTATGTAGGGCTTAGTGCCTAGCAGAAGTGGTCCAAGGAACACCACCAAACAACTGGCAACGAGATTGTGGGAGCTTGAGTCTTGTTCGTCCATGACCGATCCATGCAATTTACAGAAATTAAAGGTCTATTCCAGTTGGAAGAAGTAATCCGCTATAGGAATTGTGATATCTTCTAGACAGGTTGTCTGGCGTGATGGGGAATCATATGTGCCAGGATGCGGCCATGATGGGGACATATACCAGGATGGACACGTGCCAGAATGAGGCTATGAGAGGGACAGATATACCTGGATGAGTCCATGATTTGGACACATATACTTGGATGGGACTATGATGGGGACATATATGAGGATGGGGCCATATATACCAGGATGGGGCCATATATTCCAGGATATAGCTATGATGTGGTTATATACCAGGATGGGGATATATACCAGTATGGAGACATATACTAGAATGAGGCTATGATGGGAACATACAGTATATACCTGGATGAGGCCATGATTTGGACACATATACTAGCATGGGGCTATGATGGAGACATACAGTATAGACCTTGATGAGGCCATGATTTGGACACATATACTATGATGGGGACATATACCAGGATGGGGCCATGATGATGCCATATATACCAAGATGGGGCCTATATACCAGAATATAGTCATTGATGGTGTCATACATCAGGGTGGGGCCATGATGGGGACATATACCAGTATGGACACATATACCAGAATGAGGCTAGGATAGGGACATATGTACTTTAATGAGTCCATGATTTGGACACATATACTAGGATGGGGACATATACCAGGATGGGGCCATGATGGTGCCATATATACCAAGATGGAGGCCTATATACCAGGATATAGTTATGATGGTGTCATACACCAGGATGGGGCTATGATGGAATCATATACCAGGATGGGGCCATATACCTGGATATGGGACATATTTACCAGGAAGTGGCCCAGGATGGGGGACATTAGTACAGGATGGGAGTAATTTCTACACAATGAAGGGGGAGTTGGGGGCAACTTGTGTACCTTTTATAGTATTTAGAATTCAACAATGGCCCATATATCTGACCAAAATATGGGGGTAAGGCTCAAACTTTGCACTGGGGCCTATCAGACTCTAGTTACGTCTCTGGTCATGTAGCGTTATGCATTATAAAACAAAACCGGTAAGGGTAAAGCGGAAGGTGCAGACAGACACAATTTAAGTAATCTGTAACATAGTAGTCAAAGAGAAATACATTATACCTTTCCATCAAAAGTACGCAAATCC